>NW_003852396.1:41506550-41525622 GCF_000181295.1 Otolemur garnettii
AAAAAAAAAAAAAAAAAACAGTCTTTGAAAAGCCAATGGGTGGACATAATTGGCTAAGTGAATAAAAACAGAAGGCGCTTCAGGAATTTGGGAGAGGGGTAAATTCTGTGAGTGGTAGGGGCGTGATATGTATTAATCTAGAATCTGATCATGTTCAGAGTTTTAAAAGAAGTACTAACCCGGGAGGTGCCTGTGGCTCAAAGGAGTAGGGCGCTGGCCCCATATACTAGAGGTGGTGGGTTCAAACCCAGCCCTGGCCAAAAAAAAGGAAGAAGTACTAACCCTTCAAAGAAGGGTTTAAAAGAAGAATTCCCCTTTAGCAGTAAGAATGGAGAGAAGAGCCCCTCCCCAAGGGATCCATTTGCAGCCTCCCACAGGCAGTTATAGGTTGGTGAATGTTTAACCACCAGCTTTCCAGAGAAAAGAATATGTGTCTATATATGTAAATTAGTTATAAATTTCACTGATGTAAAGGATGTGTAGTACTCAATTAACAATAAAATATCTAATACCCTATCTTATACCTTTTATACCACTGACTGGTTCTCACCGAGGGCTTTTGTTGATTTTTGTGAAGCCCTTGTAGCCGTAGCTAAGCTATGTTAGCCATGATTTCACAAGTGGAATTTCATCCCGATCCACTCATTCTTTACCAACAAATTTATGATCTGCTAAACTATTTTCCACCTTTGTTCCTGTTATATTCCTTACGCTGAAACCTTGTTCAGGTTTAGCACTGAGTATGTTAGCACTTCACTGGCTCATTTGGCAATGGCATGAGCACCTTCTTTACTGAATTATGTGATAGTTTTAAATAACGAAAGGGACTTTTCCTCTTTTTTTCTGTTATTCACAATGGGACTGTAGACGTGACTCACTTTTAAATGTCATCTGCATTACTGACATTCCTCTGTCACTTTAAGTCTAGGTAATCAACAACACAGGAAAACAATTTGTAGTATTTGCTAATTTCCGAGGTGTAAATGCCCCCAGCGTGGCCAGGATGTGTGGTTTCCCTGGACGTGGGACAAGGAGTGTACACCATTGCGTAATAGAACTTCTACCGTACAAATACTGTAATGCCAAAAATCTCAAGAGCATGGATCATAAGCAATTTAAGTGATGAGTTTTGAGTATGTATCACCTTTCTTGTTAAGTATAATGTGATCGTAAGTTTATAGTTAAAATTTTAATAAGGGCTGTATTTCAATACTTGTTCACTGAATTCCTGAAAATTTAATGTTCAAGAGCTGATAGGAGCCAGCTCCTGTGGGGTGAAGAGCTTCGTACCTTTCCTCACCTCGCCCCTCCTGGACATACAGGTCTTAGTTACTCATGCTGCCTCCAGCAGACAATCCCACACAGGAAGGCTCTCCGCTCTCCTGAATCTGATACCGAGCATGCTTTAGGGTTTGATGTGGCTCTTGCCTAAACCTCATTACTCCCACTCATCTCAAGGTTTAATGCATTCCCTAATAACTTTACATCTCACACTGATTTTCCTTCTATCTATCTTTATTAAAGATAGATATTAAAAAAAAAGAAAGAAAGAAAGGTCATGTCTGGCTATAACAGAGGATGGTTAGAGACGGATCACTCTGGCAGATGTCAAATTAGTTACCCTAAAGTGTTCTTCAAAAGTTCCCTCCTGATCTCACCTCCTGAACAAAATCCAAACCTGTCTGACAGGTTGGAGAAGTCTGGGACCTTCTATTCCCCTCAGTCCTGTTACAAGAACAAAGAGACACAAAAGCACAAACTTTTAAGGCAAAGCAAGTGTTTATGGAGAAATTTGAGAAAAACAAGCTCCTCCTGGCTCCACCCTCAGCCTTATTTTCCTTTCTTAAGCAATATCCCTTTCACACAGATGGGGAAAAACTGCCAAGTGGGAGGCAGGAGCAACCTGTCTGCCCCTGCCCCCAGGGTGACTCACAGCCTTTATTTGTGTAGGCAGCCTTGCCCCCGCCAGGGCCCTGCTGGACCCTCCTGCAATCCAGCCATAGCAGTTGGACAGGAACTGGCCAGTGCCCAGATTGCCCAGATGTCACCCCTGCCTCTGTCCTTCCAATCCCTGGCTTGAGCCACTTAACATGCTTTGTCTCAGACCCCACCTCCAGACCAAACCAGAAACCTCAGGCCCACCTCTGGGATCCATCTTGTTTATCTAAGTTCATCTACTAGAGAAGAACGTTGTCGCTTAGAAACAGGCAAGGGTCTGCAGAATCTATAGCCCTTTCTCTGAGGTGTCTGCCCATTTCTAGTCCTGACCTGTTCACAGGCAGCTTTACTCCTTCATCCCCACATCCTCGCTCCTTTAAACAGGGGTGCGCTCTCACGCTGCCTGCCAGGCCACCTGCCCCACGCTAGGCCCTTACCAGCCATTAGACTTCCCAAATGCTCACCCTCTGCCCAACTGGGCCTCATGCCTGTGTCCAGATGCCCTTGAGGCTGATGCCACCGTGGGCCCCTCCTTGCTGGCTCCCTGCTGACTTCCCAGACTCCTGTTACTCTCTGTTGCGATCAGCACTTAGCCACACTGCCTCACTTGCCCTTTGAGACTTTTTCTCATCTTCCTCTGTGGCTTCCAAATGTAAGCCATCATTTGAACCCAGCCACTGGAAATTCCCAACTTTCCCTGTTCTAACTCATTCTTGGTCCTTCCAGAGGTAAGGATACTAGTTTACTTGGGGGTCAGGTTTCTGTTTGCCCATAATCACAAAAGAGACGAAACCCCTTTCTCCAAAAGGGAGGCTCTCTACAGAGAAGCTGCAGTGTGACCAATATCTAATAACAAAATCATAATAGAATCTTTTTCAATTCACATAAAAATTTTTCCTACTCTGTTTTGGGTTATGAAATTACTACTAGAGTTGAGTAAGGATGAAGTCATTTTTTTCCTCATTTTCTTTCTTGCCTTACTCTTTAAAAATATTGCTCACAGATGTTTAAGAATTTATATTAAAAGCGAATTCCAATAAATGGCCTATTAAGTCAGTTATTCGGCCTGGTTCCTTAACTCTTTTTAGAAGTCATGTCCGTGTTTAGGACAGGAGTATATTCCAGTTTTCATTTCATGAGATAAATGGGTTGGGAAATGAGGATATAAATAGACGTGAATGCCATTTTATGTAATGGAAGGTGAATGCTGAGTTTTTGGAGCTATAGTAGAATTGAATCCAACTTGCGTGAAAGAGATTTATGATCATGAGATATGATGCTTTGTCTCCCAAGGGCTCTGCTGGTGGCCATGAGCCCCTCTAGCTCCGTACTCTGCATTGAGAAGAGGCAACCTGCAAGGCAGACAGAGGAAGAGGGAAGGATGTTGAAGTTTGTCAGGCAAGTCAACCTTATCCGGGCCTATGGAATTTAAAGTACCTTGGCAAAGTAAGAGGCATATTCTATCATGTGCGTATTATGCCAACTGGTTTTCCTTTCAGCTTTCGTGTCATCTTTTTTTTATTTACATCATCAAGTTTTTCCAGAATGATTTAAATGGGGGGGCACTTTTCTAGCACAGTTACCTTGAGACAGTTATCTTCAAAGCCAGAAATAGCCATTGTGTCTGAACTTGTTTCCTATCATGACCCCTGGAAAGCCATTCCCAGGAAACTTATGGTTTAGGGCCCGTGGTTTCACACAGAGGAGACTGTGGCTGGAAATCACGGCTCTGTTGTAGCTGTGATACTGAAAGATGCTTCCCTGAGGGGCTGTTGCAAGGCATTATTGAAAAAACTAAAAGGTATAATAAATTGAATTGTTTTGATGGTTTTAATATTTGTAGAAGGGGCTGAGGAAAGCTAGAGTTCTTAATGACCAGTGAAGAATAAAATAATAAAATACACTCTGGGTCAAATGCTACATTCCTTCTGCAGGTGGAAACGCAGCACCTCACGGAGGCCAAGTTTCATGTTTGTGATGACCTTACCCATCTGAACTTTCCTGGAATCCCTTATCGTTCGCTCCCCACCCGTAGGATGAAAAACACCATCTGATTTACAGTTTTCCCCTCTCTTATTTGAGTTTGCAACTTTCTTGGATAACAGATGGCCAGAAAATGTGTAAGCCCAAATAAAAGCAAAGCATGGGCCTCACTGTTTCTCCCCTGGTGTTGGTTGCTTTTTAAAATGAAAATTATGTAAATGATCCCTTGGTTTTAAGTGGGAGAATCAGCAATAAAGGAAACAACTAGCACAGTATTTTAGTTTGGGTTGTGTGTAAGGCCTTTTTGGTTTTTTCTTTAAGCTTTTAGGGTTTCCTTTTAAAGAGAAAGAGAAGAGGCATTTGTTACAGTCATTTTGCAAGTTGCCCATTCACAAAGCTCCACCCGAGTTTAGAATTGGGGAATATTAGAGTTGGCAGAGACCTTAGAGGTCATGGCTTTAAGTGACTTGAAGAGGGAGGAAGAGCCCCTGGAGTAAGGGCTCCGAGAGAGGCCCGGCCTCTCCGAGATTGGCATCTTTCTTACTTCAAGGAGTTAAAAGTCTGGGCCTTGGCGTGATCAGCCAGATGGTCTTTAACAGTAACATGGTTCATATTGTTTAGATTATCCTGTTGCAAGTACCGCGCCTCGTTTACCTTTTATGGAATAAAGTGTGGAAAATTGACCACAGATGTAAGTAACCAAGAATGATGGGGAAGCTGTTGTTACCAGGCCTCTCCGGTTCTCTCCAACAGGCCTGATCCCACAGATAAAAATAAAGAGAAAAATGTGAGGCCAGCTGAGAACTAGCTTGCCTTATTGTTACCTCGGTAGCGCAGGTCTGAGCACTGAGGGTGCTCTATTCTAGGTTTGCGTAAATCCACGGTTGGCCTCCAGCAGGGTGTGCAGGCTACACTCAGGTGTGGATTTTCCAGGTGCCCTCCAGTGGGAGTCTCCTACCATGTGAGCGGTTTTTCCATCCTGTTCTGAAACGCAGAGAAGCAAGACCCACATACTGACATGGAGCAATTTTGCAGCCTTCCATCCCCTGGAGGAGAGAAGTGAGTGGTATTTTGCAGCCTGAAGAGCATGGATGAATTCTGCATTCCCCCTGCGCTGATTGCTATCACGGCCACAGGATGGGCTGGATTAATTAGAACGAGGTCTTCGTTTCTGAGAACGTATTTTTGAGCTTTACAAAAGAGTTGACTACCCAGAACAAGCCCAGTGCTGAAAGGAGCTTGTTGAGACAGGCCTGTGCTTTCCTTTACAGCGTGCTTTTCAGGATTATGAAGGCATAAATGCCTTTTTAAACCCTCAGAGGAATAGTCTCCAACCAAAGTAATAAACTAGGCTTTATGAAGTTCCTTTGTTCTCACTCACTTCCTCCTCTCCTTCCTCACTCGGTTCACCATTGCCAAGCCCACACTAACTTTTGCCTCTTGACCTTCTCTGTGGCACGTGCTGCCTGTGCCTGTGGCTGTGACCACCATCAGGTGACCGATTCCTGCTTGCACGTCTGCTAGAGGCAGCCACAGCCACAGCGTCTTATTGCAGCCTCTGGAAAATGGATGACTTTTCTCAGAGTGGACTACTGGGGTGCCTCCCCTTCATGAGGGGCCCAGCAAGAGCTGGGGCCCTCTCCTCTGGTCACATGCATTTTCTGTCTTCTCTTTCTCATCCAGCGCAGCCCCTCTTCCTCCTGCCAGGCCCCCCACTAATCCCTTCCACCAGGCACACTCTGGAGTCCTAGCTCTACTGCCAAGAAACTCCCCAACATCTGACGTCCTTAACCCGTTCCTCACTCCATCCTACAAACTTGGGACTGTGTCCGGGACGTGACTTTCCTCCCAAGCATGTCTGGCTTTCCATATTCTCTTTGCAGTTCACTGCTCCCCGTGCCCCCTCTGACCTGGTCCTCACAGACCCACTCCAGTCTCTTAGGAAGCCCCTGGACACTCCTGGCGCGCACTGAGGACTTGGCCCCTGTTGAATGCTCTTCCTTCCTCCCTATTGACCTGGCCACCAGTAGAAGGTTCCCCTACCCTCTTAGCCATTCCAGCTGTCACAGCCACTCTGCCACGTGACTCTGCTCTCATGGCTTGTGTCTGGGGTCCTGCCGCCTCTGCACTAGTGCCCTCTGAACTGCCCTCCTGACACTCCCATTACTCCCTCATGATTCCCCATCTCTGGCCCCTGATCCCTATTCTCTGAGACCCTCAGGGTCCTTCCAACCAGCTGCACTCACAGCAGCCCAGTTCCCCACTCCCACTGCCAACCCTTTTTGTTCTTTCGTTGCTCAAACTGAGCAGTCCCCAGCCTGAACCACCTCAGAAAGCGTTTTCCCTGAGCCTGCTCCAGGTCTGGAGATAATCACTTTAATCCACGTAAATGACCTGGTTGCAAGCCCCTGGCTTCTAACATCCCCTGTCCTCAGCGCTGCCACCCTCGGTGCTAATCCCTTCCCAGTCAGCTCCCTTTCCTTCCCATATTCACCAGGTGTCTTGAAAACTCATCTATAGATAGATAACTGCCATTTTTTTTTTGGCTTTGGCTCATGCACCAAACTGTAGTCTGGCTCGTGCTCCCATTGAAATTGCACCGTTACCTTACTTGATTTCACTCCCGCTGTCTGCGTCTTGCAGCTCTCCTCTTCCTCGGCTGTGACAAGTGTCCTCGAGGTCCCCTCCCCCACTGCCACTTGTTCCACCTTTCTTGACTCTCTCTTGTCTTTCTGCCTCTTCACAATTATTACTCCCTTAGTTCCCGTTCTCGGCACCTTCCCCTCACCGCAGCCAAGATCCTGATCCTGTAGCGTGGATGAAGTGCAGAGGGTTGACCATTCCAAAGGCCACTTCAGAAAACACCCTGCTCCTTCAACACAGGTGGAAATAATTCAACATCCCTGAACCTCATCTATGAAATGGGGACAGTAATACCTACCTTGAGAGCCTGTTTAGGGGTTAGGGACGTAAAGTCTCTAGCATGAAACTGGAGACAAAGTTGGCCTTTACCGGGTATTTGTTAAAGAAATGAATAAATTAATGAATGCTATAGAAAGAGAGTCTCTGTTACCCAGTCATTCTTTAACCTTGTACCTCTGCTGAACCATTCACCATAGTTTCTCATCAGATAGACTTCAAGATTTTTTGTTATTCATTGTCTTAATTTGTTTTCTGCTGCTAAAACAGAATACCATAGACTGGGTAGTTGATAGTAGTTTATTTGGCTTGCAGTTCTAGAGGGAACCTGGGAAGTTCAAGATATTGAAACAAACACCCAGACAACTGACAGTGCCTGCACGCTGCTTCTGAGGTGGCGGGCGTGCGTCCCAGGGATGAAGAGTATTTGTTCTGGTGGCAATAGCAAGTGTTGGTGTCTGTGGCTACGGATGGGCAGAGCTGTGGAACCAGAGTGGGGTTCGTGCTGGGGAAGTGCTGGGTTGTCCGGTAGAAGCAGTGTGGGGTTTGCAGTTCCACATTGTATTTCACATCCCACTCTCTTCTTTTTTTTTTGCAGTTTTTTGTTTTTTTGGCTGGGGCTGGGTTTGACCCTGCCACCTCTGGCATATGGGGCCCGCGCCCTACTCCTTTCAGCCACAGGCGCCGCCCATCCCACTCTCTTCTCATCCCTTGTGTGATTTTGGGCAAGTCAGTTGACTTCTCCTCACTGTGTCTCTGTTTTTGTTTGTGAACAAAATTGCCTTCTATTAGGGAGATACTATTATTATGTTTGTTAAACTTAATTCAGCAGCACGATTGAGCTGATATGGTGAAATTCTCTTAGGCTAACTTCAAACCATACAACTCATCAAAAACTGCTTATTAACCTCGTATGTGCACTAGTGTCAGAGTCAAGGGAGAGAATCAGCAGAACTGGTCCCTGGTCTTGGACTATGGAAACTACACGCAATGCAATTAGAGCCTGTTCAGCAACAGTCTGCCATCAAAGTCTCCATGACATTAGCAAGTCAGAGTTCTGGAGTTGGAAAGATCAGTGTGGGCCAGAGTAGATGGAACAAGTGACAAGTGGCCTGGAAGGACCTTTGGCTCCCCAAAATAGAAGCGTCATGCTGTATAAAGTGAGTGATAAGTGATACAGGCTTCTGTGAAAGTTAGATGAGGGAACTAAAGTTGAGATAAGAGGCCACAGGGAGCCATTGCATATCATTGAGTGAGGCCATGATAAAACAGTATTTTAGGAAGATCAATTTAGCTTCCTTTTATATAAGATATTTTCTTTTTTTTTTTTTTTTTTTGAAAAAGGAGCCTCAAGCTGTCCCCCTGGGTAGAGTGCCGTGGCATCTCAGCTCACAGCAACCTCCCACTCCTGGGCTCAAGCGAGTCTCCTGCCTCAGCCTTCCAAGTAGCTGGGACCACAGGCGCCCACCAGAACGCCCGGCTATTTTTTGGTTGCAGCCGTCATTGTTGTTTGGTGGGCCTGGGCCAGATTCAAACCCGCCACCTTGAGTGTATGTGGCTGGTGCCTTAGCCACTTGAGCCACAGGCGCCGCATTATATAAGATATTTTCAGTGAGAGCACAGGTGGCAGGGAGAACATTCAGCAGACTGTTGTAAGAACCAGATCCCTGATCTGAAGAAGTGGGAAGGAAAGGATTGAAATGCAAACTGTTCCAAAGAAAAGGATTATTAAAGGTATTTGGTAATGAATTTGATATTGGAGATGAAAGTAAAAAATATCTTTAAGTGACTCCCAGCAGTTTCTACTGGGGATACTATGAACATGAAAGGGAAACTTTTGTGTTGATAAAATATACATAACATAAAATTGACCCTTTTAAACATCTTTATGGTAGTGTGGTGTCATTGGGTACATTGACAATTGTTTGGGGTACCATCACCGCCAGAGGAGAAACTTTCATAACAATTTGACATTGATTGCTGCAGTGTCTGCGCCTGTGATTGGTGCACTTGTATTTTGTATGCTTTGTTGTTTTAATATTTTCTAGTCATTTGTTTTGTTACCTTTGGTAAAGGATTAGTCTCCAATCAGTTGGAAATAAAAGAAAAGAAACTGGTCCTTTCTTTTAGATAGCTTGAGGAACACTCTCCTAGCGGAATAAGGAGGTCATGGGATCTCTGAGAAAGCAGAGATGGAGTATAGGAAAGGGATCCTCTCCCTGCTTCTCCTGGGCAAGTTCCCCTTCATTCTGCAAAGCTCCACTCTTGGGTCCCTTCTACAGAGGTGAATCTGCTTTTAGGGGCTGCAGTACCATGGATGTATTTCTGTTGCTGCCTTCATCACCACGTATGAACTGGCCTTCATGGTGGTCTCCCCACTAGAATACGGATTCTGTGATCGAGAGGACCACATCCTTTTCATCTCTGTCTCCACATTGCCCTGCACATAGTGGGTACTCGGTGAAGATTTGTTGACATGAATTAAGTTTAGAGCGCATACTTGGAAAGCAGATAGAGAGATAATGGTGGAGGGCAGAGAGATAATGGAGCAGTGAGGCCTTGGTTGGTGTCCACGACAGCCATTCATCGACTCTGAGTCAGACTGTGCAGGGAAGACAGGGACTCTGAAGCATAGACAGGTGGCGCAGCCCTGGGGAATGAGCAGGGGAGGCAGAAAGAGAGTCTCTGCTACCCAGTCATTCTTTAAACCTTGTACCTCTGCTGAACCATTCACCATAGTTTCTCATCAGATAGACTTCAAGATTTTTTGTTACTCATTGTCTTAATTTGTTTTCTGCTGCTAAAACAGAATACCATAGACTGGGTCGTTGATAGTAGAAGTTTATTTGGCTTGCAGTTCTAGAGGGAACCTGGGAAGTTCAAGATCAAGGGGCCTTGATCTGCAAGGTTTCAGCCTTCTTGCTGCTTTATCCTGTGGTGGTAGGGCAAATGAACTCGCCTCAGTGAGAGGGGAAACTAGGCCAAACTCACCCATTTTATCAGGGACCTACTCCCAGGATAACTAATCCATCCTGTGATAACAGCATGAATTCCTTCATGGTGGTTCAGCCCTTGCGGCCTAATTACCTCTTAAAAGTCCCACCTCTTTAATGCTGTTCCAGTGGTATTTACATTTCAACATGAGTTTTGGAGGGGCCATTCAAACCATAGCATTCATTAATTTATTCATTTCTTTAACAAATACCCAGTAAGGGCCAACTGGGTCTCCAGTTTCATGCTAGAGACTTTACATTCCTAACCCCTAAACACGCTCTCAAGGTGGGTATTACTGTCCCCATTTCATAGATGAGGTTCAGGGATGTTGAATTATTTACCAAAATTAAGACAGCTAGTCAATGGCAGAATTAAGTTTTGAACCCAAGGTTCGAATCCCTCCTGCCTTGCTCATTACCACAAGGTTAGTGGTGAATAAAAGTTTATTGGATCAATTCCAGGAAAATGTGAACTCCAGGAGGAGACTAATTATGGATTGATTGGCCCAACTAGTTTAGAGGAAGACTGAGGGAGAATGGGGTTAGGCTTGGTACAGTGGAGCCCAGAATGGCTCAGTCTCCAGGGGTAACCTGCTGACCCAGGAAGGAGGATGTATAAATAGCACTGTGTTTAGGGTGGGAAGTGGACTGGCTTGGGGGTATGTCAGAGGTGATCACTCATTCTGATCCCACAGGCACTTTAGGAACAATTATTCTTTTGAAGGCCCTATCATGGTGTCTGAGCTGGGCTGACCTAAAGAATGAATGAATGGGGAAGGGACTACTCCTCAGCCGAGGGTTCTGCCGATTCTTCCCCAAAACTGCATGGCAGAAGAGATGGAAAAAGCTGTCTCTTATCACTGTGTTTACCAGAGACTTTCCATTATTGCCTGGATCAAAGGTGGTGGGGATAAGATTGAATAAACCAAACTCGGTCTTAGTGATAATAGGAGCCTGAAGCATATGTTGAGCCGACTCATCCAGCACCCTTTTCTTTGGGAGGCACTGTACCCAGAGGCAACTGCCCCAGTAGAAGGGGCGGGCATAGGAGGCTGCGTTTTAGACCTTGTTTGGATCTCTGACCAAAGACCAGCCAACCCACGCCACCACCCTAGAGCTCCTGTGGTTTTACAGTGTCCACACTGTGGTCTGTAAGCCCTACCTGTGTGGGCCCAACACTGCCTGTCCCCACTCATTTCTTATCATTCTTCTCTTTACGTTCCAAAGCTCTTGCTGTTTCCTCTTCCTGAATGTACCAGTGTATTTGCATAACTGGTCCTTCACTCCACTCACCTTCATTCAATGCTTCTCCCCTGCACTGTCCTTCCCAGAGAGGGCTGTGACCACCTATTCAAAAATAGCATTTCCTTTTTCCTCTATTCAGTTGCCCTGTTCTGTGTTCTTTCATAACCCCCCCACACACACACACACCGGTGCATTGTATATATTTCTCTGTTTGCGTTTTCATTGCCTCTTCTTCAGTAGACTATAAACTCCCATGAACAGGACTTCATCCTATTCATTACTATATCACCAGCTCCTTGAACAATTAACATGTATACACTCAATTAACATTTGGTGGGTGAATGAGTGACCAGCGACTGGCTTCTCTCTCAGGAATTAGAAATAAGGACACAGTAACTTTTTTGGTTGATGATTGGTGAGTTCAGTTAGGCGTGGGGCCAGCAGCCTTGTGTGGTCTCCTGAATGTGTAGGAAACTGGTCAAGATCAAAGGAGAAGCTGAATGGGGTGAGCCCAGGTGTCCCCTGAGAGATGAAGACAGGCTTTGTTTTCTAAAGACTTCTTTTGGCTCGGCGCCTGTGGCTCAAGTGGCTAAGGTGCCAGCCACACACACCTAAGGTGGCAGGTTCGAATCCAGCCTGGGCATGCCAAAACAAAAAACGGCTGCAAAAAAAAAGAGGCCAGGCATTGTGGCAGGCGCCTGTGGTCCCAGCTACTTGGGAGGCTGAGGCAGGAGATTCACTTGAGCCCAGGAGTTGGAGGTTGCTGTGAGCTGTGATGCCACAGCACTTTACCAGAGGGACAGCTTGAGGCTCTGCCTAAAAAAAAAAAAAGACTTCTCTCCTTCCCACTGGACCTACCATATTTGAGTTTCCTGCACCTATGATAGTTACCAACATTGTTATGGAATTAAATAAGATGCATGTGCAAACTTTGGAGCCATTAAGCAAATGTAAATCATTGTGTTCATACTATTAATAGGAATCTGTATTTGCTTTCTGTTGCTGCATAACAAATTACTTAAAAAATTAGCTTAGAACAGTATCCATTTATTATATCCCAATTCTGTAGGTCAGAGGTCAATGTGGGTTCAGCTGGGTTCTCTCCATAGGGTTTCACAAATTTGACATCAAGGTATTGGCCAGGCTGGGCTCTTTCCTGCTTCTAAGTTCATTTAGGTTGTTGGAAAAATGCAAATCCTTGCAGCTATAGGATTAAGGTCCCTGGTTTTTGCTGTCTTTGGCTGAGGACTGCTCATATCTTTCAGAGGCCACTCTCAGCTCCTTGCCACATGGCCCCCTCCATATCAGCAACAGAGAATCTCCCACATAGCTCAACCTCAAACTCATGTTTCTCTGACTTCCTCTTTTGCAATTTGCAGAAGAAAACTTTGCATAAAGGGTGAGGTAATTAGGTTAGGTTTACCCAGATAATCTTTTGAGTAACTCACATCAGAACTAGTAACCTTAATTACATCTGCAAAATTTGCCAGGTAACCTAGCATATTCAGGCCATGATGTCTTATTATATTAACCTTCCTGGGATTATAGTGGGAAATCTTAAGGGGCAATTTTAGGAATTTGCCTACCAAGTATTTTTTAAAAAACTCTCCTTTAACTAATTAGCTTGGGGGATTCTATTGCTTACAGCCAAAGAGTAACGGCCATAATCCACAGAGCCCCAGCCTTGGGCAGGGGGCGGGGGAGGTGGGCTGAAGTTACAAACTTTGCCTTCCTGACCTCTACTAAATTGTGGTTCTTTATTTTTCCTCTGGAATGGAGTTCAAAATGTAGAGATGTGAGAGATTAGACCATCTGCCATGCTTCATATGCCAAAAGTAATGAAAATAGCCCCTTGCCTCTAGACTCTGATAGAAAACTTTTTCTTTTAACGCTTCTCCTTGTGGATCACTCTCCAAGTGAGATCATTGGTGATGCTGAGCCTTTTCCCATGACTTAATTGACCAGGAGAGGACCGCCCAGCTAAATCTCACAGAATACATTCGGAGGTAATTGGCTTAAAGCCTCCAGGCTCTTGTTGAAATGAGTGGTTTTGGTTAATCCACACCGCGAAGCCAAAAAGCTATTATGTATGTATATTTTCATCTTGAAGTATTATCAAGAAATTCCATATAGAGGGGGAATAAAATATGGTTTGGGAATGAAAAGAAAATTAAAAGAAAAATGCGAGATGTAAACTCTATTTCCTACAGATGTAAATCTGAGCAAGTTTTAAAGCCTTTTCATGACTCAGAGAGAGGTCACTGACCAAATCTGCTGAGGGAGGCAGGATTAAACAAAACCGACTACATTTTAATGATTTTTCCCCCTGCTGCTGTTAGCTCTTTCATTTGCCCTGTGTAACACAATTTTCCACAACGCTGTAGGAAATTGGAGATAGGGAATTGCTATCCAGTTCACTGCCTAGCTCCACAAAATGTGTAGTAATAGTTGAGTGTCAAAAAATAGCATGTGGTAAGTTGGGGGATGTTGAAGGGAATGGCTTACTTTGGGGAACACTGACGACAGGTTGGAGTGTAAGATTACAGAAGCAGACTCAAGAGATGGAAGGGGCTTTACCTCTCCTAGTCTACCCGTCCAAACCTTACTTGACACATAGACCAACTCAGTAGCACCAAGACAAGAGGCCATCAGCTCTACTTGATCACACTTTTTCAAGCAAATATAAAGAAATAAGGAGGTCAGGCACCATGGCTCATGCCTGTAATCCTAACATTCTAGGAGGCTGAGGCAGGTGGATTGCCTGAGGTCAGGAGTTTAAGACCAGTCTGAGCAAGAGCGAGACCCTGTCTCTACTAAAATAGAAAAACTAGCTGGGTATCATGGCAGGTGCCTGTCGTCCCAGCTACTTGGGAGGATGAGGCAAGAGGATGGCTTGAGCCCACAAGTTTGAGGTTTCTGTGAACTATGATGATACTACAGCACTCTACACTGAGGGACACAGTGAGACTCTGTCTCCAAAAAAAAAAAGAAAAAAGAAAGAAAGGAAAAGAAAAGAAAGAGAAATGAGGAATCAGCAACTAGGACTGACGATCAGGAGTCCCAGGCTTTAGGTAGTGCTGGGTGCTGCTGCTGTAGCCATGGAAGCTATGGACAAGTCTCGCAGCTCTTTTGAGCCTCAGCATCAGAGATCACACTACCTAGTCAGTAGCGTTGCTATGGGATTAAATAAGATGCATGTGCAAACTTTGGGAACCATTAGGCAAATGTAAATTATTTTATTATATTCATATTATCAATAAGAAGAAAGTGAGACTCTAACCTAGGATGGTGGGGGGTCAGTGCCTGAAGAAAAGGCACATGGAATCCAAGATGTATTAGAAATGCAGGGAAATACACTACATTTTCAGGGTCAATAAATGTCACACTTGGAGTTTGAAGCTGGTTTAGAAAGGGAGGAGGGGGCAGCCACTGTGTAGAACAAAAGCCTCAGGCCCATGCGATTGTAGAGAGCCCGTAGGGCTTAGATGCGCTCAGGTACACAGCTAAGCTCCCAGTGGCATGGCCTGAGAGCAGAGCCCTTGCAAGCTACTCACCAGGCTCGCTGGGAAACCAGGCACTGGAGCACTGAGAGGAAAACAGCCTTTCCCCGCAGTTTCGGGAGCCATAGCTCCTAATGGAAATAAAGGCAGTTTCTGAAAGCCATAAGGCAACTGGGGAAACTACCTCAAGGTGTGGGGGGAATGCTGCTGAGTGGACTTAAAAGCATCTATCGCAGACTGCTTCTTCTCTTGGCTGACCCTTTTCCCCTGCAGGTGTAGAATTGAAACCTTGGCTTTGGGTAACAGCAGGGTTAAATATATTCATTTTTTTTATTCTATTTGCATTTACTGATGCTTGCTCAACCATGTTCTGGGCCCTGAGTATTCAGAGCTGCAGCCTAGTCGATGTCAGATAGGCCCACAGAGGTACCTACATGGAAGCGGGAGTAGCACAATTTGGTTTTCCTTATTGGCCCTTAGCCACCAGCGATCTCGCATGGTTACCGTTGCTGATTCCTCTCCCTATTCCCAAGTTCTCTCCAGTTCTATGCTAACCCTGCTTCTTCTCCAAAGCCTCACCAATCCTCTTGGCACTTGCCTGCTGCCTGTAATCCAATTTCACTGCCTTATTATCTCATTCCTGTTTGCCTCATGTCCTCTTCAGTGTGGTTCTGTAGCACTAAATCTGCCCTGGTGAGTGCCTGCTGAGCTGAGTCTTGAGGTCTCCGTGTTCGGTGCTATGTGCTGGCTTCAGGGGGCAGGTTTGGACTTCTTGCTCCCTACCATCTCTTTCTCCATGGTGCCCCGTAGATGGTGGGCATGTCAAGGTTGCCCCCCAAGTGATAAAGTCTTGGCAGAAGTGGAATCCAGGTTGTCAATGGAATACCCAAGAAGGTATCTGGCGGTGCTGTGGATAAGAGGTGGGTCACTGTAGGGTGTTCCAAAGAGCACCATAAGTTAAGGACCAGAACAGGCAGCTCAGTCAATTATCACCCACACATTCATTGTAACCAATTTTTATGCATAATGACACCCATCTAGTGTATCTTAAAGGCATGATATACTCTCTGGCATTCTGCTTGCCCCTGGGAAAAAAAGCCACTGTTCCCATATAGATGAATCCTGAGGCATGCAGGGACCTCAATCCTGTCTTGGGGGAAAAGAAAGCAGCTGGGATAGGGTGGAAGCAGGATAGGAAATTTGGGATTTTAAGCTTGAATATGAGCTTGGGGTTGTAGCACCAGGTATTCTCTCCAGAGTGTAGCAACTGTGCAGTCAGAGGGGGGAGTTGAGAGGTCCCATCCTACAAAGGGGCTGGCAAAGTTGTCAAAAAGGCTATGGTCTAGGGAAGGGCTCTACTTTTAGGAAGAACTAGACTTTTAAGCACTGTGTGCACAGAACCAACTTAGAGATGGGTCTGGGGAAAATTAACTCTGTGATTGTGTATATACTTGCTCACCAAGACAGCCCAAACTCTGGGTCCCCAATGCAAATGATGGCATGCTCAATTGTGTACCCCAAGTACAGTTTAATACAGGTTTTTTTTTTTTTTTGAAACAGAGCCTCAAGCTTTCCCCCTGGGTAGAGTGCTATGGCATCACAGCTCACAGCAACCTCCAACTCCCGGGCTCAAGCGAGTCTCCTGCCTCAGCCTCCCAAATAGCTGGGATTACAGGCACCCGCCACAACATCCCGCTATTTTTTGGTTGCAGCCGTCATTGTTTGGCGGGCCCAGGCTGGATTTGAACCATCCACCTTAGGTGTATGTGGCTGGCGCCTTAGCCACTTGAGCTACAGGCGCTGAGCCTGTAATATGGGTTTTTTTGTTTATTTGTTTTTTTTGGGGGGGGTTGTTTGTTTGTTTTACAAAGAAGTAGGCAGAGTATACTCCATCCTGAGACTGGTAACCATGGGGAGCTGTTACCACTTGTAGGCCTGAAGGGCCAAGGCTGGATGGTATATTTAATTGTTCCAGAGATAAAGTAGTAGGAGGTGGGCCACCAACAGACAGGGCTTATGACCTTTGGTCATGGTGACCCCACAACAAGAGAATCAGGAAATTAATGCCCCAACTACCTGTCTTCTCTCTCCTGGATTTTTTTGGTATTCCCCTTGATCTAATGTAAACTAAGGGCAGAGGTCAAGTGTGCCCACTGGTGCAGCTACTTCTAGGCATGAAGCAGGGTGGGGAAGGTAAAGGAGGACACCTACAGGGGTAGGCAAACAAACTAATCGTGGCATAACTAATTCTGGAGCCCACCTTCTAGTGGGACCAGCTCTGCTGACATCCTGCCTGCCCTAGTAAGATTGGGCTCAGAACTTGGGTAAGACTGAGCCTTAGGCTAAAAATCTCTGTTGCTTAGAGTTGACAGGAGCTGAAAAAAGCAGGGCCTGGCATTGTACCTTTAAAATAACAGCTTGCTTCATACATATGGGGGCCATATGTCCTCAATTTTCCAGGACAGTCTCAATTTCAAATATTCTGTCCCATTTTACCCATAAGAACACTGGCATTTGTCAGATCACATGTTCCAATTTTTGATTCAGAAAATATGGTCACTGTATCCCTATACCACAACAAATGCCAGATGGTTTAAAGAACTAATTTTTTTAATGGTATACTTATCCCAATTGTTGAGGAAAGACAATTTTCTAACTATTGAAGCAATTGAAGAAATTATCAGTGACAAGTTTGATGGGCTCAATTACCTTTTTTTAAAAACAACTTTATATATATATATATATATATATGAAGAAAATCAACACAACAAAAAGGAGAAAAGAGAAGCAACAGATTGGGGAAAGAGTCATAGTCGACGTGACTGCTGCAAACTTAATATCAAAACACTTTGGGGGAGTTTTATAAAAATCTGAAAAGGCACAATCAAGTCCACATCTGTTCATTGGACAGATGGTCAAAGTCTCTGAGTAGACAATTCACACAAAAGGAATGTTCACTGTAAACAGATCCTAGGGAGGTAAGTTAATATGTTCAAGTTAAAACTATGAATTGCCACATCATACCTATTACATTATCGGAAATAAATAACAGCTCTGAAATCTAATGTGGAAAGAGCTTTTGAGCAAACAGATACACTCAGACATTAAAGAAGGCGTTATAAATTGTCTAGTTTTTTTCTTCCTAGAGACCAGAGTGATGATATGCAAAGATGATTCACAGAATCAGTCCTCCACTCCAACCCAACAATTGCCACTTTTAGAAATATGTCTGAAATAGAAAACATTTTAAAAATGTGCACACACACACATTTAGTTTTATCTACACTGAAATATCCCAGTGACTAAGAATTGTGTGATAACTTAAATATAATAGGCTAGGTCTGGATAAAAGGAATATTATATTGTCATTAAATTTGAATAAAGTATCAAATAAGTTCACTTTGTAAATACGTAGAGAGACACATTTTAAATGCAATGACAAAAATATAATAAAACTCTATAGCCATAATGATTATGGTCATGTGAAAGCTAGTCTTGTCCAATTATAAGG
Source organism: Otolemur garnettii (assembly GCF_000181295.1). NCBI lineage: Eukaryota > Metazoa > Chordata > Mammalia > Primates > Galagidae > Otolemur > Otolemur garnettii. Next base: position 41,524,640 of record NW_003852396.1, read on the forward strand.
ATCAGATGAGAGTCTAAATTTTATAGTTCATTGTTTTCCTATGGTAAAAAGTGTATTCAGTGATTTCTGACCCATTGCTTCATTACTGTTGGTTTTAGGCTTTCTAAATCTAAAATAGAGAAAAATAAAAACATGACTATGACTCCTGTAAGTCTATATATAAAGTCTCAGGGATAGGCAAAAAAAATGCCAGTTGCTTTATTTTGTTTTATTTTATTTTATTTAGAGGCAGAGTCTCACTCTGTTGCCCTGGGTGGAATGCTGTAGCATCATCATAGCTCACAGCAACCTTAAATAAACTCCTGTGCTCAAGTAATCCTACTGCCTCAGCCTTCGAGTAGCTGGGACTATAACGTCGTCCATGACTCCCGGCTAATTTTTCTATTTTTAATAGAGACGAGGTCTCACAGGCATGAGCCATGGTGCCTGGCCAGCCTGGTTACTTTTTTAGATAGATTTCCATACAAGATGAGTAGCTATTTACAACTCTGTGTTGAAGGCACTAGCTCTCTATCTCTTCTCTCTGCCTTAAATGTGACTGATGAATATGCAAGGTACCTGGCAGGAGCAGGTGATGAGGGGCCATCTATGTGTTACACCCTGTATTGTAGCAGTTTATATTTGACTGCAAATCACTTCAGGTCCAGCCACCTAAAGATCAATCTAATGACCCCTTTTAATTTGTTCTATAAAATACGGGTGCAGTCAAAAGGCTGCACTTAAGGACCTAGAAGGCCACATGAGGCCTTAAAGACTGCAGGGTCTGGCTCGGCACCTGTGGCTCAAGTGGCTAAGGCGCCAGCCACATAGACCTAAGGTGAGGGTTTGAATCCAGCCCGGGCCCGCCAAACAACAATGACGGCTGCAACCAAAAAAATAGCCAGGTATTGTGGCAGGCGCCTGTGGTCCCAGCTACTTGGGAGGCTGAGTCAGGAGACTCACTTGAGCCCAGGAGTTGGAGGTTGCTGTGAGCTGTGATGCCA
>NW_003852396.1:41526627-41529084 GCF_000181295.1 Otolemur garnettii
CTCCAGATGTCTTTCCAAAAGGAACATATTAGTTTACATTCCCACCAGCAGTGTAGGAGTGTTCCCTTTTCTCCACATCCATGCCACCATCTCTGGTTTTGGGATTTTGTGATATGGGCTAGGGAAAAAAAATTTAAAGAAAAAAAAAAGGATAAATCCCTGCTGGGTTCCAGTTACTCATGGAAAAGTCCCCTCCCGGCGTCAGGGAACAAACACAAATTTTGAAGTCACAGGGCCACTGTTGAGGACCCTACCTAATGACTTCTTGACTCTTCAGACTCAGTCTCCTCATATAGACAATGTTAATGATAATATCTACCTCTTAGGGTTGTTGTGAGATAAAATTAAATAAGTACATAAAGCACAGAAAGTGATGTCTGGTACCCAATAAACTGATAAGCCTTAGTTCTCCTCTCCCTGACCTGTTAGGGTATCTTGCATAAGGGAGGCACTTGGTTTATAATGTATATACATTACAACTGAGTCATATGCACAGAGCCGCAGTCTCATTACCCTACCTCTACCATACACTAGAGATAACCAAACCTCAGAGAGAGTGATTTGTGCTTGGTCATCTTGCGACATGGTCAGTTATCCACAACAGAAAGAGGAAGACAGGCAGGGATGGGACTTGGATCTTGTTCTTCCTCCAGGACAGGACTCGACTCAGGTTGCTGGCCCACATGCTAGTGCTGAAGATGCCGTCTGGCCAGCATGGGAGTGGCAGTGTCTGATCAGCATTCTGAGATTCAACAGCAGGCAAGCAAGGTCCGAGACAGAGCAGTAAGATATCCCGATGGGTAGGCCGAGTGCAGCCGCAGGAACTCTGGGTGGGATAGTGCTCAGATGTCCAGAAAGGCAGGGGGCAGCCTTAGGACACTGTGCAGTTTTAGCCCCAACCATGAGGCAGGGTTCTGGGATGGGGTGCCGCGAAGATTCCTGGACAGGGGTGCATCAACAGGGACCAAGGCAGGAGCTCAGCAGTAAGAACTGGGGTGGCAGGTTGAGACTCTGTTTGGGGAACGGGGTACTTCATTGGGGTCAGATGATGATGCTGTTGAGCCCAGGAGTGCTTCAGGTCAAGATGTGTCCTGGAAACTGAGGCAGGACCGAGTTAGAGATGAGGGCCTGATGGTCCCTCCTGGGGAGGGGATGGAGTGGGATACAGCAGCTGGAAGCCAGGGTGGCCAGACATTGTCGGTCCTGAAAGCAGACTCACTGCCCCTTGGGTAAAATTTGGACTCATCTCTAGAGACATCAGTGGACATTTCTTTCCTTCTTCCTTCCCTCTTTCCCTTGCTCCCGCTCTCTTACTTTTTTTTTTAAATTTATTTTTCTAGACAGAGTCTCACTCTGTTGCCCAAGCTAGAGTGCCCTGCTATAAGCCTAGCTCACAGCAACCTCAAATTCCTGGGCTAAAGTGATCCTCCTGCCTCAGCTTCCCAAATACCTGGGACTACAGGAACCTACCACAATGCCCAGTTCATTTTTCTATTTTTAGGGGAGATGGGGTTTCTATCTTTAGCAGAGACAGGGTCAGCTCTCTGGCTCAGCTGGTCTCAAACTCAAGGCATCCTCCCACCTAGGCCTCCCAGATTGCTAGGATTACAGGTATAAGCCACTATGCCCCATCCTCTTTCTTTTTATGTCTTCCCAGCCTATCTTAATCAGCATGAGTTGACATTTAGCTAAGAAGCTTTATCAGAATTTGGTGAGAGGAAGGAACTGTTTGTAATGGAAAATTATATTCAGTATACTATAGTTGCCTTAATTGGGGTTTAGTCATGATGTTTAATTGGCTTTGAAATTTCAAATCTGAATAAAGAGATTTTCATGTTTATCAAAAGGGTCATACATTTGAAATGGTGGTCAAGTGCCCTTTGAGGCCCTCTCTGCCAAGCCCCCTTCCCAGGCTTTCTGTCAATGGGCTCCCTTCTTCCACTGACTGTTGCTCTTTTTGCCAGGACAGTAGACTCTAGCTCTGTATTGTTCCTCCTGCCTCCCAGGACGTGGCACTTTCCAGCTACATCAGGAGTTCTCTGTGGGGGCAATTGTGCCCCCACCCCCAGCACATTAGGCAACTGCTGAAGATGTTTTTGGTTGTCACGACTCCGGCAGTGCTGGTGGCATTTAGTGGGTAGAGGCCAGAGATGCTCCTAAAATATTCTGCAATGCACAGGACAGCCCCTTACAGCAAGGAATTATTCAGTCCACAGATCAATGGTGCCTCTCTTGAAAAACTCAGAGCTAGACTCTAAGCATATCACGAGCTGACATGATGTCTGAAGATTCTGCTCCCCGGAGTCTTGGAAAATAATAATCACCACTAGTAACAAATGTTTATCAAACTCTTACCACTTGCCAGGCATGGTATCAAACCCCTTCTGCATACTCATGTAATCTTTTTCTTTTTTTTTTTTTTTTTTGAGATGGAGTCCCAAGCTATCCCCCTGGGCA
>NW_003852396.1:41529197-41530826 GCF_000181295.1 Otolemur garnettii
CCATCATTGTTGTTTGGTGGGCCCGGGCTGGGGATTCGAACCTGCCACCTTAGGTGTATGTGGCTGGCACCTTAGCCGCTTGAGCCACAGGCGCCAAGCCATGTAATCTTTTTCATGAGGAATCATTATTATCCTCTTTTACTAAAACTGATCAGTGTGGGAAAACAGAGACCTGAAAGGAAGTAAAGTAACTTGCCCTGGTCATACAGCTAGTAAGTGCTGAATACTCATTAGTAATCCGAACAGTAATAGTAGAACTTTTACTGATTTTTGTTAAGGACTTTGTACATATTGAGTGATTTAGTTTTTGCCATGACTCCACGGAATAGACATTTTCTAATACTTATGACAAATATGCAGAAAGGAGGACTCAGTGGTACTTGGCTTGTATTTACGAATTTGTATATTTCTTACATGAATGTCCATCTCCCCCACTGCGCTGTAATCCCAAGATGGCGAAGACCTTCCTATTCTCTTGCATCCTGTAGTGACCTCACTGTTCAGCTCCTGATCTGGCAATAGTATACACTCTGTAAGTGATTAAGGGAAAGGGGATGAAGCGTCAGGGTGCTGGATGCATTGGTTGATGCCCAGCTGTGATTGGGTCAATGTGCTGTGTTCTCTTTGCCCTAATGCTTTCCTGTGGTTCCTTCTTTCTGCTGGACCTTGAAGCTGCCCCATGAGAAGATCTGGTCCTTATCACCAGACAGAGCCCCCAAACTGGTGGGAGTTCATTGAGAGCTCTGTGGCTGCTCCTGGTGCTTGTTAAAAGAAGCAAGGACCTATTAGCAGTTAAACTCGTAATGATGTTAAACCCCAGATTTTTAGGCACCTTCAAAAGTCTTTACAACCTGGATTTTCTCGTGGCTGGAAGCTCATGTCCCTTCCCAAAGAAATCTGATGACACATGAGGCTAAGGAGAGATACTTGTTTTTCTTTCTGATATCTGGACATTTTCAGAACCTAGATAATTTTATCCTATTTACATCAAACACGCAGGTAACTCTAGACTTTAATATCTGTATTATTTCTGGGGAAGTATAATATGATTATGAATGACAGTAATTGACATTACATGCTTTAATTAAATTTCCTTTGCTGTGAATCAAAACCTTTTAGTTCAGTCCTACAGTAATATTTCTAGATTTCTCTTTAACATACTCTAATGCATTAGGCAGTAGGTATGACATAAATTCATTTTTATAAATTCCGCATCCCATAGATTAAATGAGATGATGTATATAGGGGCTCAACTTAATGCTAGTTATATAATAATTATGAATCTGAAAGGTGAGTTGAATTTTGTCTACCTTTTGTCTACTGCAAACTGAATAAGAGTTGTCTTGGGCCACACAGTAAATACACAAACACTAATAAAAACTGATTAGCAAAAAAACAAAAGTTCATGCATATTTTCATGGTATCTAATACTATAGACAAGCAAAAAAAAGTCCTTGCAAAATCAGCATGCACCACCCCTGCCCCCACTGCAGGTTGGACAACCCTAAACCTTTTGCCTATTTATTTGAAGAATATTGTGCTTCTTGGCTCGGCACCTATAGCTCAACCGGCTAAGGCGCCAGCCACGTACACCTAAGGTGGCGGGTTCGAATCCCCAGCCTGGACCCG
>NW_003852396.1:41531014-41545504 GCF_000181295.1 Otolemur garnettii
AAAAAAAAAAAAAAAAAAAGAATATTGTGCTTCTTAAATGATGCTTATAAAGTGGACAGTTACAATAGAGTCTCCTTTTCAAGTGATTGTGGGTAACATAGAAATTACATCCCAAGATTTCTCCTTCTAGGGCTTTTAGGGTGTCTATGGAAGCTTAGAGTTTTATCCTTTTCCAAAAGGGAGAAGTACCCCAGATAGTCTGCCGCTACCACCTTCCCACCCCACCCCAACACACAAACCCCTCATTATCATCTGGACCAACCAGCCTGCTAGCGAGGACTATGAAGGAGGGTCTATGTGTCAGTTTCTTCAGGTCTAACCCCCACACTCCCTTTGGGGGCACAAGGCCCCTTGCCTTGGAAAGTGCACCTGTTGCTCTCAGGCTCTTGAGCACCTCTGCAACACTATCCCCCAGAACAATCCCCACCTTGGTCTTAGGGTTAGGTAGAGCAGGAAGAGTGCATGGCTTCATTCTAGCCAAATGATCCTTCCAAATGAGATATTCCTTAGGACTGACTTTCCGTGAGACCACCTTTGTCCTGTTGCCCAGGCTCTCCCACCCCCAGGGCAGAGTGACTTTGGCATAGGGTCCTGGAAGACAGACCGTAGTTGTTGGCATCCTTGCTGACCCAGAATCCGGCATATTGGATCTTGGGAATCAGTCTTGAGTCCCCACAGGGGTGCCCCACTAGAGCACAGATGACCTGGTTCTGGCATCTGAGTAATCCACTTAGCCCAGTGCCAGTGCCAGTGCTGGGCTATCTCCCTGCTTCATCTGCAAGGACTTTGCATTAAATCAACCAGAACAAACCCAAAGGACCCAAATGACAAATATTAAAAAATAAGACCTTTCTTCTTGTTTTCTTCTTGTCCTTAACACATGCCCCAAATCACATACTTGTGCTTAGAAATGTGTATGTAGGCATCCTCACATCTTCATTACCTAATTACAAGTTTAGATTATCTCAGCCGATAGGATAATTTCCCCCCAACAATTGAGAAAAAGCTTTTGAGGGTATAGCAGGGCCACTCTGTCCAAGGCTGCCTGGAGACCACCCTACTATACCTACTACTTGCCTCTGCCTAAGTTAGACGCTCATGACCTTGAGGCTGTGGGTGGGCTAAGACATCTCAGATGGCCAAGATGCAGCCCCCTAGCATGTGATCCCCTGGAGGTACCCAGCCCAGCCACCACCCTGCCCTGCCCTGCCCTGCCGGTAACCTGAGGTATACATCCCAGCTGAGCAGAAACAAGCAGGCACTTCAGATTTGGGGTTGCCAGCAGGCAAGAGGCAGAATCCTGCTTGCTTAGCAGCAGGTCTGTGAGTCTCAAGTGGCATCATATTAAATTATATAGGCAGCCACTTGTTCTCAGCCAACACACTGAGCTGAGGGTTGTGCCGGGCAGGCAGCATTCTCAGGAAGCTGTTGAAAAGATCCTATAGCTTTGCAGACCTCCAGACCTATGAAAACTGGCCTGAAAGCAGAGGGGTGTGGGGTGGCACAGGGAGAGGTCAGCTCTGGGCAGAAGATACCATGATTGTGGCTGAAATCCTAGACCATGGGCTGCGGGGCACTTTGCCCTAAAGGTAGGTCAGAGCCTGGGCAAAGGTGAATGTGCTGTTGTGGGAGCAGTTCTCTGTTAGGTACACCCTGGCTGGACCCGGCCGGTTTCTGGGGCATGGGCCTCTGGCAGGGTGGGTATCTTGCCTCTGCAGATTTTTATGTCACCCAGACCTGATACAGCTTGGCTCTCTTGTTAGCGATAGCTATGGAGGGGTGTGTACATGCGTGTGTGTTTGTGCGTGTGCGTGTGTGTGCACATATATGTGTAAGATGTTTGGGGGTGGTGGTGGGAATGAAGATGGACAAAGAAATAAAGAGGTGCAGGACTGGAGAGAAAAGCCCTACCTCTTTTCCCTGCTTGCTGTCCTCTGCTCCTACCTGACGGTAAACAGAGGATGGATCCTGAAACTACACAAAGCAGTCGCGGGCCTCTGTGAGCTGTCAGCCTGTGACGGCTCTCCCTACCCTGACAGCTCACTGCTTCTGCTCCACAGCGGGAGGAGGGGGGGTGTTGTTCTGCTCATTAGTGACAGTAATAGGAAAAGGACACATATCTTACTGTGAGATGTCCTCATCAGTAATGCCTAATGGGCCATCCGTCCCTCCCACATAGTTTGGAATAAATAGATTGAAACAGGAACTAAAAAGGGTTTAGTTAATGTGCATGCCAGTTCTTGGTGGGCTTATCCGTTTAGCTTCACCCATAGGTTAAACATGGTTTGAAAGATCACATGTTTGGGTTTATGTCTGGGCTCAAATGCTTCCCTGTGGATTTTGAAAGGGAGCTTAAAGGTTACATGGGTTTGGGCTCCTTGATGGGGTTCTGAAAAGACCATACTTAATAAAAAGGGTGGCTGTGAACAACCTTCAGACATGTGGGATAGCCGTGGGGAGCCCCAAAGAGGTGTAGGGGAGACCTGGCTCCTCCCTGGGTTCCGTCATGCTTTCTTCACAAATTGGCAGCCCCCTCTTAACCGACCAGTGTATAAACCCCCAATTCACTCATCTGCCCCCTCCAGGAAGGCATTGGTGTTGAAAATTGCAGCCAGAGAGGATAGCAACTCAGGGGAAAAGCAGGGAACTTCGAGGGATATGGAGGTCACAAGTAACCCCTGGACGTGCTCAGTACAGCCAGCATGTGCCCCTAGTTGGGTGGGTGGAACGTACAGGAAGGGAAAAAGGGTGGCTGCTGATGATCAAAAAAGGGCCTCCCATCGTCTGACTCACACTTCAGTGCAGACCAGTGGAGACCAGTATTTCCCCCAATACTTACTGGTTAGTTTTCTTTTTTTTTTTAATAGAAATTGCTGCTTAATGTATTTTGTTAACTTTCCTTAGGAGCTTTCGTTATGAAGTCACTACACACTACGAATAATAATCTGTGCTTGCTGTATTTGTTGAATTTTTTTATTATTTTTGCAGACAGACATTATTCTCGGTCTTAAAAGTTTCCTGTCTGCCTCCTTGTGTTATAAAACGAGCCTGTGGTTCACTTGTGCTCCCCTCACCCAGAATCCAGCTCTAATGTACCACTAAAAAACAAAAAACAAACAAGAACTTCTGACTATGGAAAACTTCTAACACAGAAAAGGTAGAAAGAATAGTATAATATACCCCAAATGAGCCCATCAGCCACTTTGACAATGACCAGTCCTTGGCCAACCTTGTTTTATTTTAAAACCTCTCATCCAACCCTTGAAAGTAAATTCCAGGTGGTGCCCATAGTTCAGTGGGCAGGGTGCCAGCCACATACCCTGAGGCTGGGGGGTTTGAACCCGGCCTGGGCCAGCTAAAACAACAATGACAACTGCAGCAACAAAAAAAAAATAGCTGGGTGTTGTAGCGGGCGCCTGTAGTCCCAGTTACTTGGGAGGCCATGGCAAGAAACTCGCTTAAGCCCAAGGGTTTAAGGTTGCTGTGAGCTATGATTCCACAGCACTCCTCTACCCAGGGAGACAACTTGAGACTCTGTCTCAAAAAAAAAGAAAGTAAATCCCAGATATATCATTTCAGTATATTTATTTCAGTTATAGCTCTTAAAAATAAGGACTCTTTTTAAAATACATACTATGTTACATTATGAAAATTTAATAATTCCTTAACATTTTCAGCTATTCAGTCTTGATTAGTTCATTTATTTATTACTTTTGCAGGTTGTTGGAAACAAGATTGAAATAAGGCCCATGCATTGCAACTGGTATACATCCTGTCACATCTCTTTTATTCCTTGAAATATATTGAAGAAATTGGGGTGGTGCCTGTGGCTCAAAAGGGTAGGGTGCTGGCCCCATATGCTGGAGGTGGCAGGTTCAAACCCAGCCCTGTCCAAGAACTGCAAAAAAAAAAGAAAAGAAAGAAATATATTGAAGAAACCGTCGTGTTTCCAAGAGTCCAGCTTTGGCTAATTCTACCTTGATGGTGTTATTCAACATCTTCCAACCCCTGCATTTCTCAGAAACTGATGGGTAGATTTAGGACAGATGGTGGTATGTCCCTTCAAGGGCAATCGGGAGGCATTACTTCTGGTGCTTTCTTGTTGTGATCCGATGAAGACCGCTTCTGGTGGTCTCTTGTTGTGATACCAGGAGTCACTGCTAATCATTGCTTAGATAATTCATTTGATGTTTGCAAGTGATAATAGTCTCATTCATTTTGTTCTATCATTAGCTGAAATAGGTACAGTTTGATTTAGAAACAGGTTAAAAGTTAGATTCTCTCCCTTTATTTACCAGTTTTCAAAATGAGTGGATTTCCTAGCATCCTCAAGAGGTGAAGAGTGAGGTATTATGTATTTTTTTTCTAGTAACATTATTAACACAGAGATTTATATATATTTGATGTGTTCCAATCCCTTGCTATTATTTTTCTTATTGATGCTGAAATTTTTCTGTCTTTGGCCAGTGGAAGCCACTTTGAGGCCACCCTACCTAGTAGAAATCCAGAGCTCATTGGTTTCTGGCAATGGAATGTTCTAGGCCCTTCTCATACATTTTCTGCTCTGTGTATTTTGAGATCGAAGGTTAGCCATGTCTCCAAAGAGCCCTGATTCCTTTCGGTGGGTAATGGCATTACTATTTAGAGACCATACTCCAGGTGCTGTGGGTATTGAGCACGATTTTTCCCCTCTTCTGTTTACTGCTGAAGATTCATCCCAACCACAGTCACCAGCACCCATTGGAACCCAAGGCCATCACCACGCCACCCTGACCTTTCCTCCAGGATCCACCTCCCAGACGCCATAACACCAGTGAGATATTCCTTCTCCAGCCTGCCTGGGTACTTTCACCATGCTACTTGCTCCAAAATGTCCTTTAGCATCATAAAGCATTATGTAGGCCTTTTTCAGTTACCCCTTTCATAATCCTGTCTCTTTTCATCCATTTGAAACCCAAGGCAAGGGGAGAGATGATAACTTCTTAAAGTCGCCTACACTTTTGCGTTTGGACTCTGTTGTCTTGCCAGGTCATCCCTGTGCCACTAGATTGTCTGTGAGCCATCTCCCCATCTCTCCCTGAGCTCAGATGTACTCCTAGACATACATTGAGAAAAGGTGGGGAAAAGGGGTAAACTAAGACAAGCATGACTGTGCTGGGCATTTTATTTATGTTACGTCCTCTAAGCTTTACAAATCTGTGAGCTAAATATTATGATCCCTCCATTAAAGGGGGAAAATAATCTAAGGTCTGCCTTTCTCCAGAGCCCAGGCCAACTCAGACTTCCTTATCATGGTAGTCTAGAACCAATGAAGACTTCTCCTTGGATGGCTCCCCTGGGGAACCTCTTTCCAGCCATCCTACAATCCTGTTTAACTCTGCTTTTATCCTGTGGCTGCCCATTGCTTTGAGGATTAAGCCCATCCTTGGTATCTTCTGTCTCATCTGGCCTTGACTAGACTCTCTACCACCACCCCACAGTCCCCTCTCCCTCTAGCCCGTGCCCCGGAGAATGTGCTCTGTTCTCACATCTGCAGCCCTTTCTTATGTCACGTTCCCTCTTCCCCTGGTGAACTCCTAATCCCCTTTAAGAAGCAACTGAAGCGTCTCCTCCTTAGAAAAGCCCTCCCTGATTTCCACTTTCAGGTGAGTTAAGTGATCTCCCCTGGGCTCCCGCAGAGACTATGCTGACCACTGGGGCTGGTTCTGATTCATCCCAAGGACCCAGCACAGTGCGTGACAGAGCAACTTTGCTCAGCAATGCTGTTAAATGCATATTTATCTTCTTTGAAATGGTCCTTACAGCTTCTTGTGGTCTTTGCCACCATATCCTTCTATCGTATATGTTTATTTTTGTGAGTTAAATCATGTCTGGGCCTGGAACATGCAACTAGAATGAGGCTCCCAACACGCCACCTTGCATGTAGTCAAGACTCCACAATTATCCACTGAATGGCATCAAATGGAAGGTTGTACAAAGGGAAGCTGTAGTGGAAATGTCAGGCATGCAATCAGCAGAACGCCAGATAGACAGTTAAAGCATCTTCGATTTACTACAATTTCTTTTAATAGGTTCTCTTTTCAGCTTTGCTGTCAACATGGATTGTTGATGTAGAAAAGGAGGGGCCTCAATGACTCGTGTGCCGTATGACGATCAGACACGGTTCGCCATTTCTCATGTGATGGTCCGCAGATTACCTGTTTGGTACTTAGTCATTAATGCTAAGGAGGTCTAACTTATAAGCAAGAATGCCTCAAACTAAATGTCTTGAACCTCTGCTCTCATACTTCCTCTCCATCGCTACCTGGCTACTCATTCGTTCAGTGAATACATATGAAGCTCTTATTGTGTGTCAGGTGCTGGCAGTACAATGGTGGCCCAGGCCTCGGTCCTCTCAGAGCCCTAAAAATAATGAGGGGGACAGGTGTTCTTCAGATATGCACACATGGAGAAGAGAGCAGAGACCCATCTGCAAAAGGGTCTGGCACCACCTTTGTTATAAAGTCCTCCCTGGTAATGCGAGGCTCACTTGGAGGTGCTCCTTCATCACCTGGAGCTAGGACAGGGCCAGCCTAGCACTTTGGGTGCGCGTAGACCCTGTCTGGGGCAATAAACCCTTCTGTTTTCCTAGAATAGCAGATGGCAGAGAGCAGGTGCTCAATCATTGTTTAAGAATGGGAGAAAGGGAATGAGCACATTTTACAAGTCCCCATTCCATAAGGTAAAGGAGTTGCCAACTTCCCTCAGTCCCATAATCACGATGCTGTTATGAACTAGCTCCAAACATTAGCTCTGTTCCTAGGAAGAAATTCTCTCCCCCCCCCCCACGCCCTAAGGGTTGTAAAGGATGAAATAATGACCAAAGAGCCTCTGGCACAGAGCATGGCTCATGGCAGCAGCTTAATGCGGGTTAGAGCCCCTCCTCAAGCCTCAGAAGTTTCCCCCAAACAGTGTCATGCCCTGCTGAGAATAAGCCACCCACCCAGCCTGATTGCATCTTCTCAGAACAGACCTGCGCCAGGCCAGGGACAAGACCAGGTCCTGATCAGCTCCGGAGTGGGCATCTCACACAGCTGGGACTAGGGAAATACTTGCTTTTGCGTGCTGTCGGCCGGCCATCATAATACAAAGACAGGATTCTCCAGCTGTTCATTTCTGATTGCTTCTTCCTTGGAGGAAAAGAAAGACCGTAGTTCCTTCTCAGATTTGCTCCTAAAAACAGACTCTCTTCTTTCCTACCCAGTCACCTGTGAGTTCCATCCTGGGGAGAGGGGAAAGGATTCTGGCCCCCAAATCCCGGGGTGGGCATAGCAGATGCTTTTGTACCCCACATCCCACCCTCAGCTGTGATAGACAATGTGGGGCACACAGTGGGGTCCCATCTCACAGCTCTGTTTTTCTGTCTCCAGGCTTGAGCTGCTGGTATTCCTGAGCCTGTACTCAGCACAGCTTGGAGGGGCAGCTCCCTGCCAGCAGCCTCAGCCAACGAGGAAGTCTCTTTGAGACCCTTTCTGCATCATTCCTTGGCGAGCCCTGTGGGGATTAAGCCCCGTTACCCTGGTGCCCCGCTCAGTAACCCACCTTTATTATCTCTTCCTAGGTCTCCATCACCCATACCCTCTCTGCCCCTCCTCCTTTTCCCGGGACTCCTTTCTTGCTTTCACGCCACTCCAACCTGAGGCCCTGGAAAAGAGACAACTCACTGTTAAGGTCTTTAGGGATCGTTTCAGGGAAGTCACTGACCATTGGCTTCCTTATCTGTAAAAGAGAAAAGCAACAGCCTGTGCCTGGACACTTATATAGGGCTACACGTTAGTTTCCCAGAGACCTCACATTTCTGCACTTGCCGGCTGCCTGCCCGAGCGCCCACTTCATAGCTGGCGAATGACTCAACCTTCAAGACTGAGCTGTCTCCCCCTGAAACTGGAAACTACCTAAATGTCCAACAGTTACGGAATGGTTGAGTCGTTGGATACTGTGTACTTTCGATAGAGACCGAGGAAGCCACTTAAAGTGATATTTCTGATGGTGTAACAACATGATATTCCATGAAAAAAGCAGCCTGTGGAATTGTGTCCCTAGTATGATGAAAAAACGTGTGTGGGTACAAAACAGAAACGCTTGCGAGAAAGCGTAACACGTTAACAGAGTTTATCTCTAAGTGGGATTATTTTCTCTATTAGATTTTCAGAGTTCTCTTATGAGCATTTTTTTTTCTTTTATAGCCAGAAAAAAAATATTTAATCTATCCTCACCGAGACTGAGCCTCCCTCGAGTGACCCAGGCAACCCCTAGCTCTCAGCTTCTGTGAGATTAGTCTCCATCAAACTTCGTCCTGGCATTATGTAGGAGTGCAGATGTGACCATGTTCCCATGCCTTCCCAATAAACGTGGTTTGCAAAAGTGGCGTGATATGTATCTTCCTGCCCTTTTTAGAGGTATGCATTGTGTTTAGGGAGCATTTCCATTGCCTAACCTAATAAACATTTTCTTATAAAAAAAGTTGCTACATAAGACTGGGATGACATGTAGCGTAGTGTTAAGGATGTGTACCCTGGAGCCAGCTGGCCCTGGATCAAGTCTTGATTCCATTCTCCAGCTGTGTGGCCTTGGTCAGATTTTCCTTATCTGTAAAATGGGGGTAATAATTGTACCATTGGATTGTTGTGAAGATTAAATGAGTTAATATATGTAAAAAAGAAAGCCTCATATCTGTGTGCCTGATGCAAGGAAAGTAGAATGGGCGTGCTCTCGCTATCACTGCCATCATTCGAGGGAAAGAGTTCTCACAATCAAAGCTGCTTCATGGTAAACCATTAATGACTTCAGATAAACCCAGAATAAGTCCAATCAGATAGAATACAATATGTCTACTTGCTGACTATTCTTCCCTCCACCCCCCAGCTTGTTTCCACAAAGATTACATCTTGGGAATTCAAGTGGGCCAGCAGTTGATGTGGCTTTTTTTTTTTAAGACAAGTTCACCCTCTGTCACCCAGGCTGGAGTGCAGAGGAGTCATCATAGCTCACTGCAACCTCAAACTCTTGGGCTCAAGAGATCCTCCTGCCTCAGCCTACCAAGGAGCTGGGAATACAGGTGTGTACTACCACATCTGGCTAATTTTTATATTTTTCATAGAGATGAAGTCTTGCTATGTCGCCCAGGCTGGCCTCAAACTCCTGGGCTCAAGTGATCCTCCCAGCTCAGGCTCCCAAGGTGCTGGGATTATTGGCATGAGCCACTGCGCTTGGCCAGCATGGCACATTTTAAGCAGCACTGAGCCACTACAAAAATGACTACTTGAAATAGATAGCATACAATTAAAAATTAATACTTTTAAATAGTCATAATACTGTTCTATTAGTCATAATAGTGCTATTATGTATTAATACTAGATAATAGTACTTTATATACTAACGGTACATAATAGTACATATACTATTGAGTATGTTAAATAGATTATAAGTACTTAAAAATCATATTAAAAATAAATGGCTTTTTTATTTTTATTTATGTGTTCAGGAGTGATAAGAAGGATATACACATGAAGGTCACAGAAATGAAGACAGGAGGCTCGGCGCCTGTGGCTCAAGTGGCTAAGGCACCAGCCACATACACCTAAGGTGGCGGGTTCGAATCCAACCCGGGCCCGCCAAACAACAATGACCAAAAAAATAGCTGGGCACTGTGGTGGGTGCCTGTGGGCCCAGCTACTTGGGAGGCTGAGGCAGGAGACTCACCTGAGCATAGGAGTTGGAGGTTGCTGTGAGCTATGATGCTGAGGCACTCTACCCAGGGGGACAGCTTGAGGCTCTGTCTCAAAAAAAAAGAAATGAAGACAGGAAACTTGAGAAGGACATACACATGAAGGTCACAAAGATGGAGATGAAGACAGGAAACGTGACTTGGGTGACTTCACCATGGGCTGAACCTGGTGCCCCTTCTGCCCATGTACCCTTTGCCTGGGGGCCTGGGGGCAGCCTGTGGCTTTTGCTCTCTCACCCCAGAAGAGCACACTGCAATCAGGACTTGGTCAGAACTACATAGAGGCCTTTATCCCATGGTATTGCTGTTTGTGTGATGCAGTTTCCCCTCCCTCAAAGCACCCTCCAGGCTCTTTAGAAGTGGTTAGTGGTGCCTGACACTTGCCTGGCTCTAAGGGCCACTAAGGTAGCTGTCCTTCAGGAACCCAACAGCCCAGAAGGCAGGTACTGGTCTTTGGATTCATAGCTCCTGGGCCAGCCCCTGCCACCAGAGATGCCCATACATATTTATGAGTCAGCAAGCTCTAGCTGGCTGTGCTGAGGTCACTTCATGCGGGGTCAAGTTTTATGTTCTCCCCAAAGCTGTTATAAATGCTTAGGGTGTATGGACACCCACAGAGGCACACCCTGCACTCATACCCAACGGCATGGTGATTTTTGTAATAAACTCCCAGCATGGGACATCCACACCACCTTCTGCTTTAGTAGGGACAGACCTTCAAACCAAGTTCTGGTTCTCAGTCTAAAGAGATAACAGGGCATGGTGTGGTAAAAGAGAACAGTGATGTACTGTTCCTCTCACACCCTCTGTGCCTGTGTAGTGTTTAAAATGTAACTCTCAGGGCTTATTTGAGACCTCAACCAATGTTTCAGTTCAGATCGTTTTGACTGCCCAAAGCCAGCCAATGGTGCTCCCATCTCCTCCCCTGCTTGCTAGCAATTGGAGGCCAGCTGTATCACGTGCAGTGGCTGAGCAGTGAATAAGCGCAATATAAGCGCCCGGGGGCCATTTGCTTGGCAGCCTTCCAACTCTGCAGAGACTATAAAAACCGATCAAAACAAAGACTGGTGGAAACTATGAGACTCAGGACTATAGATCCTGCTGTCAGCTCTCATCACAACATCAGCCTCTTAAGTTCCCCTTCCTTGGCTGAGCTCCACGGGCTGTCTGTCGGACCCTGGTGACTAAGCAGCTGTGTCAAGTAGAGTGTGGTGAGACCCCAACAGTCTGCCGAGGCCACTGAGAGCTGGCTCCCAGGTTTACCTGAAGCCATATATTATGACTGCTGAAACAAATTTCCTTTTCATTAAAAGCAGTAAAATTTCTCTTGTTTAAAGGACTGAGCTGGGGGCTGGGATTTTGCATTTTCATTTGGCAATCTGACACAGAAGAAAATGAACCCACGTGTTGGTAGGAAAGGGTCAGCATTAAGAACAGAACCTGTCCCCTTAACTGAAGAAGCTATTGTAGGCAGAAAAATGGCCCTCCCAACAGGGGCTGTGCCCTAATCCCCGGAATCTGTAAATACGTTACTTTATGTGGCAAAAGGGAATTGAGATTGCAGGTGGAATTCTAGTTACTAATCCGTTGAGCCTAACATAGAGAGATTGTCCTGGATTTTCGAAGTGGGCCCAAAATAACAACAGAGTACTTAAAAGTGAAAGAGGGAGGCCAAAGAGGAGGGCAGAGTATGCAGTCAACGTGAGGATTCAACCACCCCACTTATACACACACATTGTGGTTTAAAGATGGAGAAAGAGGACAGACCACAAGCTAAGGAATGTGGGCAACCTCTAGAAGCTAGGAAAGGAAAGAAAGGGATTATCCCCTGGAGCCCACAGAAGGGAACGCAATCCTGCTGACACCTTGACGGTAGCCCAGGGAGACCCATATTGACTTCTAATCTGCAGACTGTAAGAACAATAAATTTGTAATTTTTTTAAGCCACCAAGTTTGTGATTTGCAATGGAGAATGTCTACACAACCCTGGGTCATAAAGATTCCCATCAAGAACTATGGACAGATAAGATTTCTGGAGTACGTCCAGAGAGGGATGGACCCCTGCTTGAGAAAGTAGAAAGGGCCCTGCCAGGCACTCGTACATTAGAAGGAAGCTCTGTCTTCTCATCTCAGCACTGGAAACAACAAAACAACTGTCTACTTTCTTCCTGGAAACTTGGGTTCTCAGTTGGGAATGAGGACAGCATACACTACAAGGCTTTGAAATGATTTTGTGCTTTGCTTCCTATACAAACGCTTCTACAGACCTCATCTAGAGTTGATTGAGTTACCACTATTTTCTTGGTGATGGGAGGAAATAT
This sequence comes from Otolemur garnettii, assembly GCF_000181295.1. Lineage (NCBI taxonomy): Eukaryota > Metazoa > Chordata > Mammalia > Primates > Galagidae > Otolemur > Otolemur garnettii. Next base: position 41,543,102 of record NW_003852396.1, read on the forward strand.
TTGTGTTCCATAAAATTATGGATTTTTTTTATATATTAAATTCAGGTGGATCTTTAAAAAAGTATTTTAAAAATAGTTTTAGATTTAGAGAAAAACTATAAAGATAATACAGAGAGTTTTCATATATGCCACACCAAGTGTCCTCTCTTATCATAATGCCATCTTACATTAGTATGGTACATTTGTCACAATTACCGCCCAGTACTGATATAATATTACTTATTATTGATATACTATTTTTACTATGTTACTAATATTGGTATTATTGATAATATGACTATATTATTGCTAAGCCCAGACTAAGTTCCATTGTTTGGATTTCTTTTTACCTAGTATATCACTTCTACCCATGTTACATTTTATCATAATGTCTCCTTGGGCTTCTCTTGGAAGTGACAGTTTCTCAGACTTAACCTTTGCCTTTGATGACAGTTTTGAGGAGTACCGGTTAAATCTTTTTAGGATGCCCTCTTACTGGAATTTGATGTTTTTTCTCATGATTAAGCTAAGATTATGGGTTTGGGGAAGGATGATCACAGAGGCAGAAGTGCCATTTTCATCACATGGTATCAAGGGTACCTAACAGCAACAGCAACATGTAACTATCGGTGCTGGTCTTGATGACCTGGCTGAGGCAGCGTCTGTTGTGTTTCTCCACGGGAAGGTGGAAAAACATTTTCCTCCAAGGACATCACCAGGTGCTGCCCACACATAAGGAGTGGGGATGATTCGCCTTTCCTTGAGAGCATAGGTTATCTATAAATTATGTGGCGTTCTGTATGGAAGATTGGTCTTTTCTATTAATTTACTCAATCACTTACATCAGTATGGATTCATGGATATTTTTCACTTTGAGTCATAAGCCAATACTACTTCATTTTCCTACACAAATTATTTCAGCTTGAGCCAGCTCTTTTAGTCAGCTCCTGTGTGCCTTTGGAATCCCTCGGTTTTTGTTTTGTTTTTCTCTGAGTACTTTCTTGCTTTCCAGGCTCATTGTATGTATTTCTTCTCCAGTCCTAAAATCAGCCATTTTCCAAGGAGACCAGGTGCCTTTTATTGGAGAGTGGGATAGAAAGATCTGGGCTTTAGGTGTGTTTGTTACTACTGAGCTATCATTTCTTTTAGGTCCTCTCAGCTAACACAGCAAAAGACCATCCTAATGTATGTGTGTGCACTAACCCATGTGTTCTATTTGCACCACCTATATCTACGTTAAGCTAAACATGTGTTCTCAGCCTTGCTCCATATCATGGGGATCATCCTAGCTTCCTCCCCTTGCTCATCTGTAACCCCCAACTCCAGCAGTGAGAAACCTGGCTCCCACCATCCACTTTTTAAATTGTTCAGTTCCAGTTTACATGTGTGGCAGCATCAGAATGGTTAATCCATAGCTCAGTGGGAAACAACGTTATCAACTAGAGTACGATGCTAGGGTGCTGTTCCTTTTGCCCTTGGTCTTACAGACTCTACTCGTTTGCAAAGACATTTAGGTCAGTACCATTCCCCTAACCCCTTCAGTGAGGTTGTTGCATACGTTTGTAATACAATTAGATTCTATTGTCACAATGTGCATTCCATCCTTGGGTTCCTAAACAAATTTCTAACTTCCTTACATTAAGGTTTACTACTTGCTTTAGTTTGAATGAAACTGAAACTCACTTTGAAACTTAATCCTCAATGTGGCAGTACTCAGAAGTGGAGCCTTTAAGACAGCAGTTCTCAACCTGTGGTTTGCGACCCCTTTGCGGGGTTTAACAACCCTTTCACAGGGGTCGCCTAACACCATCCTGCATATCAGATATTTACATTATGATTCATAACAGTAGCAAAATTATGGTTATGAAGTAGCAATGAAAATAATTTTATGGTTGAGGGTCACCACAACATGAGGACCTGTATTAAAGGGTTGTGGCATTAGGAAGGTTGAGAACCACTGCTTTAAGAGGTGATTGGATCATGAGGCCAGGGCCTCATGATGGATTAATCCACTAATGGACTAATGGGTAATCGTGAGAGTGGGCACCAGTAGCTTGATAAGAAGTGGAAGAGAGACCTGAGCTGCCATACTCTGCTCCCTCACCATGTGATGTTTCCTCAGAACTCTGCAGAATCCTCACCAGGAAGAAGACCTTCACCAGGTACAGCCTCTTGACTTTGGACTTCAGGTATTCTGCTATCAGCAATAGACAATGGACTGAGGCATTCCTGGTGCTGTAAAGTTCTGTGAGTTTGACAAATGCATAAGGTCACGTACCCACCGTTACACTATCATACAGAAGTTTCACCATCTTAAAAATCTTCTGTGACTGGCTCAGTGCCTGTGGCTCAAGCGGCTAAGGCGCCAGCCACATACACCTAAGGTGGCGGGTTCGAATCCCCAGCCCGGGCCCGCCAAACAAC
>NW_003852396.1:41545535-41580014 GCF_000181295.1 Otolemur garnettii
CCTGTAGTCCCAGCTACTTGGGAGGCTGAGGCAGGAGACTCGCTTGAGCCCAGGAGTTGGAGGTTGCTATGAGCATGATGCCATGGCACTCTACCCAGGGGGGATAGCTTGAGGCTCTGTCTCAAAAAAAAATAAAAATAAAAATAAATAAAATAAATAAAAAATAAATCTTCTGTGACTATTAACATTCCCCCCATCTCCCTAGAAACCACTGATCTTTTTACCCTCTCCACTTTACCTTTTCCAGAATGTCATATGATTCAATCATACAGTATGTAGCCTTCTCGGGCTAATCTCTTTGATTTAGGACTACGCACTTAATGTTCTTCTGTGTCTCTTCATGGCTTTATAGCTCATTTCTTTTTACTACCGAATCATATTTCATCAATGGATCTATTACAGTTTATTTATCTATTCACCTATTGGAGGATATCATGGTAGCTTCAGTTTTTGGCAATTACAAATAAAGCTGATATATATACACACATATATTTTATATATATATATACACATACATATATATACATACATATATATATATTCATACATATATATATTCACATTTGAGGTTTTGTGTTAATAATGTTTTGAATCAATGGGGTAAATATCTGGGAACACAACTGCTGGATTATAAGGTAAAACCATAGGTTTTTAAGAAAATACCAAACTCTCTTCCCAAATGGCTGTATCGCTTTGTATTCTCAGCATTTAATATTATTTGTTTGGGGGATTTTAGCCATTCCAGTAGGTATAGAGTGACATGTGATTGCTGTCTTAATCTATCATCTGTAGTCACAAATGATAATGAACATTTTCTCATATTTATTTGCTACCTACTTATCTTCTTTAGTGATATGTCTGTTAGATCTTTTGCCCATTCTGTCTGAATCATTTTCTTCCTTTTCAGTTTTAAGAGTTATTTATACATTATTCATGGCAAGTCTTATCAGATGTGTATTTTGCAAATATTTTCTCAGTATATGGCTTGTTTTTTCATTCTCTTAGCCATGTCTTTCATAGAGTATAGTAAATCATAATAAAATATAACTTGTCTTTTTTTCCATGTATTCTCCTTTTGATATTGTATCTAAAAACTCATTGTCAAACCTTAGCTCACAGATTTTCTCCTATATTTTTCCGCAGAACTTTTATAGTAGTGGGTTTTAATTTATGTCTGTGATCACTTTAAGTTTTGTAAAAAATGTATGATCTGCATCTAAATTCATTTTTCTGCATAGGGACATCCAATTGCTCTAGCGCCATTTGTTGAAAAGACTTGCTTTCCGCATTGAGTTTATTGATGGGTTCTCTGTATGTTCCCTTGGTCTATGTATCTATTCTTTCACTCAGACCATGCTGTCTTGATTACTACAGCTTCATTGCAATCTTGACTTTGGCAATGTCTGTCCTCTAACTTTATTCTTCTTCTTCAGCATTATGTTGGCTACTCTAGGTCTCTTGCTTTCTGTTTAAACTTTCGAATCAGTTTGTCAATATTTATAAAAGAGCTTGTTGTGATTTTGACTGAGATTTCATTAAATCTATAGATGAAATTGGAAAGAATTGATATCTTTTTTTTTTTTTTGAGACAGAATCTCACTGTCACCCTCAGTAGAGTGCTGTCGTGTCACAGCTCACAGCAATCTCAAACTCTTGGGCTTAAGCGATTCTCTTGCATCAGCCTCCCAAGTAGCTGGGACTATAGGTACCCACCACAATGCCTGGCTATTTTTTGTTACAGTTATTATTGTGGTTTAGCTGGCCTGGGCTGGGTTTGAACCCATCAGCCTTGGTGTATGTGGCTGACGCCGTAGCCACCGTGCTACAGGTGCTGAGCCAAGAATTGATGTCTAAATATTCAGTCTTTTAATCTATGAGCATTGAATATATCTTTGTTTATCTAGATCTTTGATTTGTTTTATCAGGGTTTTATAATCTGTATATCAGTCTTGTATAATATTTTTAGATTTATACTTAAGTGTGGCAATTTTTGCTACTATAAATGATGTTGTGTTTTTAATTTTATATTCCAGTTATTCATTGCTAGTAAAGCAATTGACTTTTTTTAATATTAATGTTGAATCTTGCATCTTGCAACCTTGCTATAATTACTTATTAGTTATAGGAATTTGGGGGTTAGTTTTTGTTTTCTTTTTATGGTTGATTCTTTGGAATTTTCTACATAAAAACTCATGTCACCTGCAAACAGAGAAGTTTTAGATAAGCAAAACTTACCTGCAAACCTTTTACTTCCTTCTCTTGTGTGATCATCCTGAATAGGCATGGTGAGGGGAGGCATCCTTCTTGTTCCTCCGGTCTTAATGGTGAGAAACTAGATGCTTTCCCCTAAGTCAGATGTTTAGCTCTAGCTTTGATTGTTGGGTTTTTTTCTGATTGATTTCTTGCATACACAACAATTGCTGAGACTCACTGACCAGATAATGTGGTTGTCTTTAGTTTTCAAGAACTTCTATTGAGCCATTTAGAAATTGAGAGAGCTTTAGTAACTAATAGGCAAATTAGAAAGTATCGTCAGAGTCCTGGTAATGATCTAGAACAGTCTAAACCTCTTCCTGGGATCCACTGGCGCTGAAAGGGGAAGAACGTCCTATCTTCTTGCCCTTTCTCAGTATAATTTTTTGCCAACTACTGATACCCAGTGAGCGTAGATCTGGGAATACAGGAGAACAGATGAATTCAAGACCCTTAACACTGCGGACCCCACCTATTTTTCTGTCCCATCCTCCCCTTTCCCATGAGCTCAGACATCATCACCACTCTCTCAGTACTTGCCTTAATTTTTCCACTTCTTGCTGTTTTTACTCAAGATGTGCCTTTTGTGGTACACCTCTGTTAGATGAAAATTTATATATTTCAAGATCCAGTTCACATTTTCCCTCTTCTAGGAATCCTTCCCAATCTTTCCCATCCAAAGTTAACCTCATTCCACCTGAGCTCCTGAGCCCTCTAGGTACACGTCTTTCTCCCCTGAGGGGAACATGCTGCACATGGTGTGGGCCTTCTCTCCCATCGCCGATGAGCAGACCGAGGTGGGCCCTGGGCTTGTACCCCACTGTTGGCATGAGGCCCGCTTCAGAGGAGGGGCCCACTAATGTTATTCATTGAATACATGAAATGACCGGTCTTGTTATGAACGTACCCTTTTTTACTTCTAGAGACCTGTTCATTCTTCTCTTCATATTCATTTTCCCCTTTGGTATTCTTTGAGTTCCTAGATATACATTGGGTATAAGATATGCCTATCATTTTTCTATTCTTCATGGAAAAAAGGAGCGTGAAATCACCATACAATATGGACATATTCTGTTCACCCACTGACTTTCGAATACTGTGTGTTTCCATGTACCAGGTAGACTGGACTCCAAGGCCCCTAAAATGCCTACTTTACCACTGGCTTACATAATAAGGGCATTTATTGTATCTCCTACAACAAAACATGTAGAGCTAGAGTGGTTCTAGGGGTGGTGGCTTAAAAGTATCAACAAGAGTTTCCTCTTTCTGCCTTTCTTCTCTGCTAACCTCAGCCTGTGAACTTCTTCCTTGGGTTCACTTACCTCATGGCTACAAAATGGCTGCAGTAAATTCAGGCATAACCTCCTGATAAAGGAAAAAGATGCCTTCCCTTCCTTGGTCCTCTCTTTAAAATGGAAGAAAACTATTTTTAATAGCCTCTAGAAATTTCTCACAGCTCATTGACCAGAATTAATATGACAGTATTTGAGCCACCCACTATTACTGCCCAGATTTGAGATCATCATAAAGCCTTTAAACCAGTCAGGACTTTACCTTGAACCATAGGAGGGAGGGGGGTACAAGAGGAAGGCTCTTTCAGCCAAGAAAAGGGGTACGTATGGGGGAGGAAACCAGCAGTGTCAGCTACACCCTTGTTTGACAGAGAATTGTTTCAGACAGAACTTTAGAGAGGTCAGTGCACTTACATAAGGCCCCATGACTGATAAAAATAGAAGTAGAGTTCAAATCTAGCTCTTTCAGACTCCAAAGCCCATCTATGTACTTTCTGCTACACAGCTGGACTGGAGTCAGATTGCGCTTCCCAGAAAAGAAGAGCCCCCTTTCTCGTGATGAGCGCTTCGGGAGTTGAGGCAATCTCCCTGCTCTCCCAAGCCCAACCTTCAGCTGGGCATTTAATCTGTTTATTAAGTTATGACTAATGGCGCTGCGAGACATGGAGGGCTGCACATTCAGACCTAGTTTTTTAGATTGTGAGAGGAGGTTCGGGGGATAAACATCATATTCACATTCTGTGCCGAGAAAATTCAATTGCAGCTCTCTCTCTTTCAGAGCGCAAGGACTGGCCAGGGGCTGCTGCTGGGTCCTGCTTTGGTTTAATAGAAATGAAACCTCCAAAGCAGGAGGGCTGTTTTGGGAAAGTGGCCACTAATGGGGCCCCGTGGGGCGGGGTCAGGCCCGAATCGGGCCGTTTGCATACTCACTTTTACAAACAGTTGGCACAGAGTCAGCAGTTAATGGAATGGGAATGATGTTCCTGTACCAAATCATTTCCTGAAAAAAAATTTCCAATTGCAAACATATCTCAGCCTTTCTTCTGAAGTTTGTTGTGTCTCTGTGAGTGAATTAAAGAGGCAGGGCAGAGGGGCGTGTTTCTGACTGGGGGAGTTTTCATCTGCAAACATTTTTAACATGGACCTACCCATAGAAAGAGACCTGATCAGAGCCACCTCGAGGAGTTCTGGCTGCAAAGGCTGCATTTCTGCTCACAATTTAAAGGTGTTTAAATACCTCCATATTTACACATTGGCTCTGGCTATGCAACAGTACAGAAAGCGAGGGAGAAGTGCCGTGCGCTCAGGATGGGGCTAAAATATAAATAAAACCCCTTCCCCACACATACACAGTGAAATCCTTATTATCACATATACTGCTTTGGCAAATTCTGTTCTACTCATAACCTTGCAGTCCAAGGATGGTCTTAATAGTTTGGATTATTTATTCAACAGATTCTTTCTGAGTGCTTAGTATGCTTGAGGTATTGTTTTAAGTAATAATAATAGCAGCACATATTTACACAGCTCTTCCCAGGTGCCAGGGACTTTTCTGAGTACTTTGTTTGGGTGAACTCATTTATTATTCTCAATAACCCAACAATGGGAGGTAGACAATGTTGTTATCACTCCCATTTTGCAAATGAAGAATCTGAAGTGTAACAGCCTGATGAACTTGCCCAAAGACACATAGCTAGTAAGGGGTCGAGCCTGAGATTTGAACGTTGATAGCTGGCTCCTAACCACTATACCATCTGGCCTCTTTGGGGCTCTAATAGTGAGCAAATAAGTGCTACACCTCGTAAAACTTACATTCTAGGGAGAGGACATAGTGACTAGACAGAGCAATAATTATTTCAGACCGTGATGAGTATAAGGAAGAAAATAAAACAGAGGCAGAGGCTTGTCTGAAGGTCTATATAGGTCATAGTTAGGAGATGGGCTTTTATTCTATTTACGAAAGTAAGTTTAAAGCAAGAGAATGATCCTGTTTACATTTTTATAGGACATTCTAGCCATGCTCTGGGAAGAAGGTGGGAGGAAGGGAAATGTGAGAAGAAGCCGTAGACCAGTTGGAAGGTAGGTCTGGTAGTCCAGGTCAAAGATAACAGTGGCTAAAGCCAGGACAGTGGAGGGAGGAGATGGCGAGAAGTGGTTGGACTTTCTGGTTTGGAGGTGGAGCCCACAAAACTTTCTGAAGTATTAGATGTGTGCAAAAGGTAAGGAAGGAGGAGAACTTAAGGTGATTCCTTGAATTTTGGCTTAAACCATTCTGAAAACAGTGGTACCATCTACTGAGGAAGATAAGGCTATGGAAACAACAGGTTCTGGTGCTATTACAGTGGATGTGGGGTGTTGAAAATCTCAAGTGCTGTTTGGATGTATAAATTTGATATTGTTACTAACAGACTTAAAGAGGAGACATCAAATAAGCTGTTAGATTCACCAGCCTGGAGCTCAGGGTCAGGCCTGGGCTGGAGATGTAAATGAGTGGGATCACCTAGGACACCACCATGCATTTGAACTTGCTGTGATGAACCATCTGTGCTATCTAGTATAGTAAGCACCAGCTGCACATAGGCCCTTGAGCACTTGAAAAGTGACTGTTGTGCCTCAGGGACTGAACTTTTAATTCACTGAAATTTAAACAGCTTATGTTAGTGGCTGCTGTGTTGGGAAGTATAGACCTGGGGGGAGACTATAGCTAGAGGGGAGAAAGTCCCCGGCAGAAGCAAGTATCTTCCCTGGCCGGTAAGCCCAGCCTCGCATCCACATTTAAACATGACTATTTCCGCTGCCCACTACATGCATAGCATGCTTATTAACAAACTAATGAACACTATGATGCTTTGTGAGAAATCAATCTGGAAAAGAAAGCAAACTGGTAGTTCTAGGGAAGATACTAGAAGAAATCATAGAAATCTAAAGAAGCCATTGTTCTTAACTAGAAAACAAATGCAATGCCATGCTTAAAAAATCATTTAAGCTTTGAAGGTACTGCCGATGTTTTTCTGTTATGTTTTTTGGAGTAGAATTCTATAGAATGGTGGATGACTGAAACGGGAGATTTGGGCTGGTGACTGGCTAATGTCCTTTGTGAATGTCAAGGGCCACTGCAAAAGGCCTGAATCCCAGCCTCATCATGTGAGATTTGTCTCTTCAGGGTAGTGTGTGTTTCGCTGTCTTTGTTTGACAGTCCCTTCCCTGGCCAACTGCAACTATCAGAGAATTGCTGCCATGAAAGGACTCTTTGTAAGTGGCTGCCTTGTGCTCAAGAGTTCTTACAAGTCTATGCTGGCAACTGATGAGGCCAAAGTCAATAAAAAATAAAATAAAATGGAAAGATGGGATGTTGCTTTTATTAAGGTTGATTGCAGCTGCCCTATTAGCTCTTTAAGAACCTCTCGGTAACCACTGCCTTCTGAGAAAACGGCCTTTCTGTGCTTAATTGGAGAGAATAAGGGGATTTAAGTCACTGCTTTGGGGAGGGGTAATCCAAGGTCAGCCCTTACCAAGCGTGGTCATACAGCTGGCTTTACGGGAGGAATGATTTTGTACCAAGGCTCTATGTGGAGGTGGGGTACTTGGAAGAGAGTGGTCTAGTGGTCTTCAGTGCTCATTGACCTCTTTTTGTTTTTCTTGAGGAAAGTAGAGTTATAGATTTCTAGGATTTGAACACTATAAAAGAACTTTCTGGTCCTCCAGTCCAACTCTTCATTTCCAGCTGCAGAAAGGGGCCTAAAGAGGTGAGGCACCTGATCTCAGGTCCCATAGCTCGTTAGATCTGAAGAGACAGGGCCAGAGCACAGGAAGGGAGCTGGGGCAGAGGCATTTCTGAGCCTCAGCTGGGGTTAGGAGATGGAGGGAGGTTGGATAATCAGAAAAGGACCTGGCCAGACACAGTGGCTCACACCTGTAATCCTAGCACTCTGGGAGGCAAAGATAGGTGACTGCTTGAGCTCAGGAATTCAAGACCAGCCTGAGTGAGACCCTGTCTCTACTTAAAACTGGCCAGGTGTTACAGTGGGCACCTCAGGAGGCTGAGGCCAGGGGATCTCTTGAGCCTAAGAGTTTGAGATTGCTGTGAGCTAGGGTGACACTATGTCATTCTACCCAGGACAACAGACTAAGACTGTCTCAAAAAATAAAAAAGTAAAAAATAAAGGAAAGGACAGGACCTTAGGGAATCAAACCAGGAGAGAAGTCAGAGGAGGGTTGAACAGAAGATGGAAGTGGCTGATAAATGCACAGAAAGCCTCAAATCGGTGACCTCACTCACCCAGTCAACAGCTGCTAGGCACCCTCAGACCCCAGACAGGAGCTCTGAGGAGGAGAGGTAGGTTAGGTGGAAGGCTAGACTTCAGAAAGAAGTCAGTCCCCACCACCTCCTTTCTGTTTATTCTGAAATCTTTTCTGACAGGAAGCAGATTCCTGTGCTGTCAAGAATTTCTCCAAGGAAAGCAAGTGGGATGACAGTTGGAAGAGGTGAGATTAAGGGGACAATTAGGGCCTTTCAGCAAGGTGAGGCCATGAATCGATTGTAGGCTGAGTAACAGCTGTAATTTAACCTGAGAGTTTTTTCTCAATCCCGATATTGAACGTGCTAAGTGCAGTGACCCTGCCCTGAGCATGACCCAGCTCTCCGTTTTCTTTCAGTGTCCGAGCTTCAGGAAGAGGGAATGAACGCCATCAACCTGCCCCTGAGCCCAATCCCCTTCGAGCTGGACCCCGAGGACACGATGCTGGGTAAGCTACCTCTTGTCTCTGGATTCACGTAGCGCCCTCCCGTGTAATCACCCCCACTGAATTCCTTTTCTTTTTAAAGAGGAGAATGAAGTACGAACGATGGTGGATCCAAACTCACGCAGCGACCCCAAACTGCAAGAACTGATGAAGGTAAGAAGACTTTAGGATGAGCTAAAGTCTTCCAGTGCCTCACAGGCGCCACTGGTGTCTGCAGACCAGCTGTGCTGTCCATGGACCTACAGACCACCTAGCTGCCCCATGGTCCACTCAGAAAGAATGAAGAGTCACAGTGGCCCCTGCCTCAGGCAGCATGTGGGCTCGTAGACAGCTATCTAAAATTTAGGTGATGGTGTTGACATGGTATGTGGCAAATGCCCAGCCAATGGCGGTGATCATGAACACCAGAGAAATCAGCGCAAGTCAGCTCCTGGGGACCAGGATCTCGGAGCACAAAGTTCTCTCAGGCACCCTCAAAGCACCCTGTGGAGTAGGAATTAGTAGCATCCCCATTTTCCAGATGAGGAAACCACATCTCAGAAAAGCCAAGTGGTTTGTCTGTGGCCGTAGCTGAGTGGAAGAGATGGAATTCAAGCAGAAATAAAGGAGATTTGTTGAAGTACTGTGCAGGATACACCCGCACAGCGGCTGGGCACAGCGGCTGGCATGCAGTCCCCCTCCAAACTGCTTGTCTCTCCTCCTCCTCTGTGTTCTCAGTCCTGTGTTCCTCCTCTTCAGCTTCCTTGAGCTGCACTTCACCCCAAAAGGCACTGAATGCCAGAGTGATTCATTCCCAAAGTAAGTCCAATACATCATTTTCCCGTTCAAAACCTGTCTGTAGTTGCCGTCTCCTGCGAATCACCCACATTACGGGGTGGCGTTTGGGGCCCACACTCTAGCTGCTTCTCCAGCTGGCAACACAGGCACACCAGACCTGCTCGCCCCACCAGCCCACACTCACTCCCAGCGGTCTGCCTGGCTCGTGCAGACCCCTCTGCCTAGCATGCCTGGGCCTGCTCTGGACTCCAGCACCACCCCTCAGGCCCTCTGTGCTGCTGGGGTCCCTGTCTTTAGTTCTGTTATCTTTGCATGACTTTATAGCTCCTCCTATGCTCCTCTGTCTCCTGCACTAAATGATGAGCTGCATATAATGACCACAGCTCAACGCCGTATCTTAAAATTGGTACCGATAGATTTGACTTTTCATTATATCTTTTTAAATTTCGGATTAATATGAAGGTACTTTTCATTTCTAAGGTAAAGTTCAAGTTGTAGTTGAGCCCTTCACCCAGGGGGCATGCTGAACACCCTCACATTGTGCATAGTAGGTGAGATCCTGCCAGTTGCCCTCCCCCCACTAGAATATACTTGGGTTTTTCTTTCTTGTGGGCACATAGTTGTTTATATATGGGTTTCCTATTAGTATTGACTACATTGGATACTTGTTTTTCCATTCTTGTGATACGTTACTAAGAAAAGTGTGTTTCGACTCCATCCAGGTAAACACAAAAGATATAAAGTCTCCATTTTTTCTTATGGCTGATTAGTATTCCATGATATATCACAGTTCGTAAATCCATTCATGGGGTTATGGGCACTTGGGTTGCTTCCACATCTTGGCAGTTGTGACCTGAGCTGCAATAAATAGCAAGGGGATTGTGGGAGCAAATGGAAGGTGGGCTTTTAGTTCTTTGAGAATGCTCCATACTTCTTTCCATGGAGGTTGTACTAGTTTACAGTCTCACCAACAGTGCAAAAGTGTTCCCTTCTCTCCACATTCACGCCAGCATCTGCAGATTTGAGACTTTGTGAGGTTGGCTGATCTCACTGGATTTAGGCGATAGCTCAGAGTAGTTTTGATTTGCATTTCTCTGATGATGAGAGATGATGAGCATTTCTTCATCTGTGTGTTGGCCATTCGTCTGTCATCTTCAGAGAAGTTTCTGTTCAAGTCTCTTGTCCACTTGTAAATGGGGTTGTTTGCTCTTTTCTTATTGATTAGATTCTAGTTATCAGCCCTTTGTCAGATTCGTAGCAAGCAAATATCTTCTCCCATTCTGAAGGCTATCTCTTTACTTGGGTTGTTGGACCCTTAACCCAGCCATGTGTCACTGTCTACTCTTCGATAAACCAAACAAAAGCATGCCCTGGGGAAAAGAATCCCTATGTAAGAAATGGCGCTGGGAGAACTGGTTAGCCACATGTCGAAGACTAAAATTGGATCTGTACCTCTCACCACTGACAAAAATTGACTCTTGCTGGATAAAAGATTCACATTTAAGACATGAAACAATAAAAATTCTAGAAGAAAGTATAGGGAAAACTCTTGACATAATCAGCCTGGGGAAAGATTTTATGAAGAAGACCCCATTGGCAATTGCAGCAACACCAAAAATAAATAAATGAGACATGATCAAGCTATATATAGTATCTTAACAAACAGAAAAAAAAAAAAGGCAGTGCAGTTGGCCTGTCTTACCCATGGTTTCCACATCTGTGCATTCAATCAATGACAGACAATATTCGGAAAAAATAAATAATATGACAAAAAATACAAAAACCCAAAAAACAGTATAGCAACTATTTACACTGTATTTATACTGTATTAGGCATTATAATTCATCTAGAAATGATTTAAAGTACATAAAGGGTATATGTAGGTTCTGTGAAAATGCCTCACCATTGGGCAGTGCCTGTGGCTCAAGGAGTAGGGCACCAGCCCCAAATACTGAAGGTGGCAGGTTCAAACCCGGCCTCCACCAAAAACTGCAAAATAAAAAAAGCCTCACCATTTTGTGTATGGGACTTGAGCATCCATGTATTTTGGTATCCATGAAGCCTGTCTCCTTGGAAACTGAGGCACAACTATATACAAGTTTCAGTTTTCTTCCCGGAAAAGTGAAGGCAATGGCCCATGCCACTCAGGGGTGTGGTGTGGATTAACTGAATGAGATATCACAGGTAGTGCCTCCACCCAGTGCCTGGCGCACAGTAGGTTTCAGGTCCTGACAGCTGCTAACAGATAGACAGGAGAATCGAGACTGCCCCTGCCCCATGAGAGATGCCTTGGCGAGGAGAGAGGAATGTGCACTTTAGAGAGAGGTGGATGAGGGTTCCGCTCCCGCTCCACCCCTGGTTGGGTAGACCTGTTCACTTCCATGCTGATTAACCCTCCAGAACCCAGGGGTAACAGTAACTACCTTGTCAATGCCACAATGGGAGAGTCAGCCAGTGCTTTATTTATTAGTAAGATCTGCATTTCATTGAATATGTGGTGATACTTTCCCTCTACCTAATACGGAAGTACTTTCATGCTCAATTTTACAGAGGCTCAGAGAAAATTACTAGCTCACCTTAGATTCATAGCTGACAGGGGCGTGCATGCACCTACACACACACACAGGCATGTAGATCGTAGAATAGCACGTGCACACAACTGGTTAGCGGGTAGAGCTGGGTTTCAACCAGTTTGGATAGCTCCAAAGCCCTTCCCACCTGGCACAAAGCCACATGGCCACACACTGTGAATGTCACCATTACAGTAAGGAACTGTAGGAGCTGGAAGAGATTCACAGGGACACTGGTGCTGCCAGCATTAGAAGGACATACACCTGAAAATGAACAGGGCCCCTGGCACTCATGCTCTGTGGGCGATGTGGATAGTTGTGCTTTTAAAAATCTGAAGTTTGTCTAGATTTTAATTGTTCAGGATGAGAAAGCCGGTCTATAAGAAAATATCCTGTAACTCTTCTCTCATTCTTGTTTTCTCTCTAGGTATTAATTGACTGGATTAATGACGTGTTGGTTGGAGAAAGAATCATCGTGAAGGATCTGGCTGAGGATTTATATGATGGACAAGTCCTGCAGAAGCTTTTTGGTAGGAGGAGACTTGAGTCGTGTAGGGGATGTCTTTAACCCACAGGCGGATGGGTCACCCACTCTAGCTAGAGAGTCATTCTCAATCCACAGCACCTTAGCTGAATATTATCTATATAGATGTGGAGAGTGTGAGAAGACAGACCAGGGAAGGCCTGAGATATCCTCTTAGAATCTGTTGTTTCACATGAATGAACTGCAGAGGGGATCTTGATGACGTGATGTGCCTGTCCTTCCAGCAGCCAAGGGTCAGTTGGGTCAATGAAAAGACCCCACTGTATAGCTGGAAGACAGGCCTCATCCTTTCCAGAAAGCTATGCCCTCGTGGCCTTTGTGGGTCTATTTATGTGTGGGTGTGTGAGTATGCATTTTTAGATCTGTGGACTTGTGTGTGTGTTGTATTCCTCCCTGGGTTACTTCACGGCTGTTCACGTGAAACTGTAAGGCTAAAGGGAGAGAAAGGAGAATTCAGGGATAATGTTAGCGTGGAAAGGGCAAATCTGACTGAAATGAAGTGGGCTTCACCTCACTGTTCCTGACTTTAAACCTGACCCAGACTTCCCCTCACATTCAAGATGCCACAATTCCTGGCTGCCCACTAGGTACCTTTACCTGGGTGCACCTTAGGCCAAATTCATCCTCTTTTCTAAAGCTATTTCTTCCTCTCTGAGTTAATATCCCTCTTGCTACGTATCTCCATGTACAGAATCTATGGGAGGTGACCAAGGCCCATTTCTTTTTGCTCAAAACCCTCTTCTGAATCCATCCTCTCTGCCATTTTCACATGTCCGAACCTTCCAAACCTTCCAAACTCACCTCCACCATATTCCCTACACAGCTAGCCGAGGAGATGTTCTCAATCACGAGTCTGATCTTGCCAGCACTTCTTTATAACTCTCAGCGGCTCTCTCCTGCTGGACAAAGGCCAGACCCCTTGGCACAGCATTTGGAATATTGCATCATCTGACCCCTGCTGGCTTTCCAGCCTCACCTCCGGCCTCTCCCACACATGGGGTTCATGCAGTGTGGGAACACATGTAAAGTGCTCAGAATAGTGCCTGACACATAGTAAATGCCCAATAAATGTCTGTCATCACTGTTGTTGGTTTTACGGTTTTTATGTATACTGTTGTTACATTATTACACGGGCCATGCACGTCAACACCCCCGCACCTTTGGCCATGCTGCTCTTCTACCTCTGAGGCCCTTCTTCCTCCCCATCCACCAGGGCAAACTCTTATTGCTCATCCTCCCAATCTCTAGAATCCACCGAATTAGTCCCTGTCAATATAGTCACATTTAGAAGAGATGGTCACATACTCTTCAGGTTCCTCTCCCTCTCTCTCTATATATATATGAGGGAGTCTATGTATACACACACGTCTATGTATCCATGCCTCAAAACACTTTCCATGTGGCTTGTAGCTGTTTATATAAACGCATGTGGATATCCAGGTCAAAAACCAGTTCTCATTCATGTATTTAGGTTCCCTCCAACACCATCAGAGTGTCTAGTACATGTTGCCTAGCATTGGATGAAGGGCTATTGTGAAATCTAGTAATTTCTAGGAAGCTAAACTGATTTTGCACTCAGACATCAATATTAGTGAGGGTTAATATTTGCAGGTTTGTGAACTCCAACTGAATGTGGAGAGAACAATGAAAAAGGTTTAGCTCATACAGACATGGATAAGCAGGAGGCCTCCCTGAGCATCTCTCCTGGTGAGTCCAGTTTCTGCCTTCTCCAGCAGGTTTCCAGTTAGAATCTGAAACTGTCAAAATGGTCTATTCTGGGCTTTCAAAGCAAAGGGGGAATGTGGCCACGGGGTACTGGAACATGGTCGTGAGGTAATCTTCCCTCTGGGAATGGTTACACAACAGCCCAGTGTCATAGCGTACATGATGCCAAGCCAGGCATCTCATATAATCAGATTAGATTGTTTCCCATCTCCACCTTCATGTTGAAAGGGTGATTCACTGCAGAGATGATGCTGCTCGTGTAAATTTACATTTAGACCCTAAACTTAAAGGTCTAAGGCTGGACATAGACATTCAAAACCTGTAGGGAGGACACCCAGGTGAACGCAACTAGTTTGCAGTAAAAAAAAAAAAAAAGAAAGAAAGAAAGAAAAAAAATACACACCAGAAGCTCCTGGAATGGATCAGTCTGGAGGCAGAGTTTAGAGTGACCCCTCTGACCTTGAGTTCCCCTGGACCGTTTTTCTTATCTCTGATCATGTTAACCTCAATCATATGATTAAGGTGGTATCTTAATTGATGTGTTCACTGCAAAGTTACTGTTTTTCTCTCCTTGTAATTTATTGGGGGTGGGGGGAGATACTTCGAGACTATGCAGATATCCTGATTCTGCTTTAACGTCTCCCACTAGTCTTAGCATCCACTGGTGGAGCACATCTGCCACAGTTATTATGGCAGTGTTCTAGTGGCGATTACCTCTTTATTCCTTCTGCATTTATTCTTTGGAATTCTGCTAAAAGGAAGGGTGATATTGTCATTCTTGGATATTTATTCAGTTATTTAATTATATCACTGTGGACATAGGATCTTTACTTTAAACTTTTGATTTTAACCCAGTATCTAACTGTTCATGTTTTTGCTCATCTACCTCAGCTTTGGCCACTGTCAGCTTGGCTCCTGAACACTTTATTTTTTTCCTGTCCCGTATTTTCTTTCTCAGTACTTCTTTACCTTCTGACATCATAAGACGCCCCAGAACCATCTTGTATTTTCCTTACTCTAGTCCTGAAATCAAACACTCTTTCAAGGAGCCCTGATTGCTTTTATGAGAGAATCGTATTTAGATATCAACGTTTGGGCGTATTAGTGAGTGTCTTTCATGTGCTATCTGCAGCATCAATGATCAAACATCTGCAGCTAGGTAGGGTGCTCTCACCTGGTGGTACTAAGATGAATCAGGCATGGTTAATTCTAGACAATCAGCTTCTACCGGTGTTAGGTAGTACACCTCCTTGATACTGAGTTGGTTAGGCGAGTTGGAAGAGGCTGAGCTTGATATTAGTAAACGTATGAAACACCAACACATAGAAAATGGTGGAAAGGGCATGGGGACCTCCAGTAATCCAAGATCACATGTCGTAGACATCAGGTAAGGATAAGGAATCCAGGAAGACGTGCTGATGACATTGTGTAGCAATGACTCAGAACCTAGAAGCAGAATTAAGGAAGATGCTGATTTTCTTTGCAGAGAGTTATGTGTGTTTTATAGCTGAACTGAGATTCTAGGTGGCCTCAGGTGACAAGGACGGGCTGGGTGCGCTCTGGCCATGAGCTCTGTAGGGGGTAGAATTGCCTGGTTCACCTCTGTGTGGCCGCATGCTACTTCCTCACAGCAGTGTCTGGTCTGCTGGCAGGAAAATGGCCCTTCTCAGAGTCCCCAGGAATTTCTGGAAGCGTCTCTCACAACAGCCTCTTCCCAGTTCTTCCTTCTTAGCTGCCTAACCCAGACTCCCCATTGTCCCCAGTTTTTTGAGTCTTTCCATCTGCCCTGGCAGATTTTAGTTTAGATTTTCCTAAAAAACAGACGATAAGACAAGGACTTGGGTGGAGGAAGCTTAAATGAGAGATGATCTTAGAAAATACAGATAACTCAGTGGGGAATGTAACAGGGGAAGAGAGAAATGCCGATTGACCAGGGCCCATAGCTGGGCTCTCTGAGAAACCAGGGGACAACACATCTCAGAATCACCCTTCCCGAGACAGGGATGCAAGGCATTTATTCTTTGTGCCTTGTGGTTGAGGTTTGCCTATACAGGAAGTAAAACCTCCAGCTTGTGCTCCTATGGAATCAAAGAAGGAGAGGGCCTGAGGGCAGAGAGGGCCAGCAGCTTGCTGGGAGCTGCCTGCAGCTGCAGGTGAGCCAGGGAGCTCTGGGAAGTGATGTCAGTGTCATTCAGAGAGACCAGCGGGTACGGTCGGTCACCTCTGCAGTGGGGGCAGCTCCCCCTAATACAGGCCCTTTCTCTGCACTATTAGTGTCGCTGCTCATTCTGGTGTTCCCAGAATGGTGCTGCCCATTCTGGCCTCCTATGGCACCCACCCCACTCTCTCATGGGAGCAGCTCCAGCCCTTTTTCACACCTCAGAGCAGAAGTTTTCCAACCCCCAAATGGGAAGGAAGTTCCTCCCTTCCCTATGCCAAAGATCCACCCCATTTCTCTGCCAGTATTAGCTACTTCCAGGGTGATTAATGCAGCCAACATTCTTAGTTCTCCTAAAATATACTCTAACCCCATGGCACCAACAAGAAGTTTACAAAGCCATCCAAAGTTGGAATACAGTTCCCAACATCTCAGTTATACAGGTGTGTTCATGCCCATGGTCACCCTGTAATATTTCCATCCCTAATACCTAGGCGATAGACATGAGTGGGTGAGAGAGACAGATTAGTAATTCCAGGAAGATGCCTGAACAGCGTAATTCATCATTTTTTTGAACATGAATTGCTGCCTTTTTTTTCCTTTTCTTTTCCTCTGTTGCCTGTTTCTTATTGAGGTTTCCTGATCTGGGATGTCTATGTGAGTTTCCTTATGGTATGTTTTATTCAACTGATCTTTATCTGTGAACATGTGCGTGTACTAGGAACAGAACAGACCTGTTTTCAGGGATGAGAGTCACGAGGTAACAGGGCTCTTCCTTCCGGTTTTCACAAAAACAGATGACTGAAACAAGGTATCTTCTGCAAGCCTGGGACCAAGAGGGCCCCCCTGGGCATAAAACATTCTATAAGAGGGAGGTTTAGTTTTGTGAATATGTGTGTGTAATTTTCTTTTTCTCTGGTAAACCCTAAAAGGTACATCTTACTCTGGTCTTAATCTAGTCAAATAGTATCCCCTAAGCAAAAGCCATTTGGTTTGCTGTGTGCTAACTGCTACGTTGGGTCACAGTCTTCATGTGGCTCATGGCCTGGAGTACAGAGGGCTGTGAGCGATCAAGTAGGAGTTTGGGGATGGTTTCAGCAGAGAGGGGGCATTTTGAATGGGGTCTTATAGGAGAAGCATGAAAGAAAAGAATATTCCAGCCTGCATGCCAGAGGCATTGCCAGGAAGCCTCTGTCGGTTTTGGTGTTAGTGGAGGGTGAATAGTGTAGGACAGGGAGCAGGTGGGTTGGTGACCACCAGGATTGGTTGAGTGGGATGTGTGGCTGACAACAACAATGAGACCCAGATCCTAGGTGGTGGTGTCTGATGCCATTCTCTAGTGGCAACCAATGAAACTAGGAAGTTTTGGAGAGATGGCTGAGTGTCCCATTCAGTAAGCACTAGGTCTAATCCTAGATCTGGAACAGGGAATAGAATCAGCCAAAAAGTAGTACTGAGAATAAACAAAATACACATAGATGGGGCCACACTGTGAGAGTGTCCAGGACCAACCTGAAAAAGCTCCCTGTGGTCAAAGCTAGAATTATTGGAGGAAAAAAAGAAAAAAGAATAACAATTACATTGTAGTAGTGCCCGTAGCTCAGTGGGTAGGGCACCAGCCACATACACTGAGGCTGGCAATTTGAACCTGGCCTGGGCCAGCTAAAACAACAATGATAACTGCAACATCAACAACAAAAAAAATCACTGGGCATTGTGACAGATACCTGTAGTCTCAGCTACTTGGGAGGCTGAGGCAAGAGAATCACTTAAGCCAGCAGTTCTCAACTTGTGGGTTGCAACCCACAGGAACCATATTAAAGGCTCGGGGCATTAGGAAGGTTGAGAAGCACTGACTTAAGCCCAGGAGTTGGAGGTTGCTGTGAGCTGTGATGCCACAGCACTCTACCCAGGGCGATAGCTTGAGACTGTCTAAAAAAAAAAAGAAGAAAGAAAAATGCATTGTATTATAACCAAAGCCTAAAATAAAAATCTTTAAGTTGATTCTAATATAAATAACTGAATAATAAAAGGGAGTGAAATTACTATTTTTCCTTACAAAAGAATTCCAAAGACTTTATGTAGACAAACCCCTTTAAGGAAGTGGGGGTTAACTTTCCACCACTGAAGTAGACTGAACTTAGTGACTGACTTTCCAAGATTAGGGTTTAGAAGTGAGGATAGAGTGGGGAAAGGTGATCTTCACCTCCCATGGTCTTCCTCCCCAAACCCATAACTCCTGTCTACTCATGAGAAAAACAGGAAAAATTAAGCACTCCTGACCAGCACGCCCCAAAACTGTCAAAGTCATGAAAAAACAAGGGAAATTTCAAAAACAGAAAAGAGAGGACGGCGCCCATAGCTCAGTGGTTAGGGCGCCGGCCACATACACACAAGCTGGTGGGTTTGAAATAGGCCTGGGACAGCTAAAAACAATGACAATTGCAACAACAACAAAAAAATAGCTGGGCGCTGTGGCAGGCGCCCATAGTCCCAGCTACCTGGGAGGCTGAGACAAGAGAATTGCTTAAGCCCAAGAGTTTGAGGTTGCTGTGAGCTATGACACTATGGCATTCTTCTGGGGCAAGAAAGTGAGACTCTATCCCCCCGCCAAAGGAAAAAAAAAAACAGAACAGAAAAAACTAAAGATACTAAGGAATAGAAGTGGCATTCTGGACAATTGGGGGAAAACTCATGAAATCTGAATAAAGTATGAAATTTAGCTAACAGTTGTGTGCCAGTGTCATAAATAATTATCTATGACAAATGTACTATAGTAATTTAAGATGTTAACAGTAGGGGAAACTGTAGGGTCTGTAGGCATTATCTATACCAGCGGTTCTCAACCTGGAGGTTGTGACCCCTTTGGGGGTCAAATGACCCTTTCACAGGGGTCACCTAAATACATCCTGTATATCAGATATTTACATTATGATCCATAACAGCAGCAAAATTACAGTTATGAAATAACAATGAAAATAATTTTATGTTTGGGGTCACTACAACATGAGGAACTGTATTAAAGGGTTGAGGCATTAGGAAGGTTGAGAACAACTGATCTATATATACTATGTTTGTAACTTTTTTATAAATCTAAAAACCATTCTAAAATCAAAATTAAAAAAAAAAAAGATGAGGCTCACATTATAGAGGACTATGAACTAAGAGTTTTAGACCATATTAGTGGGGCAGTGGTGATGGCTTATGAGCAAAGCAATGTGATCAGAAATGAGGCTTTGGGAAGATAACATAGGAGCAGTGGTCTGAATGGTTAGGGACAGTGGAGGGCACACCAGCAGAGCTTCTCTTCATGAGATAATGATGGTGTCAAACTAGAGAAGTGACACTCTGAATGGGAAAAACTTAAAAGGACCTAGCAATGTAGGGATGTAGGCTGACTCTACATGATGGATGTTGAATGGGGATGTTGAATGGGGATGATGAACCCCAGAAAGAGCAGCAGCAGCATATTGGCTTTAAGGGTCACTTCCCCATGGCCAAAAGTAGCAGCTGGGCTGAAGTACTTGGGCTGAAGTAGCAGCTATGCTAAAATTAGAGAGGGAAGGAAGAAACATCCAGGAGATCTGAGTTCCAGTCCTGGTTCTACCATATATCTGCCACTCAGATCACCCATCCATAAACCAGGAAGCTGACTTATAAAACCTCTGTAGCTGAGTGTCCCATTTGGTAAGCACTAACCACACATAGCTGTTAAATGTAATAGAAATTAAAAATGCATTTTCTCAGTCACACTAGCCACACTGCAACTGCTCAACAGCCAAATGTGGCTAGTGGCTACCATATTGGATAATTTTAAAATGAACATTTCCATCATAGCAGATATTCTGTTGGACAGTGCTACTCTACGTCTTCCTGCTGGAATAGTCATTGATTTTAGGATTATTGAATATGACATATACTGCTATTCTTAAACTGGAAGGGGAATTTTCCATCTCTAAAAAACTCAGAAGTTAGATGAAATTTTTTTTATTTTTCTTTTGCCTATAAATAGTAGAGAAGCTCTCTGAAATGTCTTGCTCAGTAGAAAAAAGCTTAGTATAGAACCATGCGCACAGTATGCCACTCTCTGCATTTGTGTGTGTTTTAAGGGACGTATCTAATGCTTGTGTTTCGTATGCAGTATTTCTGGTAATAACGATAATAAATTATCTCAGGGAATGGGACAAAGGAACTTGGGACTACAATGGACAGGGGAAGACAGTTTTCACAGCTTGAATTTTCTTCATGTTTATATGTTATCAATCTTATAAAAAGTGATTGAGTACATGTGTGCACTTCAGGAGCAATACAGAATTAATCTATCAGTAAATGATAAATAGTATTTTTTTGTTAAATAGTATTTGATACATTTCCACAGCCATTCCAAGTAAAATAGGAAGAAAAGGAAGCTACCTAAACATGTTAAATAGTGAAATATTAAAGATGTGGTATTAGAGAGAAGTCAGAATAATGTCTGTTACCACTATTTAAATGTTTTAGAGGTTCTAGTTAATATGATAAGATAGTAGGTTTTCCTTTTTGGCATTAAGGCTGACTGGGTATTCAGAAAGCTCTTCTCAGTATAGAACACTAAGAATCTGGATAACCCTTTGAAAGCATATTTTTGTGTGGCATGGCTAAACTGGTGTGAAAGGAAGGGAAATTCTTCTGATTTCAAAATTAACAAAGTAGTATAAATCTATTTAGATAAGTGCTAATTCTTAATATCCTATAACTCCTAATGGCCAATAGCCTGAGACTTAAGGGGTCATGCATGCAGGGTCAGAAGACAAATCCTGGGTAGAGTCTGAGCAAAAAATGGGGTCAGATAGGAGATCCCTGAATAAAGCTATAGTCTCAGAAGGGCAACACTTTCAGTGAGTAAACTAGAAAATCTTGTTCCATAGAGAACAGGCAGAAAGGATAAATTATCTCAGCCTTGGATATGAATGGAACTAAAAAAAGAAAAAATCAGCCCTGATCATTCGTTATCCAAAGTCTGCACAGATTTAGGGGTAGAATTCATTTTTAATGTGGCTTTAAACCTCCAAGTTGAACATTTAGTTAAAAATTGTCCCCCGGCAGCACCTGTGGCTCAAAAGGGTAGGGCACTGGCCCCATATGCTGGAGGTAGTGGGTTCAAACCCAGCCCCAACCAAAAAATTCAAAAAAAAAATTGTCCCCCCAAGGCAAAAGCAAACATATCCTTCCTTTAATGAAAAATTAACTCTTAACCACCCAGACCACAAAGAACTCCTAGAGATAAAGTTCAAAGAAATACAAGCTCAAAATCATAAACCAAGACATGAGTAGCAAAGCACCATAGCATTGTCAGCAGAAACAACCTATAAGTGCATCCCACAAATACTATGTCAGAAACTGTTCAGTTATAGGATATAAAATAAGTATATTTTATATGCCAAAATACATTTTTTTTAAAGACTATTGAAAGAATGCTAAAAGAATAACTGTCAAAACTGAAGGGGTAAGTGCAAATAAAACCTCTATAAATGAAAAAAATGTAAAAATGAAATTAGAAACCTTAATGGATTAGACACAGCTGAAGAAGGAATTAATGAACTAGAAGATTGCATGGAAGAAATTACCCAGTATAGAGAGACAAGAGGGTAGAAAATGAGAAAGAAAATTTAAAAACATAAAGATTATTCTAAGTAGATCCAACAGATGGTTAATTGGAATTCTAGAAGGAAAAGAAAAGGGAAGGGAGTGGCTCGGCGCCTATAGCTCAACCGGCTGGGGTGCCAGCCACGTACACTTAGGGTGGCGGGTTCGAGTCCCCAGCCCGGACCCGCCAAACAATGATGACGGCTGCAACCAAAAAATGGCCGGGCGTTGTGGCGGGCGCCTGTGGTCCCAGCTACTTGGGAGGCGGAGGCAGGAGACTCGCTTGAGCCCAGGAGTTGGAGGTTGCTGTGAGCTGTAATGCCATGGCACTCTACCCAGGGGGTCAGCTTGAGGCTCTGTCTCAAAAAAAAAAAAAAAAAAAGGGAAGGGAGTATAGTAAATACAGATAGAATGGATGAAAATTTTCTAGTACTGATGAAAAACATGAATCCTCAGATTCAGGAAGCTCATTGAATCCCAACCACTATAAATAGTGAGAAGTCTACCTATATACTTTCCAGTGGAACCTAAGAACACAGAAGACAAATGGCTAAAAGCAGAGAGGAAAAATAAATTATTCATAAAGGAACAACAGACTAGAAGCTGTCTTTCTTGAGGAACAATAAAAGCCAAAAGATATTGAAAGGATATATTCAAAGTATTGGAAAAAATTATAAATTTTAAATTTATACCCACAAAAAAAAAAACACTAAGTTTTTAAAGCAAGGAAAAAAATACATTTTCAACATGCACAAACCAAGAGAGTTTATTACCAACTAACCCCTCAGGAAAAGGAATTCTATAAAATACACAGTAGGAAGAAGGCAAACGAAACCAAAAGAAAGATCTAGAATACAGTAAACAAGAATGAGCAAAGATCAGGTGAGTAGATCAAAGTTGTAATTAAATGAATATAAAACAATCACAATAATGTCTAATTTGTTAATTTGAAAAATTAATATAGAATCAGAATCCCATATAACTAGCACGTAAGTCAGAAAGTATGTGATTGGGGTCAAAGTGTGATGAGGTCTTCATATTTTTTAGTACATGGGTAAAGATACTAATTAACTCAAGACTTTATTCAGTTAAATATGCACGATAAATTTTCTATGGTGAATAGGATATAATAGAAATAGAGTGTATAACCTCTCCACTAATAATGGGGAGAAAATGAAATGAGAAAGAATAAAAATCTTAATCCATGAGAAGGCAAAGATGGCAGAAGGGCAGAAAGAATCAAAAAAGCAGAATAAATAGTAAGTTCAAAGTAAGTTGAACGAAGTGAATCCAAGTATTTTGACAAATCCAATCAATGTAAATTTACTGTATTCATTTAAAAAACAAAGATTATCAGATAAATAACAAAACAAAATCTAACTAATAACTATTTAAAAGAGACAGTTTTAATAAATGAGGATACAGAAAGGTTGAAAGAAAATGGGTGGAAATAATTATATTAAACTAATACTAATTAAAAGAATGAGCTAGCTACTTTTTATATCATATAAATTAGACTTTTAGGCAAAAAAGCATTACAATAGAGAGTTACTATCTATTAATAAAAATCAAAACCACTAGGAAAATACAGACATTTTAAACATATTTATCAAATATATAAAAATTTTAAATGACAATCATTAAGTCAAGAAGAACTTGACAAATCTATCAGCATGGTAGATTTATAACATACTTCTGTTAATGACATATTAAGCAAAAGGTTGGATGGATAATACAATTAACCAGCTCTAACTAACTGCATATAGAATATAATACATATAATACACCCCCAAACTGAAAAACTCTTATTCTTTTCAACTGTACATGGAACACTTAACAAAATTTGGCTATGTCCATAAAGCACATCACAATGAATTAGCATATAGATCACATTCTCTATGATACAATTTTTAAAAAAAAATTTTAATTCTCTTCATATATTTGGAAACAAAAATACTCTTTAAGTAACTCAGGAGTCATACTCAAAAGAGTATTTTACATATTCTAATTCTTTGAAAGGAGGTTACATTAATATAACATGATTTATAGTTCTCCAACTATTCAGAGTAATCAAGTTTCTTCCACCTTGTCTTTCTACTTTATATTTTTTTGAATAGTGTTTCATTGTTTCCTAAAAATAATTCTCCCCAAAGCATATTTGGATGCTAACGGCAAAAACAACTGAATGATTCACAAAATAATCCACCTGAGAAAATTTTCTAAATCACATCCTATTTCAAAATCATGCCGAATACTTATAAAAAGTTAAACTAATTATGAACAATTTGTGTAACCATGGAAATGAGAGGACCAGTTTCCTGCAAGAAGAAAACTATAGCAATAGAAAATTTTCATAGAGCTAGCTGAAATTAGCACCACAAAAAAACAAAAGAAGAAAACTGGGAGTCTTGAAAAAGAAATTAAATTCTTGGTAACACTGAGTAAAATTACTTTCAACTAGAGGAATATTTGAGTGGGCCTCCTTAAATGTTGAGGGTCGACGACCTTAAAAATAAAGGGTTAGGAATAGAAGAGTTCTCAAATACTTTACTTTAAAATGAAACAAAATTGAACTAAATGACAGATGCTTGCAAAATAGAGATAAGCGTTTCATCTTACTTGCATTCCCAGAGAATGCCAAAGACTCAAATAAACAATAATCGAACTCAGAAGGGGAGTTGATAAGATAACTGGATTCAAGAAGAAAGTCTGTAAGGCGATAGCTTTTATTTTTACTGGCAGTATCAGTTAATGACACACACACACATACATCAACTCCCAGAATGGTTGTTGCAGCTGTATTACAAATAGCGAATCCAAGAGCATGGTTGAGTAAGTTATAAGTTCTATAATATATTGTGCAATTTTTTAAAAAAAGAATAAATTATATCTGTACATATTGGCCTAAGAAGATACATATGAGATATATTTGAGTGGGGAAAAGCCACTAGCAAAAACTGTATGCACTATAATCTCATTTTTATTAAAAGAGAGTAAAAGAGAAAGAACATGCCGTGTGTGTTAATAAGGATTACTTCAAGATATATTCTGCATGCAAATCCACTTAATACCAGTATCCATGCCTAAAATAAAGTATCTAACAAGACAAATTAAAAACAAGAAGATAAACCCAGAGTATAATGACTAAAGTGGAAAGAAGTAAAGCAGAATTGTGGTTTCTTAAAACTTCCTATTGCAGAAGAAAGCCATAAAAATTCTTCTAAAAAAGAAAGGCTGGATGCTAAGAAGTAGGGCGGGAATGTATTTTAATTTTAGGAAGAATGTATCACAATTTTAGTATCATAGACAAGTTAAAATATTAAAGGCAGGAAAACAATGAGGGCTCCAGTAGGTAAGGTATAAAATCCAGTAAAGGAAAACCGTGTTTCTTTCTACTCCCAATACTCCTGAGACCAAATCTATGGATCTTGCACACCAAGCACTTCTCTTAATTTTCTGCAGACACCAACCAGGAGTCCTGCAGTTTAATTCTGACACTACCCAAAGTTAGCCCAGCCCCCATTAGGGTAAGGTGACCAGACGTCCTGCTTTTGGCAGGACAGTCCTGATTTTTAACAATTTGTCCTGCATCCCTCGGCGTTTTAAAAAAGTCCAGATTTTTGGAAAGAATTCACAACTTGTTAGAGAATTGCCTCAGAAAGCCCCTCCCCTAAAAAAGCCTCTTCCTAACACAGGGAGTGGCCTGCTTACCACTGCGTGCTAGTGCTAGTTAAACAAGTGATGTCAATAAATCAGCTATTCAGATAATTTAGGTAAGTAATTTATATATTTATTTCATGAATTTAGCAGACAGTACTCGTATTATTTATATTTTATAGTGGCGGCAAAAAGTCTAGCGCTGGCCTTGAAAGTGACACTTATGACTTACGATGTATCATTATTAAAAAAATATATTGATAAGGAAAAGGTTAACTCTTGGGCATCAGCAAAGATCACAATAGAGAACAAATGGTTAGAAATATTTCATCATTTTGACACAAACCGTGTTCCATACAATAATGCACTAAAAATTGTGGGATACGCACTGTCCTTACCAGGAACTAATGCTGCGACTGAACGTGTTTTTTCTACGGTAAATAAAGTGTGGATATCAGAAAAATCACAATTCAGTGTTGAGTCTTTGAAAGCCATTTTATGTGTGAAATATGATTTAGCAAATTCTTATGAAAAATTTCATGACCTTTTAAACAACGACAGCAATCTACTAAAAAAAATTCACTCAAATGAGAAATATGCCAAAGAATAAAATAATACTATACATAATTTTTTAATGTATTATATTTGTAAATTGTACTTATGTTGAAATTTTAAAAAATATTACAATATTATTTTTGCATTCTATGAAAAGTTTTGTTGCTCCATATAGAACAAATTTTTAATTAAGAACCCCACCCCCTCCACCTGTCAATGGTGTCCCGCTTTACCAATGTTAAAATCTGGTCACCTTACATTAGGGTTAAGGGCTCAGTGTCACAAGGCTGTCCTCACTTCAGATGGTGACCCCAAGTTTAAGCCTCCTATACTTCTGATTTCCTTGACGCCTTAGATTCAATCATTTGCCAGAATGGCACACGGAATTCAGGAAGGTACTTCTGTTTACCAGTGTATTGCAAAAGATAAAACTAAGAAAAAGCCAAAATGGAAGAGATGAAAGGGCAGGAGCTAAGGGGGGAGGCACAGAGCTTCTCCACTCTGTCCAAGTGTGCAGCCTCCAGCCTCAATGTGTGCATCAACCAGGAAGCTCTCAGAAGCCCCATGGTCAGAGATTTTTTTGTTTGTTTGTTTAGAGACAGAGTCTCACTTTATTGCCCTTGGTAGAGTGTTGTGGCATCACAGCTCACAGCAACCTCTAGCTCCTGGGCTTAGGCCATTCTCTTGCCTCAGCCTCTCGAGTAGCTGGGACTACAGGTGCCCGCCCCAATGCCTGGCTATTTTTTTTGTTACAGTTTGGCCAGGGCCGGGTTTGAACCCGCCACCCTTGGTATATGGGGCCAGAGCCCTACTCACTGAGCCACAAGCACCGCCCAGAGCTTTTAAAGGAGGCATCTTTAGGTAAACGTTATTGATTAAATCGTTGGCCATTGGCACGAAACCTCCAGCCTCTCTTTCCTACCTACAGGTGGGGGAGCAGAGGCTGAAAGTTCCTACCCTTTAATCAATCGGTTGGTTCCCCTAGCAACCAGCTCCCCCATCCTTAGGGGCCTTCCCAAAGTTGCCTCATTAACATAAACAGGTGCAGGCAGTGAAACCGGCTTCTTAAGAATAACAAAAATGCTCTTTTATCACCTTTATCACTCTAGAGCTCTTTGAGGAACTGAAAATAAAGACCAAATATTATAATAAAAATTGTTCCTATCATCCTTACAATGGTTGGAGAAGCTCGGTGTTAAGGGGTAGGGGTGGGCAGGGAGACCAAATGTATTTTTCTTACATCACACCAATTTTTAAAAAACAAGAACAATGGACAACAGTACAAAAAAAATTATTGACCTAGAAAACAGACCGAGAGGCCTAGGCTATTCAGTCTAAGTTCAATGCCAGCAGATTATAAAATATGAAAGTTTGTAGACAACGATGTAAAACTACAAGGCTAGCAGATAAGTGGCTCCTCCCCACCTACCCAGCACTCCCAAGACAGTCATCATTAATCTGTCCCTGCAATTGTTTCTTTTGAACCAAGATAAGACCAGAAATTTCTTAACCTAGCATTATGGGCAGCCTCTACCCAGTGCTTATAGTTGCAATGTAAGATGAAAAAAACTTGATCCTACAGAGACAATTACAAAACCCAAAATATAATGGGGGGAAAAAGAAAATAACTTGTCATTTCTCTAGTGGGAGAAGATCCAATATAAGAATTCAGCCTAAAAGTGGAGAAGGCACAGAGGGTTTCTTCAAGGTTTAACATTCAAGAGGAAGACATTTAGGTAAATACTTGTTAAATCCCTGAACTTGAATGATAAAGAATGATATCATAAAGCAACTAAAGAGAAGAGAACGAGAACATTTCAGGCCATCACAGATAAGAATAGCTTGAGATCACACTGCCAGGCTGCTGGAAAGGTTTCATAAATCCACAGAACCTGTAGAAATTCTCCAGTGGGCAACCTCATCTTCAAAGAATTACCCAAGGGGCATTTGACTTACATAAGCTGTAGTTACTTAAAAATAATATAAGCCCTATAACTATTGATGTATAGTAAAATTTAATTTGTATGGCAATCTTTTAAAATAAGGAGAAAGGCCTTTTTATTTATTTATTTTTGAGACAGAGTCTCACTCTGTCACCATGAATAGAGTGTGATGGTATCATAGCTCACAGCAACCTCAAACTCTAGGCTCAAGCAATCCTCTTGCCTTAGCCTCCCAAGTAGCTGGGACCACAGGCACCCGCTGCAACACCTGGCTAGTTTTTCTATTTTTAGTAGACATGTGGTCTTGCTCTTGCTCAGGCTGGTCTAGAACTCCTGAGTTCAGGCAATCCACCTGCCCTGGCCTCCCAGAGTGCTAGGATTACATACGGATGTGAGCCAGCACACCCCGCATAGAAAGTACATTTTATTTATTTATTTATTTATTTATTTATTTTTTGAGACAGAGCCTCAAGCTATCCCCCTGGGTAGAGTGCTGTGGCCTCACAGCTCACAGTAACCTCCAACTCCTGGGCTCAAGCAAGTCTCCTGCCTCAGCCTCCCAAGTAGCTGGGACCACTGGCGCCCGCCACAACGCCTGGCCATTTTTTGGTTGCAGCCGTTGTTGTTTGGCGGGCCCGGGCTGGATTCGAACCCACCACCTTAGGTGTATGTGGCTGGTGCCTTAGCTACTTTAGCCACAGGCACCGAGCCAGAAAGTACATTTTAAACGTGTTTCAGAGTGTTGGTTCTATCAATCATGAATGATTTTATGGAGAGCAGTTCAGGTGAATTTCAGTGGTAGCCAACATATTTTCCAGTATGGAGTTGAAAGTAGTTTTATTCTTTATAATAGATGAAAATATGAATGTAGATTAATAAAATGATTAGACTGTTTTGCACTTGCAAATGTTAAGAACCACACATTTATTTTTTTATACAGAATACTTTACAGATTGGCGTGTCATCCTTGCATGGGAGTCAGGCTTATCTTCTCTGTGACACAGAACCATTGATTTTAAAGCACACCATTATATAAATGCTACTCAGAAAGAGAAAAACCACTTCAGGTGGTTATACTGATACTTAGAAGAAAGTCCCTAAAAATTCTTTTTGCTTAGAATTTTTATTTCATCCTTCTTGAAGGTGTTCTTGTAGGCCTACCAAGACACAGACGTACTCATCTTACTGAGAGCTCTGACCAAGTTCAGGCTCTTGGAGACAGTGATAATTCTTACATCTGCCCCTTGCCTGGCAGCCGTTGCAGGAGACCATAAGACACAGCCTGATCTTAAGAATGTTAAAATGTGGAAAATATGGGCCTTAGAATTGATAAACTATGACACATTAAAGAAATTACTTTCCAAATGGGTTTAAAAGGAAAGAAGATAAATACTTAAAACCAATAAATATGACGGGGCGTGATCCAGACAGTACTACAGGAAAGTACAAAACACCTTGAATGAGGTCTGGACTGACTCTGCCGAGTCTTTCCAAGCAGGGCACAGAGACATCCTTAAAGAGGCAGAACTGAAAAGAAGGAGAAAGACCCAGAGTGATGGAAAAGAGTTCCAACGTGACAGGCGAGGTTAAATGCCCCTGGGATCTTTTTTTTTCTTTTTTTTTTTTTTTTTGATGGTTTGATACCTTTATTTATTTTTTATTAAATCATAGCTGTGTACATTAATACAGTCATGGGGTACAGTGTGCTGTTTTTATATACAACTTGAAATATTTTCATCCAACTGGTTAACATAGCCTTTATGTCATTTTCTTAGTTATTATGTTAAGACATTTATATTCTACATTTAGAAAGATTCACAGGTACCCTTATAAGATGAGCCATAGGCGTGATCCCACCAATCGCCCTCCCTCCTCCCATCCTCCCTCTTCCCCTCCCCTCCCTCTCCCCTCTCCCCATATTCTTGGGTTATAATTG
Source organism: Otolemur garnettii (assembly GCF_000181295.1). Classification (NCBI taxonomy): domain Eukaryota; kingdom Metazoa; phylum Chordata; class Mammalia; order Primates; family Galagidae; genus Otolemur; species Otolemur garnettii. The sequence continues at coordinate 41,575,314 of NW_003852396.1, forward strand.
GGTTATAACTTTCCTATGAAAGCTATAAATTAGTTTCATAGTAGGGCTGAGTACATTGGACACTTTTTCTTCCATTCTTGAGATACTTTGCTAAGAAGAATATTCTCCAGCTCCATCCATGTAAACATGAAGGAGGTAAAGTCTCCATGCTTCTTTAGGGCTACATAATATACCATGGTGTACATATACCACAATTTATTAATCCGTTCGTGGGTTGATGGACACTTGGGCTTCTTCCATGACTTAGCAATTATGAATTGGGCTGCAATAAACATTCTGATACAAATATCTTTATTGTAGTGTGATTTTTGATCTTCTAGATATATACCTAGTAGAGGAATTATAGGATCAAATGGCAGGTCTATTTTTAGTTCTCTAAGTGTTCTCCAGATATCTTTCCAAAAGGGACGTATTAGTTTGCAATCCCACCAGCAGGGTAGAAGTGTTCCCTTTTCTCCACATCCACACCAGCATCTGTGATTTTGGGATTTTGTGATATGGGCTAATCTTACTGGTGTTAGATGATATCTCAAAGTAGTTTTGATTTGCATTTCTCTGAAGATTAAGGATGATGAGCATTTTTTCATATATCTGTGGGCCACGTGCCTGTCTTCTTCAGAGAAGTTTCTCTTCAGGTCCCTTGCCCACCCTGAGATGGGATCACTTGTTCTTTTCTTGCTAATACGCTTGAGTTCTCTGTGGATTCTGGTTATTAAAACTTTGTCGGAGACATAACCCGCAAATATCTTCTCCCATTCTGAGGGCTGTCTGCTTGCTTTACTTACTGCGTTCTTGGCTGTGCAGAAGCTTTTTAGTTTGATCTGGGGATTCTAGACAGGATGGCAAGGCTCTCCCAGCACTCGCTCACCATCGGGTGAGGAAGGGACAGCAGCGTGCCCCCCCCCCAGGGGTGCTCAGTGCACATTTGTTGGGTGCGTGCATGTGCACATGAGCGAATGGGCGCGTGCCTAAGTGTGTGAGTTAGGGTTGTCCGCGGCCCAAGATAACAGCTGCTCCCTTTTCCCTTCTCACCCCAGAGAAGCTTGAGAGCGAGAAGCTGAATGTTGCTGAGGTCACCCAGTCAGAGATTGCTCAGAAGCAAAAACTACAGACGGTCCTGGAGAAGATTAATGAAACCCTGAAGCTTCCTCCCAGGAGCATCAAGTGGAACGTGGACTGTGAGTTGTGCAAAGGGAAATGGCACGATGAAACAACACCTGCGGCCCCCACCACGTGGCCTCCCCAAGAAGCCATCCTAAGCTGGCAGGCCCTGGGAAGTTTCAGACTCATTTATCTTTGAGGGAGGTGCTCCCTCCCCTTCTTCAAAAGAAACTTATCATATAAATACCCTTAGAGAAAGTTAACAAAGCTTCACAATTCAGGGTCTCTTTTCTTTGAAGAACCTTCCCACAGAAACTTAGTGTGAGGTTGGGAGGGCAAGGAAACTCATTTTCACTGAGCTGTTACACTTTTGAGACCCAGCACAACCTTTGGAGAAAGCTACTGTCTCCAGCTAGTCAAGGCTTTGGGAAGCTGAGGTCCCACGTTCAGGCAGTTAAGAACCAGGGAAAGAAGACTCTGCTGTATCTGTTCCAAAGCCTACACTTTCCATACGCCTTTCATTTCCTGGAGGAGCAAAGACACAGCTGAGATCGCAGGCACTGGAACAGGATTTTAAAATTTGGGTTTTCTCAGCTAGTAAAGCTCAATAATCAGCCAGGGGTGTTCAGCTCTTTTTCTTTTCTGCTGCACGTTGGGAGAAGAGTTGTCTCGGGATCACACATTAAATACACACACGCTATCAACAGCTGATGAGCATAAAAAAAGGTCCGTGCCTGCTTTTCACACACACCCATTATAAACCATGAGTTGATTTGCTCCCTCGAGAGCCTGGTGTCTAATACACACTTAATGGATCCATATCAAAAATCAACATCAAATCACTGGATTAGGAGACTCCTATGACTGGATTCCAGAGTTGTTTTGTTCTCTTTAATAGATACAAATACGAATTTAGATTAATAAACTCATGAGACAGTGTTTTGCCTTCAAGTAATAAAGAGGTTATGTACTATACTTGATTGCATCCAACTTAGACAACTCCCCACACAAAAACACCTTTCAAACTTAGGAAAGAAAAAGGAATCCTGGTAGCTGGCAGTTACGATCTCTTTAGTGGGTTGCTAACATCTGACATTGGGGCCGAGACACCCAGCACCTCCTTCAGCATAATTATACCTGTGCTCGCACAGCATGACAGCTACTTTGCACAGCAGCAGGGCACTGGGCACAGGGCATTCTCTCCCCACAGAGGGAGGTGCCTGATAGCAGGAGGAGGGGAGGCCGTGGCTCCGGGTCCTTGATACTGTCTTGGAGAAGGGTTCTGTTTCCTCATGTTCTAGTGATGCTGCTGGTGTTCAGTAAGGGAGAATAAAAGGGGGGTTGCTGACCACCTTGGGAATGTACATGCATTTTAGAAATCCACACTAGTCAAAAGCATGAAAGCCTCTGCTTGATTTTGTTTGATCTTATTTCCTACTCCTTTGAATATGGACCATCTCCTTGTACCCCTCCAAAAAACCCCACAACCAACATCTTTTAACTTACTATGACACCCAATTGGGGAAAGGCTGGGATAGCAGAATGCAATTATTTAAAGCCACATCAAGAACGTTGTCTTCAGGGGCTTTGAATGATTTGTTTGGTTCATGCTTACTTTAATTTCTTGTAGAGAAATACGTATGAGAGGCATAATCACCCTTATTACCATTCTAATCTGTTGTCAATTTTTTGCCATAACTGGTCACATGAATGCACAGATTTGCTGGGTCAGGTCACGGACAATATTGTGTTTTGTTATTTCTCTCTTAACATCATCACACGTATTTTCTGTATGCCCTTATGGTCCTCATAGCTATAATTTTTGACAGATACTTTTATATCTCATAGGGAACTCCAATCCTAGGCTGACATTGATCCTTTTAGGATGTTTCCCAGCACATTGCTAGTATCAGACAGCACCAATTTGTCTTAGCTTGTGCTTCTTTTTACTTTTTATGAATTATTCCCTTTAGAGAGATTTCCAGAACTGAGAATTACTAAATCAGAGGGAATAATTATCTTGGTAGCTAGTTCCCTGTGATGCCTTGGGGCTTCAAGAAGAGCTGGGCTTGTTTACCAGAGGCAGTGGTTGGTTCCATAAGGAATGTGGCAGGCACGACTCCAGGGGGAAAGCCCTCTCCCCTCTTCTATCAGGTCTCCTTCCCGATATAAATCTGAGGACATTGCATCATCATTCTGCTCAGGGTAAGGGTGGCAGGGACAGGCTGCTGAGTTACCAAGGTCTTTAATCTGGAGCTTTAGGAAGTTCTTTTTCGTTTTGTTTTTTTTTCTCCTACTTCATAACAATTATTTTCATTAATGGAAAGTTAGAAAGCACAAATAAAAAATTTAAATATTAACATCTATAATTTTTATGTGCTTAGTGTATACCTTGTACTCTTCTAAATGTTTTATGTATTTTAATCCTTGTAATCCTCAATCATCTGAAGTTTAAATTCTATTGTTCCCATTTTACAGGTGGAAAAATTGAGGCTTAGAAAGGTTAAACTATGAATGTAAGCTTCAGGGGGCAGGGATTTTTGTCATTTCACTGCTGTCTCCCCAGAACCAAGAAGACTGTCTGGCACATACTGTAATATTTGTGAAAGGAATGTCACTGTCCAAATCACACAGGGGATGAATGGTGGAGCCAGGAGTCAGACCTGGAAAGTTCAGCTGCAGAGTCTGTGTACTAAACCCACACAAGCAGACACCATAAGGGGCCTACCTGGAGATAGGCACTGAAGAACACACCACAGTGTTCACAAAGTCATTTGAGGGGGGAGGCAATATATAATAGTATTAATATGTAATACTTTCTGTATATATGTATAACTTTTTTACAAAAATGAGATCAACCTGTTTATGTTGTTTGGAAGATATATATACCATCATAAATCATCAAATAGTCTTATGTAAACATTTATGGATCTATTATAATTTGTTTAACCAATAGTGGATTTTCAGATTTATTTTCCATTTTCACATTACTATCAATATGGCTTGCTGAGTTCTCTCTGCTTGTAGTCATAATTACTTCTTTAGGATAAATGCCTAGGAGAGGTAGTGTAGGGTGTGTACAAATGTAAGGTCATGTTTACATAATGTGAAATTGCCTCCAGAAAAATTATACCGGTTTATATTTGCACCATAGGGCATAAATAGAAGACTATCTCCTTTTTTAAAAACTGTTTTCCAGCCCTAGAATGACACTTCCACGACAGCAGCTACAGTTCCCAGCTTAAAAAGTGAAGCCTTGGCCCTCGCTCTTTTTCTGCACATTTCTACCCTGAGTCGAGTGCAGGCACACGGTGGCCTTAGATTCTGAAGACGATCAGGGAGAAAACTCCCAGGAGATGCAGGGAGAGGCGGCAGTGATGCAATAATATGTGCATGAATACATGTGCACATGTGTGTCTCCATAAATGTATCTGTTTACCTCATTCCAATTCTATTGCTGTTTATAGCTTCATTGTCTTAACGATTTCCTGTGCATGCCAACCATTATGTGGCTATGCTGTAACTTGTTAAAGCGGCGATTAATAAACCATGATTGGCTGGTCCAGCTCTGGACTTGCAAGAAGAAACTCAAGCATCACG
>NW_003852396.1:41580034-41686018 GCF_000181295.1 Otolemur garnettii
GGGGGGGCAGGACAAAAAGCCACGGGTGGCCTGCAGCTAGCACTCTGGAACCCTCATTATCACTTGAACCAAAGCAATTTTACTTTTTTCCAAGAGTTTTACTCATCGGCTTTTAGAAAAAGGATTTCTCTGCTTAGTTTGAAAAAAGAAAAGTTTGAAAACCACTGGTCTAAACCATCCTCTTGCTATTAGATGCGTGTTTTTCAAAGTTTTTTTTTTTTTTAATGATAGTCTGTTATACAATAATTAACACTTCCGTGTACATTGTATGTCTGTGTGTGAGAGAGACACTCTGGAATTATTTCTTTTAAAAACATTCCCAGGAGGTCAGAACATTCCCTGAAAGAGCCTGATGTCTCGATGATGTTGCTCATCTATTGAGCAAAGGTGCTGCACAGCGTTGCCAGGCTAGAGGAACCACCGGCTCGACCACGGCTTTCCTAGCATTATGTTTTGCCATTAAAGAGAGGAGGAGCAGCTTAGGTTGTCAGGCCAGGTGGTGGGTGACAGTTCTGATGAGAAGAGCCAACCAAGATTTGCCCCAACCCTCGGTGACCACACCATGTCAGTAGGTCTGTCCCACTCCAGGACCCTTTTGCTGAAGCTGTAAATGTGGATACAATTTAGTTGACGGTGCTAGAAGGGCCCAAACTGAAACCTTCTGGAAGGCCAGGAGTTCAGAGCAGCACGGCTACTGGTGCTGGTGGGGTTGAGCTGCCATTCATTCATAGCCAGTAGAAAACCCTTCTTTGCAGTAGTGATGGTAACAAGAAACTCTGAGTTCCAAAGGAATGTCTGAATCATTTCCTTTCCTTGGTGATTTCTCCAAGCTTCTACTGAAGCCGAATCACTGGGCCCAAGGAAAACAGAATGACAAGTTAATAATGCACCCAGTGCAGCCTAAGTAGACAAAATGCACATTTGGGAGTCTTCCCTTAAGTGCCTCTGTAATGACGAAGCTGGTAAGACTGTGAAGGCAGGTAAGGGATCTAGTGAATTTTCCCTTTTATGAGAAATAAAGCTGACATGTTTTAACTGCCTAGGTGCCAGGTACTTTCACGTAAGTTATAATTTAAACTATCAGCCATTCGTGGGCACCTGCAGTATTCCCCGGGCTTTGCCTGCATTATCCTTAAAGATCCTTACGACTTGTGTGTCCACGTAGGTTCTGTCATGTCCATTTGCTGAGATGAGGAAATCAAGGGTAAGAGGCCTTGAGTGGCCCACCCTACCCAAGGTCATATGGCCTAAAAGTAAATGGTACATTGTAAGTCAGAATACAGGCTCCAGTCTGCCTGACTGTGTCTGTGGCACCTTACTGAGTCAGTCTTTATCCCCTCACCCTGAGAAAACTACAACCCAGTAGAGCTTAGCCTTTTCTGTGTAAATGATTTAACATGCCAGTCATGGCTCAGCAACTCTGGAATCCGACTGGGTCGTTAATATCCCCTCCCAGCTGCTCCCTACAGGCCACGGCCTACACTGGCCATGCATGGCACTCAGTACAGCAACACCGCCCTTCAGGTGTCTCCCATGCTTTCCTCCAGGGAGCCAAAAGCCCTAAACAAAGGAAAAAAGCCCGTGTTCCTGTCTCGGTGTCCCTTGTCAAGGGCCTGCTTTGTGTGTGGTATTGGGGCAAGAGGACCAGTGGTAATCCAAAGAGCCCACAGTCCAGGGCAAAGGGAGGGATGTACAGCAGACACGCGCTTGGTTATCAAATCAGAGTGGATGGGGCCCTGGAGCTGAGGGGCAGCTGACTGGAGCTCTGATCTCAGCAGCTGTCAAGAGGCCTGATGGGAGCCTAGGATTAGTGCAGAGAGGTGCTGCCTTGGAAATCCAGCATCCCATGATCCGGGAGGAGCTCTGTGGCAAAGAGCAATGGGCCCAGGGTGAGGCTGGTAACCATCAATGTTCTCTTGATCCTTGGGGGTGGCACTAAGGGGCATCACATTTTGGATATCTGCTCACAGTGCCTAGAACGTGGAAGAAGACGCTCTCATTTTTAAATTCTCTTTCATTTCAGCTGTTCATGCCAAGAGCCTGGTGGCCATCCTACATCTGCTGGTTGCTCTGTCTCAGTATTTCCGGGCACCCATCCGACTCCCAGACCATGTTTCTATCCAAGTGGTTGTGGTCCAGGTAAGATAGGTACCACAGTAAACATCTGTGCCTCTGAGGAGTGGTGGAGGCTGAGTTCCGTGAGAGGCGGTGAGGAGGACAGCTGAATGAACGCTGAGTGAGCCTGGGCGTGCCGGATGTTGGAAGGCATGTGCGTGAGCTTTCTAACGCACGTTGCTTCCCCCTCGCAGCTGTGCAAAGGATGCAAGAGCACGTGCTTGTGTCCTGCATCGCCCTGTGAGGGCTGCATGCTGTGGTTTATATGTCTTTGCCTGGAGGTTGTCTGTGATGTGTTGTTGAGGGTATATGGTACGTATGTGAGGTGTATGTAGAGGAGTCAGGGGGAGCAATATATGTGTATAGTATCCTGCAAGCCATGGAGAATCACAACTTTGATTAAACAGAATGATGGCCGGGTACTGGGGGAGACAGCTAGAGAGTGTGTATACATGTGAGAGAGACCCCGGCTGGCCATACTGCTACATGTTGAAGGCACTGCCACTTTTTACCCACCCACAGAAGCACAGCTGGGATCTCCAATCATCTTTCCCAGACTGTTGGATGGAATTTCCATTCACATATGGTTGTGTAATTTCCACAATGTGGGTGTGCTCTCTCCCCGTGACTATCTCGCTCTGCTCCTAACCCCATTAAATACTCAAATTCAATTTTATTTTCCAACTTTATACCCATTTAGCAAAAGGTCATCATTTTGTTTGCTTGTTTCTGTTCTTTTCCAAATAAACATGCAACAGGGGAGAACTCTCCATATGAGCAGCTCCCTAGATACCCAGGGTGATCTGGGGTTCTGGAATACAGAATGCTCTAGCAGCCCTGCCATCCCTTGCTGGGGGAAAGCCTGGAGGGCAGGCAAATTGTGCCTGATCAGGCCAGGCCAGTTTCCAAGACAAGATGTGAGTTGAGCTTTCAGGAATCAGATGTTAATAGGCACAGAGGACCAATTGGTCGGTTGTGTCCTAATAAAAAATATTTATTCCACACCTCTGGGTACTTAACTCTGCTAAGCATTGAGAAGGTATAACAGAGTTCTGTGATGCTTTGGCCCTGCCTGCCAGAAGACAAGACCTCAAATAAGCAGCAAAAAGGGCTGTCAGAATCCCACAGACAATGCAGAGGTGTGTTGCACAGACACTGAGGGCCTCTGACTGAAAATGCTGATCATCCTCATGTCTTGGGCTCTTCCTTGTATCAAGCAGGGTCCTGGGCATATTGTGTATGCTATGGCCATGTGGTCAACCAACCACAGCATCCTAGCAACTCCCAGGCCACCTGGAAGATTTAATTTTTTTTCTACTGCATGAAGTATTTATAAATTTTTACATCATCAGTAATCAGAAACATTACATATAGTTATATACACACGTGCACATATATAATTTGTGGTATGATGCTTACTTTTCTGACTGATTTTAAATTTTTTTTTTTTATTGTTGGGGTTTCATTGAGGGTACACAGAACCAGGTTACACTGGTTGCTTTCGTTAGATAAGGACCCTCTTATAATTGTGTCCCGCCCCCAAAAAGTGTCCCACACCCCTTGTCCCCCCACCCCCCTCCTTCCTTTTCTCAGCTCTCCCCATCCCCCAACCCCACCACGTACAGCGTGTAAAATCGATTTGTTTTTAAAACCCACAGTTGGGGAGGAAGAGTTGAACAGGTGGAGCACAGAGGACTTTTCAACATATGTCATTATATGTTTGTCAAAACCCAGAGAGTATACGGCAGCAAGAGTGAACCCTCATGTCAGCTGTGGACTTTGGGTGACAGTGACACGTGTTAGCATCCATTGCAGGTTCATCAGTTGTAGAAAGCGTAGCACTCTGGTGCAGGACAGCGGGTGAGGCTGTGGGCGCAGGAGGTAAATGGGAAGTGTCTGTTACTCCCCTTAGATTGCTATGAACCAAAAACTGCTCTAGAAAATAAAGACTATTTTCCAATAAATCATGGTTCCTGGAGCAGTCCGTGAAAGTACTTTAGCGAGCACACATTACCGACATTGAAACTTTGTTTTTCCCTGAGCAAACATGCTGTCATGATATTCATTTATAGCTCTTTTATTGCTAGTGGAGATAAATACTTTTATGTAAATTGCCCTTTTGTGTCTTCTATGACCGTTCCTTCCAATTCTTTGAGTATTAATTTATTGAAGATCTTAGGATTTTTCTTATCAGCCTGGATAAACAGCCTTCTAACAGAAATAATAAGAGACGTCTGTTGGAACTACTACAGACAAAACACAATAACTGTAATTGAATTGCTGAGCAGGGGAGAGGGGCCTCCTATTTTGGAGCTGTGGTCATCGCAAGCCACATCTTAAGCCCGATTTTGAGCTCAATTATAGGGCATCAGGAGGCTGCTGTTGGTTTAATTTCTCCTGCAGGCCGTATTGTTAGCATAAGGGGGGAAAGAGGACACATCACATAAAATGGCATCGGTGCACGTCAGGTTTTCTGGGGTGTTTTACTTTATCAAGTTGAATGGGCACAGAAGCAGGCCTGAGAATTGGTGGTGAGTCACAGATGAACCAAGGCAAGAACTCTCCAGGGAGCAGGTAATGGACAGAGGTGAATCAGGATGCCGCACGAGGGGCTATTTAACCCAGATTTCATTTCCATTCTGTATAAAAGCATTTAATTCTACACCAAGTTGAAGGTGAGGTTTTATGTCTGTGAATGGCCTCACAAGACAAGGACACAGATTCCATTAGCCACATTTGAAAATGTTACATGTGTCAGGCCTGAATTTGGAAGAAGTCCTAACTTATCTTCACCTGGTCCCCCTTTAAATGGTATCCATTTCTTTTCCTCCTTTACTTCCTTTTTTGCTCCACTATGTCCATTCTTCTTCACCTAATCCAGAGAGACTCTCCTTCCCCAGCTCTGCCTTTCCCTCTGTAAAAATATTGTGCAAGGACGCTAATTTCTGTGGTTATTGGGACTAGGAAGGAACGTTTCTGGAAGTTTTTGCAGGAAGCTCAAGAAAGCAGGTTTCAGCTGACCCACTAGCACTCAAAGGCTCCTTCGTACTATTCGTGGCAAACTTGAGGAAGGTGAATTCACTTGGACAACCATCTGCCATGTGACCAGTCTTCAAAGTGTCTGGTACAAGCTATGTAGGGACGGGAGAGAATGAACCTCCTTCCTCATGCCAATCACAAAGTCTTCCTGAGCCTTCATCCTCCCTCACTGGCTCTGGTGCCACACAATGAGGTTGAAAACCTCCTGACTGGCCCTCAGAGCTGCCCACCGACTAATGGCGATCCCTCCCTTCTGAGCACATTTGTGCTGTCCCATCTCTGCCTTTTGGCTGGGGCCATTGCTCCCACCAGAGTGACCTCTCTCTGGTGTCCTGCCAAATCCCACCTGTCTTTGAAGTGCCACCTCTAGGACCCCTACCCCGCAGAGGGGCTCCCTGACATTCCCAGCTGAAAGCACGTGGTCAGTGCTTCCAGATCTTCTTTCAACCGAAGATCCCAGCCACATTCAGCTCTTCCTCTCAACATAAGACAGCCACATCTCTTAGCAGCCAGCAACACTTTCAAGGTTGAAAGAAGATCCTGTTAATAATTAGGCTGGGACATCGGACATAAACCAGGACCGTTTTAGGGAAACCATTCTCACATGCCTGCCTCATCACCCCCTTGCCATTTGGCTCTAAGTTCAAGAGCAGAAACCACATCATCTGTTCCACAGTGTTGTTCTGACTCCGTCACAGAGCCTTGTACTCAGAAGGCACTGAGTGATAAAACAAGAAAGAGGATGAGTTGATGGGAGATGGGCAGGTAGGCGTATGGATGGATGGATGGACAGATGGATGGATGGATGGACAGACAGACGACTGGATGGGCTTTAACCATCCAGAGTATTTAACCTTTTCTGGGAGAGTAAGCCACTTACCTGAGTGGGGACTGAACTACTTATTTAAAAGCTCCCATAGTTATCAGTTAGAAAAAATCCCTCTGCCACTGTCTGCCTCCAAACTGGCCTCTGTTCCTCCACCCAGCCCCCCGGTTTAATGTGTTTCTCCACTTCCCTCTGTGGCCCCAGCTGGAGGGCAGGCACACCCTGGCCTTCCATTTGGTTTATTGTGGATTACTCCAGGAGGCAAATGGTTGGCTTCCAGCAGAATGTCTTCCAATAAAGAAAAGAAAGATTCACCATCCAAGAAGCAGCCTACTTGTTTGGACTAAACACTAATTGCACTCACATCCTAATGGTACAGTCCAGTCTCAGAAAGTCAAGGCCTGCTTTCACTTCTAGCATTATCTCATCTTGGGTGCATTTAACTCCGGTGACTCTCTCAATGTTAGGAATGCTCATCCATGTTTCTGTATTTTCCTAAAGCATATTTTTCTCTTCTCCTCCCAACCCCTCTCCCCACCCCCATTTCAGAAACGAGAAGGAATCCTCCAGTCTCGGCAAATCCAAGAAGAAATAACTGGTAACACAGAGTATGTCAACACCATTGTTGCCAGCGATTCTGTAATGGAACACAGATGTTTCTCCGAAATTCATCCATTTGCTGATATTTAGTTTTCATTTATTGGGATTGCAGGAGGGATTAGACTTCAGCCAATGATTATAGTTTAGCCTTTTCCATGCATTCAAAACATGACTCTCCATGCTTAAGGTACAAACTTGGGTGGGGAGTGGGGGAGAGGGAATTAGCAATGATTGAAAAATTCTAATTTTGTGGCACTCCAGGAAAAAGTGCACCCAAAAAAGCCAACCAGCATGAAATCGTCATGCCATAAACACTGGGTTGAATTTAAATTGTTAACCTTCAAAAGGACGTTTTTCTTCCATTTCTGAATCTGATTTGGTCATGTGCCATGACCCAGAAAGCCCCTCTCTGCAGGACAGTTGTCTTTTGGTTTTGTTGGCTTTTTCTTTCCATTTACTTTTAGAAACTGGGATATCAAAACCTATCAAAGCCATGCCACAGGGAACGAGAGTTTTGTTCATAAGCAGAAAGAACAGGCTGGCATGGGACAGGTTCGGGATCATCAGCAGGCCTGAGCCGTGACCCCACCTAAGCCTGACCATCAGCTTTCAGCATCCACAGTTGCCCCAACTTTCCTCTGTCCCACTTGGACAAGGGCAGCATAGTGAAAGGAGCAGGGACCCTAAGCCATCCTGACTGAGTTCAAGTCCAGGCTGTTCTGTGTACTTACCAGATCAGTCCCTTAATCTGTCTCACCTCAGCTTCCTCACCTCTGAAGCTGGACCTTTATCTCACCCAGAAAGGTAGTGAGGATTCAGTGTGGCCACAGTTACGCCTTCCTCACTGCTCCTCCTGCCTTTCCCCCTTCTGAGCCTTGTCTAGTTTCTAGCAAATTCTCTCCCTCTCCCCAGTGAGGGATGGTGGGTGTCCAGGGCATCCCTGGTGGGAACACATTTTGCATGTGCCTTAAAAAAGAAGTAGGAATGTGGACATTTCAGGCCAAGGGTAGGACAGAAACATAGAGTGGACCTTCCCAAAATGCCCAGTTTGTGGCCTAGGGACACCACCATCAAGCTGCCTCCATGTCACCCCAGCAGCCAGTCTTACAAGACAAAAAGCCAGCGATCTTCAGGGGACACCAATTTTTGGCCTTGGTTTTCTGAAGGGTAGGAGGAAAAGCTTCCCAGGTAAGGCCTATGAGGACAGGAGCAGCATCCTCACTGCTCTCCCCCCTCCCCGTGCTGGGCTCACCTGCACCCACTATTTCACACTCTGGAAAAGAGGGACCAGAGAGGTGCAAGGCCTGGGAGAAGCTGTCAGATTGGAATATGAAGTTTCAGATTCTAGTACAGTCTTGAGCTGCCTGTTAGGCTCTCTGTGGCCCCCTCTCTCCCCCATCTCTGCCACAAGACACAAACATGGAGCAGCCTCCCAATAACTACAACATGGTACAGTCTGTGAAGCCGTCTTGTATCTATTGATAATAAGCACATGAAGCCGAGATTACAACCCTACAATCCTCCCATCCAAGACCACATCCTTGGTCTATCCAACAGCTCCTTCCAAGTTCATTATCTTTCCAGTACCCAGCAAGTAGTCATTTAGTAGGTGACAGGTGTACAGGCATACTGACATAATGAGAATCATAATGAGAACCAAAACGTGTTGAGGAAAAATCGTCTTAAGCATCTACTATATACTAGGAAATATGCCAACATATCCTCAACTTCAAGGTGAGAGACTTAGAGCCCAGAATAGTTCAGTAGCTTACCCAAGGTCACCCATTTAAAAAAAAAAGCTAAAACCTAAATGATTTCTAATGCTTGTATTCTTAATACTTTGCTGTTTCTCTGCAATAAGTGTGGTTCTGGTTCCTGCTGTCTTTGAGAAGGCCAACCCTGGGTCAGTGGCCAGTGCATCTTGGTGAACAGGACGGACAGGAGAGGGGCAAAGCTGCCCTCCCTAGGCAGTCGTCCACAGCAACCTGGGCAGTGAAATTCCCACTGGGGAGTTACTTCGGCTCCACTCCTAGGATTCTCTGTTTGGGGATCTTCAGCCCCTAAGTCTAATATTCTTTCTTGCCTTCGAGCAATCACATGATTTTATTTAAGGCAAGAAATAGGCCTTTAAGCATCACCATACCAGGCTTTGTGCTATCACCAGTATATCTGTGTAGCAGAGGAAAATAATAGGTGGTGAAGTCTCAATGGTTGGAGACTGCAGAATAAAATGCCAACATCAGGAGGCTTTTTGAGCTCCTCAACCATGGACAGGATGGTGGTAGGCAGGGTAGGGGTGGGCTTCCAGCAGTGACAGAGGGTCCTCAGAGGACTGGCCTCTTATAAAAGACCAAGAAAAGAGTCTCACTGTTTTCTTTCTCCTTTTCCTCCAGGGCTCTATCCGGGAGGCATGGTGAGTTGCATAAGATTGTCCTCTGGCACTGGTGGCTGTGGTGGAGCTCTAGTTAATACTGCAGCAGCTGGGAACGGGCTCTCAGCTTGCTGCCTGGATGTGTGTCTGCCCAGTCTGGTGACACAGCTGGTTGGGTACAGAGGACTGCTTGCTGGCAGGAAAAGATCTGCAAAGTGACCAGGCTTTGACCTGGCCAGGGCTACTGGATGGGTCCTGGGTGTTTATAGGGCACCTGGGCTCTGCGCATGTTGCAGAAGTAAAGAAAGAGAGGGATGAACACAGGGACTGTCCCCTCCCCACTCTGCCCAACCTTTCTAGAGGCCGTCTTCTCCCTCTGCCTCCTCCACAGCTCCCTCATCTCCCATTTCCCAGGACTCTGGGTGTGTGCAGGGTCTGTGAATGTTGGAAGTCACCATCACCTTTCTGGGAGTCTCTCACTTGTCCATTGGGGCGAGAGTGGGAGAAGGCAGGCTCGGGGTCACAAACCTCAGAGCCCCAGGTTCTTCTTGGAGATTTTTCTTCTTCCCTGCTTCAGAGGCCCTCCCTATGTCACCTTCTGGCTCTGAGAGCAGGAGCAAGGAAAATCCCTGCAGGGAGCCTGATTCTGCTGTCTTCTATGATCCTGGTATTTACTGTGGCTAAGATTTTGAAATATTTCAATCATGCTAAAAACAATTCAGAACACTAGAGCACATCGTAGTTTACAGAGTACATGCACACACATTCTACCTTTCATCCTCAGGACAAACCTGGGAGAGGGTCGTCTTTAAGACGACCGAGCTGTGAAGAGCTGTTTGACCGAGATCACTCAGGGGGAAGCGCTCACGTTCTCTCCCGCAGGCCCCGGTTCCCACGGCTCTCCCGTGCGCCCTCTACCAGCATGATTGTCTTGGGTGTTCTGGTTTCGAAAATTAGGGGGTGAAATGGAACTGTCTGACAGAGCCCTGCGCCCTGCCCCAGCCCAAGAAAGGTTGCTGTGTGTACACGTGCATGCGCGCACACACAAGTGAAAGGCCCCAAGGGTAAGAACCAGCCCCAATCCCAGACTCATGTTCCTAGCACAAGCTACGCCCCCAAATCTTCCCACCCATACACCCATAGGGGCCTTTAAATGCTGTGGCCCGGAATGAGCATGCGCTCCACACTCTGTTTTCCTCTTTTTCAGAGCGTGATGCCTTTGACACCTTGTTTGACCACGCCCCAGACAAACTCAACGTGGTGAAAAAGGTGGGAAAGGGGTGCCTGGGAGGGAGGGAAGGAGGAGGGGAAAAGCTCCAGCCCCAGCAGGATGTTGGGGAGACCCACCCCTGTGGCTTGTGAGCTCTCTGCAGACACTAGCTCTCCCCTTGCCATCCGCCCACCCTTCTCACTGGAAGCCTGTCCAGTCCCTTTCTTCTCCTTTCCTCTCCGCCAGGATGAGCACCCTGTCTGCCCACCCACGCTGACCTCAGACTTCCCTGCTGCTCACACAGAGTCCCCTTTGTCTTCTGGCCCAAACCTATACTGAAGGAAGGATGCAGTGGGGTCACTGCATCTCAGGCCCCTTCCTAATTGCCCTCTGGCCCCTGTCCCTGGGCTCAGATGCTCCACCTGTCCTTCTGCCTCTCTGGACTTTCCTGTTCCTTTCACAGTCTTGACTCACATGGGACCACAAGGCCTGGAGCCTGTGACCCTCCATGTGCTCTCAAGGGCCTTTGCAGGGGGGCCTCCTGGGCCCAGCACTCTGGCCGGGACTGGTCCCGTGCTCTCCCCCTGACCAGGCCCCAGGGCAGCACAGGGTCTGGCACTGGTGCTAATGAGTGCCCATCTCAGCGCCCACTGTGCTTCTCTTTCAGACGCTCATCACCTTCGTGAACAAGCACCTGAATAAGCTGAATCTGGAGGTCACAGAACTGGAAACCCAGGTGGGGACAGCCCCCAGCACAGGTGGGGCCGGGGCCCTGCTCGATGGCCGCTGTTCCCAGTACCCCATTCTGACACCACAGCTTTCCTTGCTGAAGGGGATATGAGGGCACCAGGATCTGCTCCTCCTGGAAGGGGTGAACTAGACAGAATTTCTGTCTAGTTTTCCTAACTTATTTGGAAAGTTGTAAAAATGAATGGTCATACACTCTTCACCTAGATGTACCAACTATTAACACCAAGACACATTTTTTCTCTTTCTACCCCTAAATACTTCAGCATACATCTCTTAGAACAAGTACATTGTCTTGGATCTCCACAATCCAAATGTCAAAGGCAGGCACCTATAACATTGCTGTAATACACTAATCTATTCAGATTGAAGCATATGAAATTGCTGACACTTGACTGCCCTTAACCTACTAAAATGGCAATGGCAATGGCAATGTCATAGTCAGAAAAAAATGCTAGATTTTGCCAGTTGTCCCAATATGCTCTCACACGCTGCATTTCATTCTCACATCTCCATAGTCTCCTTGACCTTTCTTGGCCTGACACTGACCTTTTGGAAGCGTGCGAGCCAATGGGTTTATAGAACGTCCCTCCGTTTCCCCCCTCACAGTTAGATTCAGGCTGTGCCTTCCCACTAACAGCCCTCCCTGGGTCAGGCTGTGCTCTTCACAGGCCATCACAGGAGGACACACATCTGTCCGTGAGCGCCATTCCTGGTGATACCGGTGATCACGTGCTTTAGATGGCATCCACTGGATATCCCTGCTATAGAGTTCTTCTCCCTCCCTTCACACTCAACTAACCTCGATCGGGGAGATACTCTGAGACTACCTAATGCATCCTGTTTCCCAATATCCTTTTATTCCTGGAGAGTCTCTGTATCATGGTTTTTTCTGGAGCACGTGGGCACCTCCTGCTATTGTTACTGACAGTCGCCCAGTCTGTCGCTGAGCTCTACCTGAGAGTCTCTGAACTCTGTGGAAGGAGCTTCATATACTCTTCCAGGAAATAAGAAATGTTCTATAAACGTGACGTTTCCTCCAGGGAGCTAGAAAGGGCTCTGGAACACTCACCTCAGTTTTCAGGGGCAGGGTTTCCATAAAAGGGGGTCACTGCTGAGCACATTGGGTGTCCCCACCGAGTTGGCAGAACCAGCCATTTGGGGTGGGAACAGCCTATGTTTTGCACTCAGAGCTGGGGGTAACCCTAACCCTAATCCAAGGTCCCCCGCTGAGCTCACAGATTGAAGTCTTTTACTCCCAACCCATTCCAGCGATGGCCCAGTTGCTTAGCTCCCACCAGGAGGGCCTTGATTTTAACATAAATTCTGGGGTCTGTTCTCCTAAGTCATGGGACGAATTGTGCTCAGGTCCTACCCACCTGGGTTGTAGGCCTGATAGCTGGAAGCAGGAAGGAACTGGCCCTAGAGTGAGCCTGTGCTCAGGTTCTTATGTTTTTATTGAAGGCTGAAGGCCATGCCAAGCAGGCACCTAGCTTTGAAGGCCACGCCAGCCACCAAAGCCATCTGAGAAGACTCTAGACCCAGCCTGCACTTCAAGCAATCAAGTCTAGTCCTTTTAAGCTTCCTCAGATGATTCTAAAAAATTGGGCATCTTAACTCTAGCAACTGTTGTTTACACCCATAACATTTGGTGGCCGGGCTTCTTTTGAATAAGTCCTAGAATGTTGGATGTGCATAGACCCCTTTGTCTTTGCTCAGGCCATCTCCATTCCTGGACACCTGATCTTCCCTAAGTTTGCTCATCCCCCAGATCCCCACTGCTTGCACAACCTGCCCTCAGTGCACACTCAACTCAACCTCCCTTGAGCAAAAGACCTAGAGCCTCTGCACTCAGCCCAGGAGTCTCCTGTCCCCATCTTCCCAACCCATCTGGCCTCTAGGAAGGGACTGGGCTCAAAGCTCTTGCCATGGCCCTCTCTGCCCATAGGTCTGCTTTGCCACTAAAAGCTGGTAAATCATGTTCTGATTACTTGGGGTTTTCCCCAGACTTTAATAACAACAGTTAATATATATTAAGTGCTGCCTACATGCCAGGAAGATTACAGGCACTTTACACATAACAACTGCTTTAGTCCTAACACTAACCACATGAAGTAGATAGTATACTATTATCACCCCCATTTTACAGATGAAAAAAATGAGGTGTAGAGAAGTTATATAACTGGCCCAAATCACACAGCTGCTAAGTGGTAGCACTGCCTGGGAAGCCGGGAGGTCTGACTGCAGAGCCCAGGCCTATAACAGTGCACTCTGCTGCCTCTCGGGGATGATGAGGTGAGACGTGAGGAAGGACGCCAGGCACTGCGTGATGCTGGAGGCCTTGCTCTGCCCAGTAGCCTCATGCCGTCCACCTTGGACCTCCTCTCCCTCTACCCGACACTGGCCAGTTCCTCATCCCGAGCCCAGATGTGATCCAGTTGGTGTCCTCTCTGATGCCCTCACTCAGAGTGGGTGATCTTTCTCAGTCTCACTCAGGCCAGTCTACTTCCCTTCACCAGAGCAGCCGCCCAGTGCCCCCACACTGGTCTCCCACCAGAATTTGGTTCTCCTCAAGAGCAGGAGCCATACTGACCCCACCCTGGTCCCCATGCCCAGGTCAGAAGTTGGTGTACAGTCTATGCCCAATAAATGCTGGATCCACTGACATCAGGTCCATGGGCTTGTGGCTCCTGTGTTAGATCAGCCAGACGTGGAACAGGCCTGCTGCAGAGCAGACCTCCCCACCTCAGGCCACTGCCCCTTACTCCCAAGCAGCAGCCTGCCTGGGGCAGCAGCCCTCAGCAGGGACAGCACCCTGGCTGGGGCTCGGCTGGGAGGGAGCCAATGCCTTCACTGGGCCTCTCCTTCCAGTTTGCAGATGGGGTGTACCTGGTGCTACTCATGGGCCTCCTCGAGGGCTACTTTGTGCCCCTGCACAGCTTCTTCCTGACCCCAGACAGCTTTGAGCAGAAGGTAAGAGAAAGGGACACCAAGGGAAGCCCCTGGCCCACATCCCCTGCCTCATCTGTCCAGACCCCTGCCAGGGTTTTCTGCAGTCGGAGGTTCCCATTCTGATGAGAGCTGAGCTGGGAAAGAGCCATCTGCAGGCCACGGAGCGTCCTGAAAGCCTTTCCCTTCCCCTAGACATGTGCTCCTGCCAGATGCATATTCCTGCCTCGTGTCTCCCCAGATGTAATGGGGAAGGTGACTACTGGAAGGCCACGCTCAGCCTAATTCTAATGGCCTCTCATAGGCTGTCACATCCTGCTCAGCAAACCAGAGCCTTTGGTCTAAAGCAGAAACCCTTCTCCGTGTGATAAACACATCTTTCCATCAGCTCCTCCCAAACACGTGCACTGACATCCCCAATTCTGAAATTCTGGCAGCTGAAACTCTGTAGGACAGGAAGATAATTTGTATCTTCTCCAGGAGAACCTGCCCAGCATCAGGCTAGGTTCGGCAGGCTCACACTGCATGTGGCCTGACCGTTTCTGGAGCTGTGTTTCTCCTTGAAATTAGCTGAGTCCCTACCCTTCCGGCTCCACCGCCAGGCCCCTTCAACTCCCAGTGGCCCCAGGGCCCCAAGTGTCAAGGAATGAATGTGCATGACATATGCCCTGTGTCTCTCTTGCCAGGTCTTAAATGTCTCCTTTGCCTTTGAGCTCATGCAAGACGGAGGGCTGGAAAAGCCAAAGCCACGGCCAGAAGGTACTTTGCTCTTTCCTAGGTTTGTGACAACAGCGTGAGTCCTTCTTGCACGTTATGCTCAAACTTGGTAGCAGAGGGAAGTTTCTTTGCTGAAGCCTCTTTGCCAGGGAGGTAAGACCTGGTGCAGCTGCTCAGGGGAGACCAGGTCCTGGAGGCCCTTTGTGAGCTGGAAACCCCATGGCCGGGGAAAGCAAAATAATGTGAAATCCCACCACAGGGTCATAGGGATCAGGGCCTGACAGGGTGCTGCTGCAGGAACTGCCCTGTGCCTAATTTCCAGGTTCTTCTGTCTGAACTGAGTGCTGACCTGCCAAAGAGCCATGTCCCTGCCAGTGGGGGTGGAGGTGCAGGGCAGACAGCCCCATGCTGAGAACAGTCCCGCCTGCACTGACACAAGCCTCTGCTCCAGAACGCGTCGTCTGGGGGGTTTGGGTTACACATAGAAGACAGGGGGGTGGGGCATGTCGAAGGAACAAAGGCTCCAGCAGCCCTGGCGCACTTGTGCTTGGAGCGAATCTGTGCATCTGCGAGCAGAGGACACGTGCTCCTCTCAGGAGTCTCCTTGTTACAGCCATCCTCTCTCTTCCCTTACCTGCTAAAGTGTTCCGTTTACCAGAGCTGGTACTTCAGCGCTACGTTGCAGATAATTTTCTATGTACAGCACATCAGAACACTGAGAATGCTGTTCACAGCCCTTTACCTTGCACTTTCCTGATTATTTAAAGACAAGGGGACACAAGGATGGTGGCCTCTCATATCCTGTTACTGCCTCTGCTCCAGGCTCTTCTGTCCAGACCTCCACATGGAGAGGACCGTGCTCTGGTCTAGTGGGCCTGAGACCCTGTAGATCATGACATACCAAGGGGGGTAAGACCGCCCCTGACCCCAAGGCAACTGCAGCTGACCAAGGAAAAGAAAAGGTGCACTCAGTCACCAAAACAGAATGACAGTCATGGTAATTGCTACAAAAGAGGAACAACTGGGCTCGGCACCTGTAGCTCCGTGGTTAGGACGCCAGCCACATACACCAAGGCTGGAGGGTTCGAACCTGGCCCGGGACTACTAAACAACAATGACAACCGTAACAAAAAATAGCCAGGCATTGTGGCAGGTGCGTGTAGTCCCAGCTACTTGGGAGGCTGAGACAAGAGAATCACTTGAACTCAGAAGTTTGAGGTTGCTATGACCTATGATGCCACAGCACTCTACTGAGGGGTGACATAATGAGACTCTGTCTCCAACAAAAAAAAAAAAAAAGGAAAGAAGAGGAACAACTAAGAGGCTGTGAGGACTGGGGAGGTGATACCACATCTGAAGAGAGGAAAAGGAGAGGAGTGAGCATCTCGGTCAGAATGACAGTGTGAGCCAAGTCCCTGGGGACCCCATGTCGTGACTTCTTCCTGACTTGATAGCTATCAGCTCTCAACAAAAGTCAACAAAAGTCAATCCCTATTGCTATTGCCTAGTCCTAAGCCCCTGGACCTCTAGGGGAGGACTTTGGCAAGGCCGCTCTAGCCAACCTAAGGCCATTAGGAATGGCCTCTGAGCATCGGATGGCAGGTGACACAGATTCTGCTTCTGGGTAGAGGACGCGGTGGGAGACTCTGGCCATCACCTCTGCTTCCACTTCCTTCAACTGCTTAATATGAAACTTCCTGGGTATAGATTAGAAGGACCTCATCTGACATTTTCCTTTTCAGATATTTATTTCCCTCAGGACAGGTCATTCCCCAACATCCATCTATGGGACGATTTCAGCATATACATATATGATATTTTTAATGTAATTATTAAACTACTAATATGAAACTTCCTGACCAATGTGAATGGAAAAACACAGCTGTTTTATTTGTTGTTACACTGGGCATGATGCCCATGCTGAAAATTTCCAGTGCGTAAAGGAGAACTGAAATGGCATTTTATGAAATTGTACCTTGTGAGAAGTGGGTCCCAGCATTCCCTCTGGCTTCCATGCTTCCACCTGGACGGGAGATTCAGCAGTGAACGCTACCAACTTTTTACCAAAGGTGCCAATGTAGGTAATTCCAAAATCAGATTGCCATGAAAAATGCCTTCTCCGCAACCAAAGTGTTTTTAAGGTCAGGAACAGGCATTCTTTGCCATGCTGTCTGATGCTCAATGCTCTCTTGTACCTTGAAGTCCTCTAGAAACTGTGAGTTTGTATCTCAGGTGATGTTTGCTGCCCAGGCTTTATGACCTTTTAGTACTTCAGCTAGTGTGAGTCAAGGGTTAGCATCAGATTCACAACCAGTGAAGCAGTTGAAATATGAAGCTGGTAGCTTTTTATTTAGGACAACATAGTCTTCAGACTCACATGCCTACCTATCACATTCAAGTTGACGCATCATCAAATATGCTTAAGACCCTGCATGACAGGCAGGTATGGACTCAGAAGACATCCAGTACCAAGCAGGATTGAAGTCTACAGGGCAAGGCAGAAGCTTGATGGAATATCTCAAAGTTAAAGAATCTACTACTACCCAAGACCTGAGGCAGGCAGGTAGGGTCACCACCAAATTGAGCTGAGAAACCAGGCAGGTTAGTTGGCAGCTTAGTTCCCAGTGAGCAGTTCACTTGGGGACAACTTGATCAGTGGCTGCTAATATGCCCAGTGCTTAAGTCCCCTTCTCTGTTACCCTAGGAAATAAGGTACAGAAGCCAACAGTGTCAAAACAAATTCTTTTTTTTTTTTTAAGACAGAGCCTCAAGCTGTCCCCCTGGGTAGAGTGCCGTGGCATTACAGCTCACAGCAACCTCCAACTCCTGGGCTCAAGCGAGTCTCCTGCCTCCGCCTCCCAAGTAGCTGGGACCACAGGCGCCCGCCACAACGCCCAGCTATTTTTTAGTTGCAGCCGTCATTGTTGTTTTGGCGGGTCTGGGCTGGGGATTCGAACCCGCCACCTTAGGTGTATGTGGCTGGCACCTTAGCCGGTTGAGCTATAGGCGCCGAGCCAAAACAAATTCTTAAACTCTGATGTGACCAAGTGTTAGCAAGGATGTGGAGCAACAGAAACTCTGGTGTGAATGTAAATCGATACAACCTTTTTACAAAACAGTATGTCCTCATCTGATACAGTTTAGAGTGTGATAGGGGGTTTATCACGCCCTACGTGATAGACAAACTAATAACCCTCACCCCCCAACACGTCCACATCCTAATCCTCGGAACCTGTTTATGTGTTACATTACCCAGTACCACCTTGTGCTTTGCAGATGTGGCTAAATTTAGAGTCTCGAGATGAGGGGATTAGCCTAGACTATCCAGGTGGTCCCAGTGTAATCGCAAGGGTCCTTATGAGTAGATTATAAGTAGAAGAGTAGATTATATGTAGTAGATTATAAGTATGACGCTCTGGAGGAGCGTCAGAGTGACGTCATGGGAGAAAGGTCATCCCGACATTGCTCGTCTTGAAGATGGAAGACGACAATGAGCCAACGATGAAGGCAGCCCCCAGGAGCTGGGCGAAGCAGGAGAAGGGACTCTCCATAGAGCCTCCGGAAGAAAGGCAGCCGTGCTGACACCTTGGTTTCATACCAGTGAGACCAATGTTGGACTTTTGAGCGCTAGAACTGTGAGATGATAAACAAATGTGTTACAGCAGCAATAGGAAGCTGTGGTGTGCTGTGACCCAGCTGCTCCACTCTCATGTCCACCTACCAGGAGACAAGTCCAAGAACACCCTGGCAGCCCAAGCTGGAGTGAGCATCCCCAGCAGACCAGCCATATACATTGGAGCATGCTCATACCATGGCTTATCATATGAGAACAATAAGCAGCACTCAACCGGGCAGTCAGGGAAGGGACCTCGAGTTACTGTGGTACAAAGACGTCAGTGACTATTCGTCACAAAAAAGCAAGAATAAAACTGGACACAATTAAAGACAACCATTTGAAGCCCTGAAAATCCACCAGGGGTAGACAAATCAGGAAGAGTTTCCTCTTGAAAAATTATAGTTCATCATGGCTATCCCTGGATAAAACTGTTAAAAAATGAACAGCTCCTGCACCATAGATGAATCTATGCACATAATTTTGAGTTAAGAAAAAAAAGCAAATCGCCAAAGAATACCTGCAGTCTGATCCTATTTACATAAAGTATAAAAAAGAGGCTAAGACCTACTGTTTAAGGGCGTGTATGTTGATGGTAAAATTATTAAGAAAAACAAGGAAGTCATCACCGTAATGTCAGGGTACTGGTTATCTTTGCAGGGTAAGAGAGGGATGTGACCAGGAATGTAGAAGGGGAAAGGACACGTGGAGGCTAGTGACAGGGTTCTACTCCTGATATAAGTGGGGTGCTTCTTCCAAGGTTTTAAAACATATGTATGTTCCATGTACTTTTCTGGATGTTTGTCATATTTTAATTCTTTTAATAGGTAAAGGAACTAGCAAACTCACAAGATAGGATAGTGGGTCACCACCAAAATGAGCATCTCTAAAGCACGGATCTTGCCCCACTAAGGAAGAGGGAACAGACAAGGAAACAAAGCAGAGACCAAAAATGAGATAGATCCATTGGGTAGGGATGGGGGACCAGCCCAGGGCCAGGCTCACCCTGAATAGCCAGCTTTGGGCCCTCCTACTTATTCCAGCTCCCACCAGCTGGTGGCCGCACAGGGCCATGGCCCTTTGTGTAAAGACTGGGTTTCTGCCACTAATAGAGTTCCTCTCCATCCTTTGACTTCTGCATCATTGAAAGAACCCTGAACTGATTTCGGATGGTCCTCTGATGGATGGAAAGAGTCACTAGTGCCGCTGGGTGAGAGGAGCATGCAAGGAGCCTTTCCCTTGGCCAGAGGCTGTTTCCTCCCTAGAGGAGGCTTGGGTCTGATTTGTCTCTTCTGCCAGTCAGCCAGCCTCTCCTCTGGGGTCTCTAACTCAGAGCCCAACTCTGACTGTCTGCTCCCAGAGAGGGGCCCTAGCCAGCACACAGAGGCAATCAGAACTGAACTGAGTTGCTAATAACAGTTTATAAGGCCAGGGCTTTAAAGAGGCTTTGTTTATATAATACGGAGTCACGGTACATTCCTAGGAATCCACAGCCCCTCTCCTGGCTAAGATAGCCCAGTCTCTCTCTGGTCTGCCCGTCTGCCTGGGACTACCTGGGTGGCCAGCTGTTGGCTTTCTTGACAACAGTTTATACACAGTGTCTCTCCTGTCTCCACCCAGCTACCTGGAGGTGGTGCTAGTGGGGAAGAGATGAAGAAGCAACTCAAGTTTCCCAAGGAGCAGGACTTAGTGTATGGGAAGGGTGCCTCCTAGAGTTGTCCAGTGCACAAACTGCACAGCTGTACATAACAGCTCTGCCAACAAGCGAACATGGGAATACAGGAAGGAAACTACCATTTTAGGGGCCCTTAATATGTTCTGGTGTTTTTCATAAAGGTATTGCCCAATTTTACCAGTAAGAAAACTGATTCAGGGAAGTTAAATGGCCACCAGAGTCACACAGCTGTAGTAGAAATGGACTTTAAACCTTGGTGACCATTGCAATGAAATAAAATGGTTACTTTGAAACATTCTCCTACGTGGGACATTTGCTTTACTTCAGGAGCCTCAGAACTCACCACTCTTAAAAATGGAAAAGCAAATCCTCCTGCCTCACCTGTATCTGTCCTGCACCAGGCCCCCAGATTCCTCCTTTATAACAGCACCCACTGCCTCAGCTTCTTCTGGGCCCTTTCTCTTATTAACACTTGACCTGCTTTGGCCTTGTTGTCTCCCAGGCCACCTGCTGTGGCCATGTAATGTCCCCTGGGCACCTTTTCCAGTCCTTAACGTTCTTCCTTTCTTGGTACCCTATGGGTATACCCCTTTTTTTCTGAAATTTTCTGCCTTAGCTCCCAGAACACTGGGCAACCATTCATACCTACATCTATTAATAATTACTTTCCATGGAGGGTCTGTACTTATCAGCTACTGGGCCCAGCATCCTAGCAAAACAAGATGGGCTTTCTGTGCTCAAGGAGCTTCCAGCCCAGTCAGAGGCCAATGTTAATCAAATCACAAAGCCTGAGCAACATGGCAAGACCCCCTTCCTACAAAAATTAGGGTAGTGTCATGGCACACACCTGCAGTCCTAGCTATTTGAGAAGCTGAGGCAGGAGGATCATTTGAGCCCAGGAGTTTGAGGTTGCTGTAAGCTATGATGACACCACTGGGTGCTGGAGCAAGACTCTGTCTTAGGAAAAAAAAAAAAAAGACGAAAGTTTTGTCTGATTTAGAACCGCATTGAGTGCTATGAAAGAAAAGCATGGGGCTTTGAACTTAAAACAAGGACACCCTCGCCCAGGCCAGGAATCAAGAAGTTTTCTCTGAGGAGCTAGTGCTTTGAGCTGAGGTCTGCAGGAGGAGCTGCAGCCAGCTTTTAGGAAGAGCAATCCAGGTGCTGCAACAGCACACGTCGAGGTGGAGCGCAGCCCCCGGGGAGGTAGTGAAGGGAAGGTAGAGTGACCCGTGCATGTGAGGCAGGAGACTGGACAGGTAGGCCAGGTCAGGTTATCGCTTGCAAAACCGTGATTTAGGATTTTGGACCTTAAGTGAAATAGCTTGTATAGCCATACAAGCTGTGAACTGCACAACTCCAGAGGGCACTGTTTATGTTGTGGTCCATGGTTATGGTGCCCTGGAAATGTGAATGATGAGCCCTGGAGTTGTGCAGTGCACATCCTGCATAGCCATACCTGGAGCCCTGATAGTCTGGCTACAGTGGGTAGAATGGATTAGACAGGGCAAGAGGAGCCCGCTGGAGCCTGCTGCAGAGGCCCCAGGGCTTCTATACCTTCCCCTTTATGCTCACTCCCTTGGTGAGCTCACTTTTGCGCCTCTCTGCCCTTCTTGTTTATCCTCTCTGGGGTAAATTTCTTTTTTTTTTTTTTTATTGAATGGTAACTATGTACATTACTGCACTGCTGGGGTACAGTGTGGGGTTTTCACACACAATCTGAAACACTTCCATCGGGTAAATTTCTAATGTTTGACTCAAGTGAAATATAAGAAACAACACCGGCCAGACATAGTGGCTCACACCTGTTGTCCCAGTGCGGTGGGAGGCCGAGGCAGGTGGATCGCCTGAGCTCAGAGGTTCAAGACCAGCATACGACCAGCATGAGCCAGAGTGAGCCAGAGTGAGACCGCATCTCTACCAAAAAAAAAAAAAGCTGGGCATTGTGGCGGGCGCCTGTAATCCCAGCTACTTGGGAGGCAAAGGGCAAGAGAATCACTAAAGGAAGAAAGAAAAAAATAAATAAAAATAAAAAAACAAACTTCAAACTAAGAGAGTGAAAACTGGCTGAAATTGAAAGCAAAAATTAAAAAAAGAAACAACGCCAAGCCGTCAGGGGAGGAATCAGTTCAGAGGACACAGGACTTGACAAAAGGTGATCCAGGGTGGGACAGAGTGCTCAGCCACTGTCAGGGCCCAGGCGGAGGCTCAGCTATGTGATGAACCAGCATGAGAGCAGAACGGGATGCTGTGAGCTCCAGCCTCTCAGTGCTCCCCCCGAGTCCCTGGCCTGTCAGCAAGAGAGCTGTGCACAGACATCAGGCCCAGCCAGGACAGAGCACTGTTGGTCTGCAACCAGGATTAGGCCTAGGAGGGAGCAGCCAGGAGGGGACACTGGAGGAGGAGGAGACTAAGGAGGTTCTCCAGCCCTAGGCCCTCAGCTGGGGGCCTGAGCACACAGGCTATAGCAGCCCCAGCTGCAAGACTCCCAGTGCCAAGACCTGGGAGCTGTGGCCCTGCCTGGTCTTGAGGGGAAACCTGTTGCCAATGACCAGGGCTGGCTAGAGTCCTGTCACCTTTCCCAGTCCCTTCGTTTCCTATGGCATGGGTAATGTGTCCCACCTTTGAATCCCAGAGCATTTGTTACCTTCTCTTAATCACGTACACAGTTATGTTTTTTAAATCATTTTTATCATAAAAATATATATACAAACAGATGCATAGAACAGATGTACAGGTTAGTGAACTATCACCCAGCAAGCACCACCACCCAGGGCAAGAGAAAGAGTGCTGCCTGCCCCTAAGAGCTCCCTCTGGCTCACCCTGTGCCCTTTCTAAATGTGACCCTCTCCCTCCTCCCTAAAGGTGACCACTATCTGGATTTGTATAGTCCTCAGCATTCTGCTTTTTTTTTGTCTTAGCTTTTTTTAGTAACTTTATTATCTAAGCATGCACTCCTGAATGATAGATTTCTTTTTTATTTGCTGTTTCAAAGGATGGCCCTAGAAGACAGTGACCACAAACAAAGAGCAGAGAGGGGTCTTTTTTCTTTTTTGAAATAGAGTCTCACTCTGTCACCTGGGTAGAGTGCCCTGGTATCATAGCTTACAGCAACTCAGACTCTTGGGCTCAAGGGGTGGTCCTCTTGCTTCAGCCTCCTGAGTAGCTGGGACCACAGGCACCTGCCACAATGCCCGGCTAGCTTTTTTTCTATTTTTAGTAGAGACAGGGTCTCACTCTTGCTCAGGCTGGTCTCGAACTCCTGAGCTCAAGCAATCCACCCACTTCCACCTCCCAGAGTGCTGGGATTACAGGCTTGAGCCACCATAACCCAGCCCCAAGAGGGGTCTTGCTTAGGGTGACCAGATTTTAACATTTGTAAAGCGGGACAACATGGCCAGGGGGCGGGGTGGGGGCGGGGCAGGGGACTGGGCAGGGCTGAGCCTGACAACAATGCAAACTTTGATAAGCAGTTCTCGATAATCACTTCTCAACAATTATTTGTTATTATTACAGTTTAACAGTATAAAATTAACAAAAATAATATAAAACTCATATTCTGACAAAATAGCCACATGGCAGCCAAAAACTGTATATTCCCTTCCTGTTATCCCGCCCATTCGTGCATTCTTTACAAAAATTGGGACTTTTTTAAAACGCCGCGAGACACAGGACAAATTGTTAAACAGTGGGACTGTCCTGCCAAAAGTGGGACGTCTGGTCACCCTAGTCTTGCTAGGAGAAGGGGAGCAGGGAGGAGCCAGCACAGGCTTTATGAAACAGCCTGAGAAAACATTCCGCAGGGACTGGAGAGATGCG
Source organism: Otolemur garnettii (assembly GCF_000181295.1). NCBI lineage: Eukaryota > Metazoa > Chordata > Mammalia > Primates > Galagidae > Otolemur > Otolemur garnettii. The sequence continues at coordinate 41,603,716 of NW_003852396.1, forward strand.
GGGCTAAACAGAATGTGTCAGTGGGTCACATGAGCCCGGAAGCTGCCAGTTTCCAGCCTGCATCCTACAAAGTCATGCAAGCTCTGTAATTTGGAATTCAAGACCTTCACCCCAGCCCTCACACCCCAACCTCTCCAGCCATACCAGTTTATTTGCAGTTCTCCGAAATAACTGCATTTGCTAAGACACAACAAATCCTGGGATTCTTTGCCCACTTCTTTGCTGGCAGGCTTCTGTTACTTCATGTCATCGTTCAAATATCACCTTCTCCGGGAAGGAAAGGAAGGAAGGAGAGGTTGCATGAAGCCAAGGAACAGAGAGTGGGACTCTCATGACAATACTTTCCAACCCCACCTAAAGCTGTAGCACCTCAAACCCATCTGCCGCGCTTTGGTCTTCATCTGAAGCTATCTGTCCCCTCATGCCATGGGTTTCCTGAATACTCCCAGCCAGGACCCCTTCTCTGCCAGGCAGCCTCCTGTGCTAACTAGGAGCCCTTCCTCATTAAGGGAGAGGCAGCTTGAGTCCTAACTCGTCCTCCCTTCCGCCATGCATGGTTGGCCCTGTAGTGATGGCTGGGACAGCAGAGGAAGGGCCTCAGGGACAAGTGAGACTCTGGAGTGTCAGTGCCAGAGCCCCTCTCACCTGGAGATGCTGAGTCCAGGGTGAAGCCTGTGCGCCTTGGGGTCTGCTTTCCCTAGTGAGCGGTGAGACCCTTGCGCCCCCCCCTCCCCTGTCGCTGCCCTTTGCTCTGAATTCTCCCTGCCCACTCTGCCCATCCTTCACACCCACCTGCCTCTGCTTTCTATGAGTCCATCCAGAGCATGCTGGGCACCCGGGGATGGGTGGTGGACAGAACAGAACAACAGATGCCAACTGCAGGACACATGCCCCATGGAAGCAATTGGTGTTTTTTGTTTTCTATGCAGACATCGTCAACTGTGACCTAAAATCCACACTGCGAGTTCTGTACAACCTCTTCACCAAGTACCGGAACGTGGAGTGAGGAGCCGCCAGGAAGTTCGTGCTGTCAGCACACTGTACCACCCTCCAAACTGCCTTTACCTGCTTACCCCTGTCTCTCGCTCTGTGCTCTCCCACAAGTCCAGCTCTAACCCAGAGATAGTGGGAATTGAAATTAGGAAGGAAATGATCCCCAACTCAGTGAGCTGACCCACGCTTCCCAGACCCTGGGGACTGACCTGACAATGATGGTTGAAAAGGTTGTCCCCATCCTGGTGCCAGGTCCAAATTTCCCACTGTGTTTTGAGAACTAGTTTAGGCAAAAGAGTTACCAGAAGATGAAAATTAAGATCACACTTACTATAGAATAGGTATAAGCTATGTGCCCGGCACCGCAAGACACTCTCTGATATACAAAGCTCATAAAGTCTCACGACTCCCTTGGAAGTAGGTGTTATAATACCCTTTTACTGATGAAGTAGTTAAGACTCAGGGGTTGAGTGACTCGCCAGAAGCTGGCATTTTTTTCCTCTTTGAATGACATATTTATTAAGAACTAGGTAATTACATCATATTCTTTGCACATTCTAAAATTTTGTATGTACACGCACACTAGTGTACATACACATCTGAGTCAAAAAAGACCTGAATCCACTGATGTCAACACTGAGGAAGGCCAGGTCGGGACTCAGTGATTCACTTTGAAATTGACAGATTGAATTTAACCCAGTTAATAGTGTGTGTGTGGCAGAGTCATGCCCCTCAAATCCTTTGTGCAAATCAAAATTACTTTTAATTCCTTCAGATTTGTAATAACCCCATACTCTGGTTTCAGGGTGACATTTGGGAAGGATTCTGTTTAGAATTAATGGAGTGGCACATTTCGCAGCCTTTTTGCTTGATTGCATGTAATGGAAATGCCCTATATTTTCCTGCAAAATAAGTACTAAATTCATTATCGTTAAGCAAATGTACAATATACTCAGGTCCCGCAGAGAGCTGGGCACAAGCCCATGTGAGCATCACTTGGGAAGTAGGGCTCTTCAACAGGGACCCTTGAACTTTAAAGAAAGGAACTCCTTTCTGCCTTCTAATTGATCATTTAGACTATTCTGGCTAAGTCTGCCCACATGCAATTACCAGCTAATTCAGGAGAGGAAAAATGCAAGTCATTTAGACCAAAGCCGAGCAGCTTCCTTGCGTGGGTTACTGAAGGGCTTGTGGTTACTTGTATCTCATCTGTGTGAACCCAACTTTGGACTACAAAATTCTAGTTTGCCAGGCTTCTAGGTGGGAGCAGGGGGATGAAAAGCATGGAGAAAATATTTGCACGCTTACCATACAGAGAAATATCCTCCGAGACAGAAGTGGGGCTGGTGGTATGTAACATACGTACCTTTCAACTGACCAAGGTTTGGGGGTAAATGACAACTTGTGCTGATACTAAGTCTTCAATATAGGACTTCCATAACTATGCCAGAGAGACACCAGCCTGCGGCCTGTGTATCCCTGTCCACAAGTTTGTGACTACCGTGTCACTACTTTAAGCCCGTTGCACAAAGCGCATCTCGAGTTTTGGAATTCATTTTGATCTGTATCTACACACCCAAAGTCAGGCCTCCCATAGTATCCAAAACATTCCTTTCAGCCTTCTCTTCATTTCTTACTGGACTATCTATCCGGGGTAACCCAAAACCCGTAGAATTTAGAGCCACTACATATTTCTCTGGATAATTTGCTCTTAGAATTGTTCGCATAATGAGCATTTGAGATACAAAGGCAAATTGTAAAAGAATACAATTTCTTTTTACGTAATTTGTGAAATATTATATTTTTTTCTTAGGAAATGCTTAAATAATACAATATTTCTGTTGCTGTCTTTTAAATTCCTGGTAGCAACTCAAGATAAACAATTGCTTTGTCTCCTCGAGCAGTACTGCAGCAGGATGAAGTAAGGGGAACGCGTTCATTTAAACATGCTTTGCTATACAAATTTTGTCTCTCTTTTGTCTGTTCTTACATACAAGCTACATACGTGCAAACATCCTTACTAGGAGCGTCCCTCTTTCCATTTCACGTATGCATTGTGTGAAAGCACATCAGAACACTAGCAAAGTTTTTAAATAGCAGGACTAATTATCGGACAATTTATAACCATCGTCTCATTTACGTGTCTGCCTTTAGATTCTGGAATCTCCTACTTCACACACAAGCATGGTTTTGTAGGGGGAAAGAAGCATCAGAACAATAAATAAACTTTACTCTCATTTCTTTAAAAAAAAAAAACTGAGATGAGAATCAAGTCTCTAGGCTCATTGGGGTTCCCCGCCTTTTTCTCCTCCATTCTGAATTTAAATTCATTGATTTTTTTAATAATTAATATGTACATGGTACAAAATTCAAAAAGCATGAATGGGTATCTAGTGAAAAACCTAGGTCTCCCTTCTCCAGCAGCCATCACCCCTCCCTGGAGGCAACTGTTTCGATCCATTTCTTGTGCACACTTCCAGAGCTGCTCAAAGCATGGAAAGAACATACCTTTAAAATCTTAGGGTTTTTAAAAATATACATAGCATATTATGTATACGTACTGTTATATCTTAGAGATTGTCTTATACTATTAAAAGAAATCCTTTCACATTTTAAAATGAGGATCTGAGCACTTTGTAAATCCAAATGCAAATAAATGTATCTGCCTGAGCCACGAAGGGGAAGCCCCACTCAAAGGACCAACAGCTCCCTGGGCAGTGATTTCAAGAGCAGAGTTTAAGGGGCAGTGCCTGTGGCTCAAAGGAGTAGGGCGCTGGCCCCATATGCCGGAGGTGGTGGGTTCAAACCCAGCCCTGACCAAAAACTGCAAAAAAAAAGAGCAAAGTTTAAGACATGGAGTGAAGGCAGGAACTGGAGCACGTTACCACGGCTGTGCCTTAACTGATTTTCTTTTTTAAAGGTCTTTTGGAACATTTTGATTAATTGTGTGCAGTTTGATTAAGCCTTCGTTTTTTACACATTACTAGGGCTACTAATTTGTAATCTAGGAAGAAAGCATTAGAAAGCACCCTACAATAATTGTACCATGAAGTCTAACAGCCACCAACATCACGCTCCCCTGTTGTATTCAAAGGCCCTGATTTCACACGTGCAGGGACAGAGCTGACATTTCCAAAGTCTGGGAGAAGGTTTCTGTACCCGCACCTCATCAATGTTGCCTTGATTTGGGTTGTGATTTTCAATGGCTGCTCTTGGTACTTTTTAATTATGAATTCTGTTAGCGTGGCTTTATCATTATCAGTTGATTTTGTTGTGGGTTGCTTGGTTAACCCTACGGAGTACACTGAATCTTATTTGCATCAACAGTATTCCGGGGCTGTAATTTTCCAATAACTACACTCTGAGATATGTATACATTGTGGTTCAAATATGAATCATCTATATTCCAGAGCTTCAGCAAGTGTATACATAATCCACTGCCCCCAAATTATCACTAATTTATTTTTCCACTGGAAAATAAGACTAGATGGAGTTAAGCAATTTTACTCTCAGTGGGGGATGATCAAAAATAATTTGAGATCCACTGCCTTGAATGCAGCCCTACCTCAAGATATGCTAGATACCCAAGCAGGGTATGTCCCAAAATCTTCTCTAATTCCAATATTGTGTATAATTCCCCCCTTCAAAAACTTTGCTTAAATTGGAAAACTGAAGAGCATTTCTGTAGATATTGAGAGCAAGAGGACTGCACTGAGACACAAGGCTGGTGACAGATGTCACCACCTAAGACACTTAAGCTGCACACAACAGCTTCCCAAAATGTTTGCAGAGTCAGGTCTCAGCAAAAGACAAGCTAATATGAGTTGCTCACAGTCATAACTGCAGAGTTTACAACTACAAATACCAAGTTTTCCCCTGAAAAGTGTAAGACAAGCCTGGCTCCACAATCTGCTCATGCCCCCTGCTTTACGACAGCGGTGGCTGTGTGCATCTGTGTGCATAGGTGTTCATGTTCACGGCAACAGCACCATGACCCTGAGGGTGCTCAGGGTGGGACGAGCAGCCCCCAAACCAAGCGTGACAATCCTGCAGATTTCAGCCTGACCAGTTGGAAAGCTACCAGTGAAATATCCCTTAAAGTACAATCTGTAGGATCCTGATAGATGCAAGGTTTAAAAAAAAAAAAAAGTCACATCCAAATAGGTTGGGGAAACATGAGGCTAAGCAGGTTGTTTTTTGTTTTCTAATTGAAGCCACCTTGATGTCTCCTACACTAATGAATATGAGGACTCTCTAAGGGAAGGCAAGAAGCAGTGGGTCCCAACCTTGTTTGATCACAAAAACTACTTGGCCCCTGAGAAGTTCACAATAGAGCTTGTCCATTGATTTAGCCATACATTCAGCAAGCAAGTGTTGAGTGCAGCGTGTCAAGTGGTGAGTGAGAGTTCCCGGGCTAGTGGAGAGACACACACAAAATAATCACAAATCAATGTTAATTATAAATTGTGATGGCCACTGTGGAGGAGAAGTACTAAAAACTCTCAAAGAGGTTAAGAGAGGTCTCTAGCAAAGTGAGGTCTTAAAATAATGCCTGGGTCATGGGGCTACTCAAGTGAAGAGCCTGCCACCCAAGGGCATAGCTTGGATGAGGATTCCCCGACCACAGAAGATGGGCCGGATGGTGAGAGTGCAGAGAATGAGGGGAAGAGGAGGCATCAGAGCACAGGTGTCAATTGAATGCAGAATTTCTTCATGAGTAATAGAGTAAGAATTTATATTTGAATCTTTCCTAATGGAGGGAAGCTATTTCAGCCATATAGAGGCCTGGGACTGCCCTTCCCATCTAAATGGTCATGGCTGAGAAGCAGAGACCAGGAGAGGAGGGCAAGCTTCCACCCTACTCCCAATATGGTCTCACCAGCTGCTGGGCACTGGGTAATTCTACCTCCCCTGCAGCTGCTTAGAGGGCAGGAACTCTTAGATTCATCCCACTCTCTCCACTTTTGTCCTCTGAGAAGAACTAAGGGAACCAGACAGATTGGATGAGGCTGCACGCGTGAAGGAAAGGAAAGAAGAGGCCTGGCCAGAAAACTGGCCCCTGGGGACTAGTGTGCGTCCAGCTTCCTCCCCAAGGAGGAAGACTCCTGTTGTATCCTATGCTAATGCCATGGGGGACAGGTGGGGAAGGGGGTGTTGTCATTTAGCCTGCAGGAAGGACAAGGTATAAACCTCCTGGTGTGAAATAATAATTCACATTCAAAGTGAATTATTACTGTTTTCCGAAGTCATACTAATCAGCATAAATCATCATTGCTACGATGCTTACCACACGATATAAAGCCTGCCCAAAGGGAATGACGCTTCACAGTGTCTTGTGAAACATCTTTCCTAGGAAGCTGTGTTATTTTCACTGGGAGTTTTGAAATTCCAGAAATGTCCTTGGAAATCCCCACTTGAAAGCTCCTTGCTTAGAAACCATCAAGTCGGTGACGGGCTCAGTATTACTCTTCTCCGTGGCCCCCATGGGTGGCTGTATGTATTCTTGCCTCAACTCTCTGAAACTTCGCACGTCCATGGGCACTGGCTCTGATGCTGGCATTTTAAAGGGCACTTAGGAAATTTGGAGACGCCCCAATGATTAAGATAAATGATGTTTTATCAATGAAGCAGACTTTTCATTTCTTTTTATCGATTTTCATGTTTTCACATCTTCAGATGCAATTTGTTAGCCCAGGGCAGCATTCCAAGACACACAAACATCATTAAGGCCGCTGCTTTAAAGAGTGTGATGTTTTATTGAAGTGGACAGAACAATAGATAAATATTTAATCCGTTACACATTTGCTCTGTGTGGGAGCCAGGGCTGGGGCTGCCCGCCTCTCTGGCTGCTGTATGTCTTCCTGGAAACCCTGACAATGGCCTCACCGCCCACCTGTAGAGAACACAGTGCCTGCCCTTGGCAAATATTTGCTGGTGTTTCTGAAAAGCAGCTCCTGGAAGCCTTTTCTCATTCAGGCTTCGGAGGTTACCACATCTTTCCTTATTTATTATGACATTGGAGAATGTAAATTCTCACTGAACTGGGGCCATTTGGCTTAAAATAAAGTACAATGAGGTGGTGAGCAGTGGGTGTGCACTCAGCAAGGCCAGCAGAGGCCATGGACTCATTTCTTCCCTATGCTGAACTCTCTGGTGGGTGTAGTGCTCCTGGCAGGAGGTGGGGGTTGCATCCTCTGAGCCTCTCCTGACCTGTACTTTCTGCATCATTGGTTCTCCTAGCCCAGTCCCATAACATCCTACTACCCCACACTGGAACTATGTGTTGTCCAATTCTGGACTCCCACGCCTGGGAAAGACCAAGCTCACCACCACCAACTCTAATCAGGGCTTTTGCTAGATTGTTTCTGTTCATAAAATTTGTCCATCCATGAGTCTTCCTGTATGGATTAAATGGTTGTCTGACCTGCAGACCTTTGGTGTGATGGGTCTGAAAGACACAGAGCTTTCTCTCCTGTTCTTTCCATGATCCCAGTCCCCATAGGTGGTGTCCTCATCCATGGGGCCATGGGCCTGCCCTGGCATTGATCATGTGGGACTCCAAAAACCAAGGGAAGAAAAGAATTCTGGCCACCTCCCTGGGCTGGGCCCCACCTTCATGTGATCAGAATCCAGTCAGGTCAGGGAATATTCCTGGAGTGCCTGCTCTGTGTTTAGCCCCATTCTATGCACAACATGGGATCAGAAAGTCCAAGGTCTCTTCCCTTGATGAGGAAGACAGATGCAGCTCATTTAAAATAATTCAGTGACATGATATGGGACCAGATACCAGTGAAGGTTCTTCATTAGATTCTCTCAGAAAATACTCCATCCCAGCTGCCGTGTGATCTTTGGGAACATCTCCCCCACTCCCTCCCTCCCTCCAGAATCAGCAATTTCATTTTCCATACAGATTTGCTGCTACAAAAATCACACGACTCACTCCTAAAGCCAATTGGAGATTTAGGATCATTTTTCTCAAGTCTTACTTATTACTGGAAACTCATTATCTTTACACCATAGATTCCAAATAACCAGCCATGACCTAAAGTCCAGCCCTGACCCTACCACATCTTCACACCAAGAGCTTGCTTGCCTCTCTAAACTCATCCTTTGGTCACCCCCCACTGGCAGGCATCTCTACTCTTGTTCCCCAGCATGGAATTGCTACAGAAAATTCCAGAATGGACACACACCAGCCAACCTCTTTGCCATTCCTCAGTTGCCACTAGGTGCTCACAGGCTTTTGAGAGTCCTCTCTCATTCTCAAGGATTACCTTCCTCTCCCAAACCCCATGCCCTACTTATGCACCCACATCCCTGCTCCCACCTTCTCCCCTGATGTCTTCACCTCTTCCTTCACCAAGAAAATCCCAGGTTGCCCCCTTCCTCCACCTGACTCCTCCAGGACCAGTCCTGCCTCCTCCTGCAAAGTCAAGCCTCCCTTCCGTCCAGCATCTTGACTTTCACTCCAAACACCTGCTGGAGTGAAAGATAGTTCTATCTTCTGCCCTATTACACTTTTTCCTTGAGACACTCAACTGGAGTGTTAGATCCATGCTACTTCAATTTTCTCTAGTTGTGAACCCACTGGGCTGGGCCTGGCCCCATGTCCAGCCCTGGTGGCAGTTAGCCTTGCTGATGGACATGTCCCCTCCTCTAGGAACTCAGCTGCCATGGCTTCAGGGACACTGCATTAATCCACTTCTTCCCCACCTCCTGAATGCTGCTCTGTTTGCTCCTAGCTGGGAGGCCTTCCCGAGCCCCCAGATGTCATGCCCTCTGAACTTGCCCCCCACACTCCTCTCCTGACCCCTCTGGCTTCCATTCCTGTTGCCCTCCCTCTGGCACCAGCACCTCACCCACTTTGGGGGGCATCTCCAGTTTCACCACATCTCCCAAATGGATTACCCAAAGTCCCCCTTGGCACCCAAACTGGATTTTTATCCTCCCTCATCTCTGTCGCTTTAAATATCCTTTGTCTCTTCCAGAGGTCCCATCTCATTCCCAGACCCACAAGGGCGTTCTGAATTTTCTGCTCCCCTCAACATATCCCATCAGTTCTACTGATGGCTTCTTCATGAGCCATCTGTTTGGCCCTGATCTCCTTCTCTGCAGACCCCAAACCATTCCCGTTATTTAGGCCTCATTGTCTCATGGCTGAATATTGCAATGACCTCCCAACTAGCTTCTCTTTGGGCTAATCCATCCTGCATATGTTCCCTGCCAAAACTTTATGAGACACAGCTCAGATAATTTCACATCCCTCTCAATCATAATAGTGGTGCTTACTGAGAACTTAGTGTGCACTTTACACAAAAAATCTCCTTTAGTCCTTTCAGCAATTCTGAGGTAGGTCCTATTATCCCTCCCATGTTACAGGTGAAAAAAAAATGAAGGCACAGAGAGATTTAGTGACTTGATCCAGGTTGCATGCTTCAGAGATGACAGAGCTAGGCTGTGAGGCCTGGCAACATGGCTCCAGAGTATAGGTTCTAGCCATCTGAACATGGTATGTCTCCTTCAGAACCTTTAGTGGTTTCCACTATCCACAAACAAGAATCTCTTTGCCTGCTCAAAGCTTCTAGAATCCAGTTCCAGCCTAACCAATCACTGACTGCATCCAGACACACCCAATTGTTTGCCAGAGAACCTTTGTTTCCTGCCAGCAGCTGTTCTGGTCTTCAAATGGAATTTCTGAAACAACCAGGTTTGGAGCTGATAAGATTGTCATTATTCATTCATTCAACATATATGTAAACATACTTTATGATGTCAGACTCTGTGCTAGGCACAGGAGAATACTGCAATGTACAAAGTAGAGGTGCTCCTGGCCCACATGCTCATCCTCTGGTGACTTCCAAGCCTTGCTGCCTGCCCTGCCCTCAATTCAGGGCCTGCATGGGACCCATCTGCATCTCCTCCCAAGCTTTTGCTTGGTCTTGACCCTCTGCACCCACAGTCCCTGCTAGGACCCTGCTCATCCCCCTTTGGTTGTATCATATGTAACCTACATCCTGCCAAAGCTGTCACAAGAGGGATGAGCACTCCCTCTCAACAGAGAGAAGCTCCAAGCCCCTTTCTCCTTAGTTCAAGATTCAGTGATGCTCTCCAGTGGCTATGGAAAGACTTTAGACAAATTCCTGTTGGCCTCCAAGCCTGTACCAGGCACAGTGTTGGTTCTTATGGACATCATCGCAACCTATCAGGTCAGTGCTAACCCATCAGGTGGGTGCTACTGTTACCCCTGATATACAGAAGGGGAAAGGGAGGTCCAGAAGAGTTGACCAGCAGAGACTCAAACCCAGCCCTGCTTACTCACAAGCTATCTTTGCTTACCAACAGATCTTTAACTTCTACCTTCCCCGCCCCCACAGCAGGGGCTTGGTTCCTGAGTCTGCAGTTAGACTGTGGTGGTAAATAGCATGGTCACTCTGCCTATTACATACCTGTGGCAGACATTACTAATCAATTCAGCACTCTCCTTCCACCTTTTACAAGTAAGGTCTGCAGTGGAATGGGAGGGAGGCAAGAACATCACAAGAAAAACTGTTTTCCACTGTAGCCCTGTACAAATTTTACAGCTTAGGATACCAATACTGGCCTCCAAAGAAGGGCATAGTGTCCATATCGGGACAAATTAGTCATGACTAGGGATAGGGCATGTCACCCAAAGAACAACCAGGATGGCTAAAAAAGTAGAGAGTTTTATTGGTGAAATTAGTTTATAAACCAGGAAGAGATAGTCTCCAGCATGACCAAAAGGTGCTGTCTCTCTGGGGAAATGAGAGGTTGACTTTTATGTCTCACAGAGTCTGTGTTACCCAGTCTGTGTCAGCCAGTTTGGGAAAAATTGATCCATATTTAGAAGGGGAGTCAAGCACATGTGTGTTGGGTGGACATATACAAGATAGATCTCCTGTTCACTCTGGGGTGAGGTTTTAGCATAAAATGGGGTTGAATTAGGCTCTTTGTCTCAAAAAGTGAACTATAGGACACAAAGACAACTCGTGTACAAGTCTATAAGCTGGCTGAAACTGGCTTGGAGTTACTGTCCTTTATCAGGCAAGAATGTCTGTAAGGCTGGTCTTCTGTCCAAGGGAGGATCTAACATTTTGCCTGATAGCTCCTACTGTTAGGGAGGTTAGCAAGAGTGTGGTTTTTCTTGTAACCCTAGGAATTTTAGGGAGTTGCAATACCAGTCATGTCCTGAGCCCTGGCCTGTAGATAATTTTTGTTTTTTTAACCTTAGGGTCCATCTTAGTTGATAAAAGAGCATCTATTTTGGTCTCTCCGATCATAGACAGGAGATAGCATCTATAAAAAGATAGGACCTACCATTTGGACTACGTATTTAGAGAAGGAACCATCTATAGAAGAAGGCATGTTGAGCTTCTCAGGACGAACTGAGGTTAGCCCCTAGAAAAGCCCCTTCCCTAGGTTCGCAGGGAGTACCAAGCCCATGTCAGAGATGACCAAACGGGTCCAGACAGGCTAAGTAAGGGGCGTGGCCAAGAAGACCCAGGAGAAAGGCACAGAACTGTAGGACTCCATCTTTCATACTTCTTACCTTTGGACAGACAGACAAGGATTCCAAATGACCCGGCCAGCTGACCCCTGCAGCCAGGAGGCCGCCCTGAAATGTGAGTCCCAGGAGCCCTTGGCTGAGTTCTAAGAGCTGAGATGTAATCACAATGAAATCCAGAAGGCTCTTTGGAGAAGCCTGCAGTTTGGGAACAATCCTGCTAAGTCATAGATGCTTTGAATTCCTCAGCTTTCGCCTTCAGAATTTCTGGCAGCTCCAGGCAGTAGACAAGTATTCATGGACAGACACTGATTTCTCCTGGGCTGGGGAAGGCCGGGCCAGGCCAGGCAGAAGACTAAGGAGCCAGCAGCCTGAACCTCTGCTCCAGAAAAGCCTGGAGGCAAGAAGGGCTTGTGCAGTGGGGGGTAAGGTGCTCTACCCCAGGTCCCCATAAGGACCAAAGCCCTCACTCCTCCCTCCCACCTCCCTCCTCACCCCCAGCTGCCTCCCACTGTACCAGGGGCCAGGCTGCAGAGCCCCAGAGCAGGCCCTCCCCTGGGGACTCAATGTGGACACAGCAGCCACTCACTTTCTTCCATCTGGACATCCCTGAAAGGAAGACTCTCTCTGATACACTCCCTGTAGTCCCCGGGCTCCGGGAGGGAGCAGGGAGGCCACTTCCCCAGCCCATCTGGTTTAGTTCTCTCCCCAGTAAGCCTCCTGCTCACAAACCATCACCTCAGAGCCTGCTTCTCAGGGACCGGGAAGAAAGGGAAGAAAAAATCCTGGAGGCTGGATGCCCAGAGCACTTAGAAATGATCTACTCCAGCCCCATGACTGCACAGGTGGAAAGAGCTCGCCCAAAGTCACAGAGCTGAGGCAGCAAAGCTGGAGCCGGGGGTGCTGGCCTCTCTGCCCCCCATTTCTGTGGGAAGATATTAAAATTGCTGACAAGTTTGAATACCTTCTTTGTATGTAAGCATTTTTCCTAGTCTTCAGAAAAACCCTGTGAGGTCAGTGTAACTAACGTCATTTCTTACAGATGATAAAACAGGCTCCAAGAAGTTATAAACGAGCTGCCTGCTGTGGCCCAGGCTGAACGCAGCAGAGGTGAGATCCAGCCCAGGTCTGCAGGACCCCAGCCTGGGTTCTGTGCCATGTGCCACACTTTCTCTGGTTCTTTTGGGAAAAGAGGGTCTTTGAATTGTAAGACACACACTAGACCCGCTCGGGTCCCATCTGTGCCACCCCTGGGCAAGACCCCCAGGGAGGCCCTCTGTGGGGCGGCACATACTCCCAGGCCCCAGCCTGCCCTGGCCCCACTATGTAGAGTTGCTCCTTCTGTAGATCAAGTTCCACTCATTCCGCAGGGCATCCCTCCCTGCCAGGCCGCATTCCAACCCAGGGATGCCAGAGGTTTAGAGGAAGGATTCAAACCAGATGCCCTGCTGTTCCCTATGGATGTCTCCAAATATGACAGAAATGTGTCACATTCACACTCTACATACTAGGTTCAGAAATGTTGCCCTTGTGGCTCATTGAGGGACCAGTAGGATCCTTCTAGAATGACCTACCTGCAGTGGGGGAGACAAAAATATTTTTTAAAAGTCTCATCACATACCAGCTAGGAGAAAGATGGCAGGCCTTCCTCTCTGCACAGGTGAGAAAGGGGATGGGCAGGAAGCCAGGAGGGCAGGTCTGCTGATGCCCAGGGGCCCCTGCACTCTCCCTGCATGCACACACACACACACACAGGCCCTGTGCACCTCAGCTCCCGAGGCCTCCACCTGCAGGTTCTGCCTCCTCCAGTCCCTGAGCTCTCTCATGGGCCCTCAGCATCCCACTGACATTATTTTATGCAGGCACAGTGGCTGAGGCCTGAGGGCCTGTGGACCTATGCAGCACTCTCTCACCATTCCCCTACACAGCTGAGTTTCTCCTTGCTGCCTGGCACTCCTGTTTCCCAAAGGAATTATTGTTGGTCATGAATTTGGCCTACTTGGCTGAGGTCTCACATCAAGCCCAGCTTGGCTCCCTTCTCTAGGGTTCGGGGATAGGGGATGTTAGTATTTGTGGTCCCAAATCTGGCCACTGGTACGGTCTTCCTCAAGGGGACAGAGTTCCCAGAACTATGCCCATGTTGATCCCCAGCAGAAACCTGGAGATCAATAGCTCAACCACAGAGGGTGGTCAGAGGGGACAGATCAGAGCCAATGGGCTCCTGGAGCTCAGGCAATGATTGAAGTATGTGGACCTAAGAAGAGACAATTCCACAGGCAGATGTAATGTCCAATATCCCACATGGGGCGGGGGTGGGGGTGCACCGGCTGCCTGTCCACCTAGTGATCAGGAGCTTGGCACTTTCAGAGCTTAGAGAAACCCCTGCAGTTCAGGGCTGAGCCCCAGGCCAGAAGAGGCCTCAAGGGCAGGGCTCTGGCCCCTGTGTTGAAGGACTGAACCACATCAGTGCCAACAATGACGGCCCTGGAGAAGGTAAGACCATCCAGGGCAGAAAGGGAGGAATCTTGACCCAGGATTGTTCAGACATTCAGAAAGGCGCGCCTGAGAAGAGTCAAGGGTAAGCAGTCCCAAAGAAGTGATCAGGCAGGTGACCATGCACCTTCAAGACACTCCGAGATACCCTTGTAAAGGTGCTCGGTCTCGGGAGGATCTGGAGCGGAGCGACGCTGGATTCAGACTGAATGTTGCAGGCCCCAGGTAGCACCATCAGGTCATCGTCAAACGAGGAATCCCGAGTTTCAGGCTCTAGGACAGGGGGAGCTGGGTAATTTTTGCAGTCTCTTTCAGCTCTCAGAGCCTAACATTCTCAAATTCTCAATAAATAAAATCACTAGAAAGAAGAACTGAGCAGGACTCTCCGGACAGAAGAGAGCAGTTTGGTGACACTCAGTAGATCCATTCCAGACAGCAGAGCTCCAGTTTGAGTCGAAGCGACACCATGATGGGAACAAACTTCCACAGGAGACAGTGAGATGTGTTGCAAAGGACCGTTGTGAAATGCAGAGTCACGTTCCAGCCTTGCCCCTATCAACTGTGTACCTCCAAGAAAGGTACCAAACCCTTCTGAGCCTCAATATCCTGAACTGTAAAAAAGGAAATAGCCCCTCCTGCCACAGGCTGATGACCAAGATCAAATGTATGTGGGCATACAGCAGGCTCCCATTAAACATGAGTTCCTCACTGTCCTGGTTTAGAGATCATAGAAGGACAACATGAACTTGGCATGAAGTGGTGAAAGTAAAAGTGAAAAAGTAAGCCAGCTCTGTGAGCCTCAGGAGATGGGTTTCCCGGGAAACCAGCCCCCCAGGGGAGGGCTGGGGAAGGTCTGCAAGAATCTCAGAAAGGCTGCGAGACAAGAAACATTCTGTAGGAATGAGCTGACATGAGTGTCCGGAGACCCAGACATGTAGCTGCCTCTCTCGCAGCCAGGCTGTCCTCACACCCCCTTCCCCTGTTTCACTTGCTGGGCCCTGTTGACCAGGGTGACAGCTATTCCGATAGCCCCTAAACACACAGCTGCTCCAGACACTGTGTTGGGCTCTTGAGGATTCAAAAGTCATAAGACACAATCCTTCCCCCTCTACGTGGCTGTCCTGGGAATTGTAACCAGATCTGCACGGAAACAGGAAGCACAGAAAGGGGGTAAGTTTTAAAAGAAGAGCAGGAACTGGGTCATGAAGGACCTCAAGGGTCAAACTAAGGAGCCTCTTTGTCCTGCATGCAGGAATCATGGAGGGTCTCAAAGGCTCTATAAGCACGGACACAGTAAAGTCAGGTGTAGCCATGCAGAGAGGGGCAAAGAGGGCCCTGTCTGCTCCCAGACCCCACAGTGCCTGAGCTCCACAGCATCCTACGCACCAACGGGCCATCAAAACCTTCCAAACCTCAGGGTCCAGCGCCCAGGCCAGCTATGTTCTTGCTCCTGCACAGCCTCCCTACTGTTCTTTCCCGCATAATCCAGGGTGGTCTGCCCAGAAGTCTCCCAGACTCCAGAACAGAATAGTTATTAGATCACCGGCCTTAGAGACAGAAGGACTGGGTTCTAAAACCAAAAGTTCTTTCTATGTGTCAAATAAGTCCCAACCCCTCTCTGAGCCAGGTTCTGTCTCCATACAATGGCTTCGTTTATTGTCGTGATGCTAGCATGAGACAATGTGTGTCAAGGCAGTTAGCAAGTGGCCTGAGGACCCAGAAAAAGTCCAGTAACGCTTGCTGAATGGGAATCCGACTAGCAGTTCATGCTGAGGTCTTGGTGGGAAGAGGCCCAGCTCAACAGGAAAAAATATCCCTAACTGGGAGAATTCCAGGGATCACCAGGATTCTGCAGACCATATGAGGCAGTGTTCTGACCCTCTGATGTCCCTGGGGTAGGAGGGGCTTGGGCTTGACTCCAAAGATTTATAGGCTATTAATAGTTGGTGACGGCAGAGCTGCAGGTCACTGTCCGAGGGACTCCACAGCCCTTCCCCTCTGCTCCCAGCTGTAGTGCCCTTTAGAATCACTGAGAAGGGCTTGTGCTGCTGCAAAGCTGACGGGGAGAGAGCATGAAATCCTTCCTAGAGAAGGCCACCACTTTCTCCAAATGGCTTGTTCTCCAACAAATGTCCCTACATTGCATCTGTTTCCAGAAAAATTAAAAATAAAAAAGCCTTACTTTCTTGCTTTTTGTTTAGTTGCATGGAGGGTTTTCTTGGGGGGGGTAACTGTCTGTAAATAAGAATGCATGTTATAAAACGCTCTTGACATTTTCCCATTTAATCTTTATCTTGAGGTAGGGACTACTTTTATCCTTATTTTGCAGGGAGCTCCCCTAAGAAGCCTTATTTTGCAGGGAGCTCCCTGACAAGCTCCCCCTAATGGTTTTCTAGGATTCCCCGATGGAGCAGAGAATTCCAAAGTTTGATAGAACCCACGTATCTTCCCACACAAGGTGGGAATCTCTCCTACAATATTCCTGGCTGATAGCTGTCCTGTTTTGGGGAAGGGGAGTAAGAGGAACTAAATTTAACAACCCCACGTGGGAGTATATAACCTAGGTTGCCTTCTCTGACTTAACTGACCTGAACCATCAGGAAAATTCACCTAGTTCAATAAGAATCCAGGGCTGGCTAGTTCAGAGGTTCAGTGATACCACTGAAAAGACCAAGCTTCTTTCCAGCTGCCATCTCTACCATCTTTAGGGGGTCAGTGTGCTTCTCCACATGGGCTCAAGATGGCTGCTTAGCTCCAGGCATCACAGGCAACCTCAACAATAGCTAGTAGAAAAAGAAAGGGTATTTTAGGGTCCCTTCACCATGCGTTCTTTCTCTTTTTAAAAGCAACAAAACCTTTCCTGGCAGCTTTTAGAGACATCTCCTCATTTCTGCTTGGCCAGAACCTAAACCAATCACAGGCAAAGGAAATGAGGTCATCAAGATGGTTAGTTTGAAATAATGAGACAGAGACAAAGAGAGGAGATGTGGGGTCTCCTAAGTACAATTGGGATCTGTCAACAGGGAAAAGGAAAGAACGGTTTTAGGAGAGCTCACCAATTATTTCTGTTCCCAGTAGATGTGCTTTTCTCTTACAAGCAAATAAACTAAGTTTCAGAAAAACTAAATGACTCAAATTCCTGTCTGTCAGACTTTAGGGGGCATCTCATTTACTTCTATTATTCCAGGAGTGTCTGGAACAATTCTTTACACCTAAGTGATGCTCAACAAACCACCACCATTTAATGCAACAATCACTTGGGGGTTGTCTACTATGTGCCAAGAAGTTTGTAGAGTGCTGGGAGTGCAAAGGTGAACACTGAACTTGAACTTACCATCTGGTACTTTGGGGGGAAGGGAGTTATTATGTGTTATGTATTTTGGTCTATATGGTTCTCTGGTTCTCATTATTTCTATATTTACTAACATTTACTTAGCACATGCAATCTGCTTGGCATCTTGGAAATACATAATGTTCATATAAAGATTCGGGACAATTATTTGTATTCCACTTGGCAGACAAGAAAGTGAGGCTCACGGAGAAGTAATTTGCCCCAAATCACAGGACTTGTTAGTGTCAGATGTAAGCAAACGCAGGCCCATCTAGCTCAGGGCCCCCAGTCTTTCTGGGAATCATGTTCTATACGCCTCTCATCTTACTCAGTGTTCCAGATCGTAAATGTATTTATTTATTTATTTATTTTTATTTTTTATGTATTTATTTATTTATTTATTTTTGAGACGGAGCCTCAAGCTGTCCCCCTGGGTAGAGTGCCATGGCATCACCCTCACAGCAACCTCCAACTCCTGGGCTCAAGCGAGTCTCCTGCCTCAGCCTCCCAAGTAGCTGGGACTACAGGCACCCGCCACAACGCCTGGCCATTTTTTTTGGTTGCAGCCATCATTGTTGTTTGGCGGGCCTGGGCTGGGGATTCGAACCGCCACCTTAGGTGTATGTGGCTGGCGCCTTAGCCACTTGAGCCACAGGCGCCGAGCCCAGATTGTAAATTTAAAACCTATACCATGAAGCCAGTATGCAGACACATAGGCCCAAAGTTATAGTGCAAAGACCAATGCTTGTCTTTCTGTCTTTTTCACTCAGTTCAGTGGGGACTGTCCTGCCCCTACCCAAGAGTTGCAAATCAAGCAGCTGTGTCACTTTCAGCTGTCAAAATGCCTTGCATAGTAAGTTCCCCCCCAAATAATTCAAAGCTTAAAATGTCTCCCCTCCCTTAACTGGAGCTTGCTGCCAGGGAGAATCCAGTCAGAGAAGAGGGTGTGGGATGCTTCTTCTCTATTTTTCTTGATAACGAATTTTTCTTGGGTCGGAATCCCTGGTGAGTCATTTCTGGAATCCAGCATCTGCACCACTTCGATTGTCAGACCTTTGTGACCATCAGCTTTCTGAAGCTGCTTCAGGATGGTCAGAAGAATATGGGCCGAGATACCACAGGCAAAAATGAGAGACACGTGCTGGCCAGCTGTGCTCCGAAGTGTCCTCCTGGACACGTGGTGTGGTTTAGGATCTCACTGGCTGCACTGGGAACCCATGCTCATCTTCTTCAACACAAGCTGCTGGAAGTCACTCAGGCAGGCTCTGCTCAGAGTCCTTTTCCTTCCCTGATTTAAAGATGCTTCAATCTCTAAAAACAAACCTGCTTCCATTATCCTTGGTGCCCATAATCCAGTGGGTAGGCACTGAGCCATCCGTCTGGCCCAGGAAGCCTGTTTTAAAGGAATTATAAGA
Organism: Otolemur garnettii; assembly: GCF_000181295.1. Lineage (NCBI taxonomy): Eukaryota > Metazoa > Chordata > Mammalia > Primates > Galagidae > Otolemur > Otolemur garnettii. Next base: position 41,622,470 of record NW_003852396.1, read on the forward strand.
AATACAATAAACACCCTTCCCTAAATGAGTCACAGTGCAGGGCTCTCAATACCCTGGGAAGTGGTGTCTAGAATCCTGAACCCCACAGAGGGCACTAAGATTGCTATGTTCAGTGCAACGGGCAGAGCTACGGAGAACTTCTCAGAATACCGTAGTCCTTGGGCTAATTGCTGGAAGTTCATCTCTATAAATAAGTGATTGCTGGGGAAATTCAGTCAACAAGGTCCCCCTGAGCTCCCAGGATCCGTGACCTCTTCAGATTTGGACTCCAGGTGAGCACCAACCTCCCCCTGCTGCTTCTTCCACACACTGTAGCCACCTACCTCCACCTTCCCGACCTGGGTCTCAGTTTCTGCCTTTGCTTGCCCCAGTCTTTTTTACCTGAACTCCAAATAGGGCCTTCTTTGCTTAGGGCCAGTGCTGTAGCCTAGTGAGAACAAGGAGAAGCCTGAGATTCAGGCTACACCAGGTTCATCCAGACACCGCTATTAGCCAGCTGTCAGTCTTTAGGTAAGAGAATTGCTCTTCCGGAGGCCCAGTTTTCTCCTTTGTAAATAGGAATACTAGTTCCAAATAGGCTGTTAGTGAATTAAAGGAGATCTGCTACGCAGGAACACGATCCATGTTACCCCGTGGTTACACCACACAGCCCACCTAGATAGACTCACTGGGCACTCAATGTAGGTTTTTTGAGTTGACCTGAAATAAACATTTTCCAGATTGCTGGGCTGCCTGGACAGGTTTCCCCTATTACTACTATCTCAGCTGTTTTTCTAAACAACAACAAAAAAACAAGACCAGAAGCTTGAAAGACGAGGAGGGATGGGAGAGAAGGCAATGGAGCAAGCGGATGCTAGAAGCCCAGATTGCCTTTGGCTCAGTGCAGATTGGAGGGAAACCTGGAATTACTGCGATTTCATCACAGCAGCTGGTCCAAGCTAAACCTGCCAGAACCGCTCAGAGGCCAGATCTGGATTGCAGTGATAGCTGGGGCCTGCTGAGAAGCAAGAAGAAACTATTTATCTGACATTTTTTCAACCTCAACCAAGAATTTTCTTTGGCTCGAGATGCTGTTGGGACCGGTTTTCATTTGCATGGAGCTCATTGAGGATGCGCGCCTGACAGCGGAGACTTCTTAGAAAGACTTCCATTCTTCTGCCTCTTCTCCACGTGTGCCTTCCCCGTGATTCAGAAATAATTATTCATCCAGGAAGGCTAATCCTTGGGTCTTGTTTGTACTTGGATTGTGCCAGAATCTCATGTATAAGTTTTCCCTGACTCAGTCCCACACACAGCCTGTGCAGGCCCGGGCATCTGCAAAGACAGCCACCAAGGAACATCTGCCCTCCTTCCAAATTGGCAACCTTCATCTAATTGAGCCCATGTTAACCGATGTGGCACATTTTAATACATTTCACTGTTTCAAGCTGTGGCAGCAAATTAGAGTGTGAATCTTCCTAACAGCTGCTTCTAGAGTGGCTGTCTGGAATCTCTGCATCCTCGACTCTTTGCTGCCAACCAGAGAAAAATGTGTTCATTTGTTAGAGGTGTTGGAGGGGTTTTACCACAGTCACATTTGGACAAAAACACCACCATTTTGATATTACTATTACATAAACTCTCCATGTTTCAAATAGATTGTGTTTGCAGGTAATATTAATATTCTAGGACTAGGATGATGAGTTTTCTTCAAGAAAGCATTGAGAATGTATCCAATCCCATCAGCATTTTCAGTTCCTGAGCAATCACCTCATTCTCATGATATTGCCAGCAGCTGCCTTGTGAAGCCTGTTGTATTTCTTTGGCTTACCGTTCTTCTTTGACTGGAAGTAGTAAAAGCTGAGCACATGAATGGTCTTCGCTGAGTTGCTGTCATGGCCAAAGATTAGAAATAATTTAAGTATACATTGATAGAGGCTAAATCTATCATGACACATCCAGTCACTGAAATACTGTGTAATCATTAAAAAAGAATGAAGCAGCAGGAATGAGCAACAGCTACCCAAAGCAACCTGTAGATTCAATGCAAGCCCTGTGAAAATCCCAATGGTACTTCTCTGGGTTTTCCTTTTCTTTTGGGGTTTTTTTGAGACAGGGTCTTACTCTGTCATGCAGACTGGAGTATAGTGGTGTCATTATAGCTCACTGCACCCTCAAATTCCTGGGCTTAAGCAATCCTCCTGCCTCAGCCACCTGAGCAGTTGGGGCTAAAGATGAGTGCCACCACACATAGCTAATTTTTCAATTTTTTTTTTTAGAACCAGAGTCTCACTCTTGCTTGGGCTCATCTCCCAATCTTGCCCTCAACTGATCCTCCCCCTCTGCCTCCTCCAGGATTACAGATATGAGCCACTGTACCCAGCCTGATGGCATTTGTTTTTTACAGAAATAGAAAAAAAATCTTAAAAGTAATAGGGAAGCACGAAAGACCCCAAATAGTCAAAGCAAAGAAGAACAAAATGGGAGGCATCACACTTCACAATTTAAAGCTATATTACAAAGCTCTAGTAATCAAAACAGTAACATAAAAGCAGAACCAACGGAATGGAACAGAGCACCCAGCAACCCATGCATCCACATTCAGCTATTTGACAAGGGCACCAAGATTACTTAAGAGGGTAAGTCAGATCTCTTCCATGATGGTGTTAGGAAAACTGGATATCCATCCACATGCAAAGGATTAAAATTGGATCCTTATATGATACCTATAAGGGTACATGTGAATATTTCTAAATGTCGAATATAAATGTCTTAATACAATTATGAGAACAACATGATGGCCATGTTGGCCAATTGGATGAAAGTATTTCAAATTATATATGGAAACAACACACTGTATCCCATGATAGTATTAATGTGCACAAATATGATTTAATAAAAAACATTAACATGCAATCAGTTAAAGACTTAAATATAAGCCCTAAAACCATATAACTCCTAGAAGAAAACAGAAAAAGCTTCTTAATATTCATCTTAGCAATGATTTTTTTAGACATGACTCCAAAAGCAAACATAAACACAGCAAAGGAAACAATCAACAAAGGAAAAGGAAACCCAAGAATGAGAAAAAACTATTCTCAAGCTATTTATCTGATAAGGAGTAAATGCCAGAAATATATAAAACATTCATCTAACTCAATAGCAAAGAAACCCCAAGTAATCTGATCTAAAACGTACAAAGGACCTGAACAGATATTTTCCCACAGAAGACATACAAACGGGCAGCAGGTACATGAAAAGGGGCTCAACGTCACTAATCATCAAGGAAGTGCAATTCGAAACCACAAGGAGATATCACCTCCCACCTGTCAGGACGGCTGTTATCAAAGAGCCAAGTGTTGGTGAGCATATGGAAAAGGGAACCTTTCTACTCTGTCGGTGGGAATGTAAATTAGTACAGCCCTTATGGAAAAGAATACAGAGGTGCCTCAAAAAATTAACAGATTGGTGATCTAGGAATCCCACTTCTGGAGGCATCTCTGATGGAAATGAAATCAGACTCTCAGAGAGATATCTACCTTCCTATGTTCATCACAGCAGTATTCAAATTGTCAAGACACAGAAACAATCTAAGTGTGGGTAGATAGATGGATAAAGAAAAAGATGGTGTAGATACACAAGGAAATATTACTCAGCAACAAAAAGAAGAAAATTCTTCCATTTGTGACCATTTGAACCTGGAGGGCATCATATAAAGAGAAATAAGCCAGATGCAGAATGACAGATACTGTATGATCTCACTTATACGTGAAGTCTGAAAGGGACAAACTCATAGGAACAGAGAGAAGGACAGATACCAAAGACTAGGGGGTGGGGGGAAACGGGGAGATGTTGGTCTAAGAGTACAAACTTAATTATAAGAGGAGTAAGTTCTGTTGATCTAATGTACAGCATGGTGACAATAGTTAATACTACTCTATTCCCTACTTAAAATTCACTGAGAGCTCTGACGTGTTCTCACCACAGACACACACACGTGATAACTAAGGAGAAGATGGTGTGTGAGCTAACTAGATCACGGTGCTCATCTTACAACGCATATGTCAAATCATCAGATTATATGCCTTAAATAGATACAACTTTGTCAACTATGCCTCAATAAGCTGGGGCGGGGGGATGGGCAATAAGCATCGCTATGGACTCAAGAAATATAGTAAATCTGGTAATGCATAAGACACTAGTCATATTGATTATTTGGGGGGAGGAAAACTAATGGCAGAGGGACCAGGGATAGGAGAAGATTTCCTCTTTATCTTCTAATTTTTGTATATTTTGAATTTGGTACCTTATGTGTGTTACTCATAGACAACAATAAAATGACTGATTTTTCAGAAAGCACAGTAAGTCTAGTCTAGGGAAGAACCATCTTTGAACTAGCGATCTAATTCAAACAACTACAACCATAAGAGCTTCCACTTGCTGAGTAATTGCTCTGTAACAGCCTCCGTGTTAAATCTGCTTCCTACATATTCTCATTTGATTTTCTCCTCAGAGAAATCCTATGAAGTAGATTTTACCATCTTCATTTTCCAAACAAGACACGGCAACTCAAAGAGTGCGGGAAAGTTGTCCGAGATTACACAATCTGTACCAGGCTAAGTGGGGATTCAAACCCAGGTCCAGGTAACTTTTTCTGCAGGTCCCAGGGGGCCTCCTACAATTGATTAAACACTCCACGAGGCTATATCTTCCTCATCCCTGCATCCCCAGGGCCCAGCAGAGTGCTTGGCACACAAGAGGTACCTGCTATGTGCTGAATGAATGATAAACACAGCACAGCCATGAGCGCCAGACTCCAGGAATTCCCTTAAAGGAGTTTTACTCAGGTTTGAGCATCTTGGAATTGCAGGGTATCATCCCATGCAGATTACTTGCAAGGCAACAATCTGAATTTGGCTATCTTTCGGTGGGTTGGTTTAAAGAAAACAAAAATTAGTCACCCTGTCTTTAGTCACACCTCACAAAGCCTCTTCAAAATGCCTTTCTGGTGGAAGATGATTTCGTAACAAACCAAAGAATGTGGTTTTTATTAGGCACCTTTAAGAATAGCTGTTTTCCAGATGGGATTACATGAATGAATAAATAGTTCTTCTTTTGTTTTATCTTGTTTATTATTTTTCTCTTTTATGATTGTTGGAAAAGTCTAGCATGCTTGGTGATCCCTGTCGGGGTGGATTTGGGACCCAAACAGTTAAGCAGCCAGCCGATTTGTCCTCCTTGCTGCCTCCTAGCCAAGGAGATGAATGGAATGCACGAGGTCGCTTGGCAGCCATCCACATTCCTATGGGAACGCTGCAGCAGCGGGGAGAGCTTTGGGACATGAAGAAGCAAACGTGTGGGAGTATGGGGCAAACTGCAAATGATCTGAAGTCCCGGAAAAAATGCATGGAGCCTCTTTGGCCCAAGGGTGCTCTGCAGAGCACCAGCAAAGTCTCTGTCCTTGCTTAAATCCACAGTGGAGACCGGATGCAGCACTAACCTATTCTCTCTCACAGCTGCTGAGGCCTTGAATTGTATAGGCCTCCTGTTCCAGGCCTGCTGCGGATGTGAGTTCATTAAAGAAATCCCATCAAGGAGGTCCACTTCTTCAGCTGATCTTTATATTCTTTCCTTTTCCCCTCATACTCAAGAAAATTACCATGAGACATTTGCCAAGACTTCTCTTCCTTTCACCTTCCCTATCCTGGCAGCCATCTCCGTCTACCCTTACCCATGAAATAGAACTCAAACCTGTTCTCTCCATCTCCCCTTACCCATGAAACATTGTTAGTTTCCTCAAGTATTTCCTCATATCATTTAAAATTCACTCTACAGACCTGGTGAGCTCACTAGTACTCTACATGACAACTCCCTCCAGGTTTGAAAGAAGGCTGTAACTAATCAATGATGATGGTGTAGTCAAAGTTGGATTTTCAGTTTAAAATTAATGACTATGATCTTTACGTATTTTCCCACAAAAAGCAGCTCTTGGTTGTTTTGTTACCACATTTAAGAAGTTCAAACCTAAAATTGTCCAGCCAGCCAGACACCTCTGGGTCTACCCTGAACATGTCTTGTGCCAGTCATGCTGAGAAATGCCCCCCACCTTGGACAAGGGCCCCACCTTCCCACCTGATGGCCATAGTACATGAGAGTTGGAAGCACCTTAGAAGCATTCTCTGTGGTCACTTTGACCACTAAGACTGTTTTCTCCAGCACTATTAGGCTAGGATATGAAGGGAATAAGAACTATTTGGAGTTATGCAGTTTATATTTCTCTCTCTATTTCAACTTATCCCCATGTTTGCAGAAAGATACATTTCCATTCTGCCTCCAAAGGCTAAGAGATAAACCAGCAGGTCACTGGCTTTGTCAGTGAGTCTCTGTCTAATTAATGCCTTTGATGGCAAATCTAACAGCCTCTCTTAAGCCAGCAAGCCAAGCCGAGAAGCCTGAGAGGAAAGGACCATCTGGGGAGGAGTTGCACAGGGAGGAAAAGGGCATCCTGTTTTGTCAGTACCACAGGGCACCAAAACCCCAGACACATTTAGGACCAAAACAAAAGATTACAGGGAATCAGGCGGCATGGAAATGACATTTCTGAGCTATGGAGATGAAGTCATCTGCCTGGCCATGACTCACCTTCCTGAGTAGCTGAATTCCTTTGGCCACAAAAGTGGCTCCTGGCACAACAACTGCATATATGCCCCACCTCCCACTCCTGACCAATTGATCATGAGTGGACACCAAGCCCAAACAGAATGAATCAGATTCCTCCTCCTAAGAGTACAGATGTGAGATCCAGAGATGCTAGTTGTCTTTATTGGTCACTCAAACTGAAAAAGATATACTTCAGCAGCAGTAGGGTGACCATCTTTTGTCCTAGAAGTCTAAAACCCCCTCTGCAGAAAGGGAAAGAGAGGAATGAGCTAATGAGGTGAGCAAACACAGAGAGTGAGACCACGCGAGGCCAGACAGAGGCTGACATGCCCTGCCCCTGACTCCTGAGGGCATCCTTGTCTAGGCTTGGCCACAGGATCTTCCCTCAGATTCTATAATACCTATTTAATCTTTTTTTTTTTTTTTTTTTAAAGACAGAGAATCACTCTGTTGCCCTGAATTGAGTGATCTGGCATCATAGCTCACAGCAACCTCAAACTTTTGGGCTCAAGTGATTCTCTTGTGTCACCCTCCTAAGTAGCTAGGACTACAAGTCCCCACCACAATACCCAACTAGTTTTTCTATTTTTAATAGAGATGAGGTCTTGCTCTTAGGCAGGTCTCGAACTTCGGAGCTCAAGTGATCCTCCTGTTTCAGCCTCCCAGAGTGCTGAGATTATAGGCATGGCAGTGGCCCATTTATTCCAATAAGCCCCCCCCCCCAATTTTCCTTTGGTTAAGCTATTATGAATGGGTTTCTGTTACTGCAACCAAAAGATCATTGGCTAAGGCAGAAGCACAGAGCAGTAAGCTGAAGCAGAAACAAGAAAATGGGTGAGGATTATAAGGTAAAATTGTTAGGCATCAGGATAGATTGCAACTGTCCTCACCTGGCCTGGACCACTTTCCTTCACAGGCCCTAAAGGACTTGTTGCTGCTGCTTCCTTATGCAAGTTAGTCATATATGTTCTCACAGCAAAGTTTCAAACAATATGGAATACAGCAATGCCTTATCATAGAGCCTACCTCCAAGATAACCCTTGCTAATGTCATATTTTATCAAATTTTAGATCCCATCACTTAAAATCCACATTCCACTTTCAGAGATGTTAAAAGGTGAAAGGAGATAGTTGTCAGATATCTTTCAAAATATTTTACTTGGCATTCCACATGTCCATAGTTTTTGGCATTATTAGATTTTATAATTAATAGACTCATTTCTTGGAGCATTTTTCTTTTCAATAAGATTTTATTTTGTCCATCACTTTATCTCCCATGCTAGGGCAGAGCCTGGCACATAGCAGAAACCTATTAAAGAAAGGCTCAATTAATGAATGGCCAGTCTTCTTAATTCTTCTAATGTCCACAAGGTCTTCAGTAATGTTTATTGAACCTTTCCCCCATTAAAGTAACCATTTTGGTTGCTTGCTTTTTTTCACGTTTATAAATAATTTTTTGTTGTGAATATCATAACTCCGTGGTGTTCATGTGACAGAAACAGCTATCATCATTGAATATTCACTACATTATAGATGTTAAGTACTTTACATGCATTAACTTGTTTAATATTCACAGCAGCCATCTGAGATTGGGGCTGTTATCATCCCCATTTTTCAGATGAGAAACCAAGAGGCTAAATAATTTGCAGCAACAGGGAATAAATTAACAAATAAGATTTAATAAACAAGCAACCTTGATCAAAAGGCCAGGTTTTTATTACTGTGCTCCTTGGTTTTGTTGGGTATCTTGAAATCAAATTGTTAGGTAAAATCAAAAAACAAAACAATCATTAGGTTAAAAGGAAAGAACATTTCACTGTAAAAATGCTCAATTTAATCAATTTACATCAATTTAATTTACCCTATTAAGGTTTGAAAGTACCTGTTTCCCAAATATCCTTGCCAAGAATGGATGCTATTAGTCTTTAAGTGACTTTAAAACACAGGTAAAAAATAATATTTTGTTGTTTCCTTAATATGCCTACTTTTTTCTTTTGTTTTTATTTTTGTCTTTTAATTATTAATTTTTAGGAAATCTGAACATTATAAACATGTCAAAACATTTCACATAGGTGGTTTTTGGTACAGTTTGTCATTCAAAGTTTTAAAAACTTATACAATTGAGATGCCATGCATAGATAAATGGCTGAAATGTCAGAAATATAATTCAGAATATCGATGGCAAATAAGATTACTATATTGGAAGAAAAGTTAGAAATTGAAATCCAAAGAGTAGTTCTAAAGTTGTCTCAAGAAATAAATGAATTCAAACACAAAGTCACCAAAGATATGGATATAATGAGAAAAGAGATGAAAAAATTATTCGAGGAGCTCTAAAATACAGTAGAATACTTCAGTAATAGATTTAACCAGGCAGAAGAAAGGATCTCTGAAATTGCAGACAAAGCTTGTGAACATTCTCAAATGGTCAAAGAGGCAGACAGACGGAGAGCAAAAATTGGTCATTCCCTGAGAGAGTTGTAGGATCCCTCCAAAAGATCAAACATTCATCTTATAGGAATTCCTAAAGAAGAAGAGGATGTTCCTAAAGTTACAGAGGCTCTACTCCAGGAGATTATGGAGAATTTTCTAAGCATTGCAAGAAATACAGAAATTCAGATAGTAGACAGTTTCAGAACCCCAGCAAGACTCAATCCAAATAAAGCATCTCCTATACATATTATGACTAACTTTTCCAAAGTTAATATGAAGGAGAAAATTCTGCAAGCAGCCAGACATAAGAAACATATTATCTACAAAGGAAGAAATATTAGAATGACTGCAGATCTCTCAGCTGAAACGTTTCAAGCCAGAAGAGGATGGTCATTGACCTTCAGTCTCCTAAAACAAAACAACTTTCATCCCAGGATCCTGTATCCAGCTAAACTGAGTTTCATCTGTGATGGAGAAATCAAACACTTTAATGACATACACATGTTGAAGAAATTTGCCATAACTGAACCAGCTCTCCAGGATATTCTCACACCCATTCTCCACAATGACCAGCACAATGTTCTACCACCAAAGTAAACTCACCCAGAAATTTTTGAACAAAACCTAAATTCTACAGTGGTGAAAGGATTAAAAATATCCATTGGATATTTGAAAAACATCACACCCCAAACCCTACCCTGCTTATCAATTCTCTCAATTAATGTGAATGGTTTAAATTGCCTCTAAAGAGGCACAGGTTGGCTGACTGGATACATAAACTCAGACCAGATGTCTGCTGCATACAAGAATCTCATCTTAACTTAAAGGATAAAAATCGATTCAGGGTGAAGGGGATGGACAACTATAATACAGGAAAATGGAAATCAGGAAAAAACAGGGGTTGCAATTTTAATGACAAACCTTTGGCCAATACAACTGGCTTTAAACCAACAAAGAAAAAGAAATATAAGGATGGTCACTACATATTTTTCAAAGGAAACACCCAACATGAAGAGATTTAGATAATTAACATTTATGCACCCTACCAGAATACTCCTCAATTTATAAAGTAAACTCTAACAGATATGAACAACTTGATATCTTCCTGCACTATAATAGTCAGAGATTTTAATATCCCTTTGACAGTTTTGGATAGATCCTCCAAGAAAATGCCAAACAAATATTAGGCTTAAACCTGACCCTAGAACAAATGGACTTAAAAGACCTTTACAGAATATTTCATCCTAATAAAATTGAATATACATTCTTCTCATTAGCCCATGGATCATCCTCCAAAATTGGTCATATCTTAGGACACAAGTCTAATCTCAGCAAATTTAAAAGAATAGAAATTATTCATTGTATCTTCTTGGACCACCATGGAATAAAAGTTGAACTCAATAGCAACAGGAATCTTCATACTCAGATAAAGTCATGGAAACTAAAAAATATTAGGCTGAATGATAGTTGGGTCAAAGACAAGAGTAAGAAGAAAATCACCAAATTTTTGGAACAAAATAATAATGAACACACAAATTACCAATACCTGTGGGATACTTCAAAGGCAGTCGTAAGAGGGAAATTTATAGGCTCGGTGCCTGTGGCTCAAGTGGCTAAGGTGCCAGCCACATACACCTAAGGTGGTGGGTTCAAATCTAGCCCAGGCCTGCCAAAAAACAATGATGGCTGCAACCAAAAATAGCCAGGCATTGTGGAGGGTGCCTGTGGTCCTAGCTACTTGGGAGGCAGAGGCAGGAGACTTGCTTGAGCCCAGGAGTTGGAGGTTGCTGTGAGCAGTGATGCCATGGCACTCTACCCAGGGGAATAGCTTGAGGCTCTGTCTCAAAAAAAAAAAAAAAAAGAGGGAAATTTATAGTGTTGGAAGCCTTTAGCAAGAAAACAGAAAGAAAGGAAGCCAACAACTTCATGGGTTATGTTAAACAAATGGAAAAGGAAGAACATTCCAACCCCAAACCTAGTAGAAGAAAAGATATAACCAAAATTAGGGCAGAATTAAATGAAATTGAAAACAAAAGAATCATTCAGAAGATCAACGAAACAAAAGGTTGGTTTTTTGAAAAGATTAATAAAATTGATAAACCTTTGGCTAAACTAATCAGAAAACAGAAAAGGAAAATCTAATATCATCAATAAGAAACACTAACTGAGAAATAATAAGATACCTCAAATTCAAAAAATCTTCAATGATTACTACAAAAAACTGTTCTCAGAAATATGAAAATCTAAAGGAAAAGGACCAATACCTGGAAGCATGCCACCTTCTTAGATGAACCAGAAAGAATTAAAAATTTTGAGTAGGCCTATATCAATCACTAAAATAGCATCAACTATATGAAATCTCCCAAAAAGGAAAGCCTGGGACCAGATGGCTTCACATCCAAATTTTACCTTTAAAGAGGAACTAACACCTATATTATACAACCTTTTCCTTAATATAGAAATAAAGGAAAACTTCCCAGCACATTCTATGAAGCAAATGTCACCCTGATCCCCAAACCAGGAAAGGATCCCACAAAGAAAGAAAGTTATAGACCAATATTATTAATGAATATTGATGCAAAAATATTCAATAAGATCTTAGCAAAGAGAATTCAACAACACATCAAAAAAGTTATACACCATGATCAAGTTGGCTTTATTCCAGGGTTACAGAATTGGTTCAACATACATAAATCTATAAATATATCACATAAATAAAATAAAAAACAAAGACCATATGATTCCTTTAATTGATGTAGAAAAGTCTTTTGATAATATCCAGCATCTTTTCATGATCAGAACACTTAAGAAAATAGGCTTAGATGGACCACTTATTAAACTGATAGAAGCCATGTACAGCAAACCCATAGCCAATATCATATTGAATGGAGTAAAATTGAAAATATTTCCACTCAGATCAGGAACTAGGCAAGAATGCCCACTAATTCCACTTAACATAGTAATGGAAGTCTTAGCCATCAAAATCAGGCAAGAGAAGGTGATCAAGGGTATTCAAATAGGGTCAGAGGAGATCAAACTCTCACTCTTCACAGATGTTATGATCTTATTACTGGAAAATTTCAGGGACTCAACTACAAAACTCTTAGAAGTGATTAAGGAATACAGCAACATCTCAGGATATTAAATCAATACTTACAAATCAGTAGCTTTTATACATACCAACAGTTAAGTTGAAAATATAGTCAAGGACTATTCCTTTTACAGTAGTCCCAAAGAAGATAAAAATATCTGGGAATTTACCTAACAAAGAATGTAAAAGATCTCTATAAAGAAAATTATGAAATTCTGAGAAAAGAAATAGCTGAAGATGTTAACAAATGGAAAAACATACCATGCTCATGGCTGGAAAGAATCAACATTGTTAAAATGTCTATACTACCAAAAGCAATCTACAGATTTAATGTAATCCCTAGTAAAGCACCATTGCCGTACTTTGAAGAGCTTGAAAAAATAGTGCTTCATTTCATATGGAATCAGAAAAAACCTCAAATAGCCAATACATTACTCAGAAATAAAAACAAATCGTGTTATCAGACTTCAGGCTATACTATAATTCTATAATGATCAAAACAGCATGGTACTGGCACAAAAACAGAGTGGTAGATTTATGGAACAGAATAGAGAATCAAGAGATGAACCCAGCTGCTTATTATGATTTGATCTTTGATAAGCATATCAAAAACATTCAGTGGTGGAAAGACTCCCTATTTAACAAGTTATGCTGGGTGAACTGGCTCGTGACCTGCAGAAGACTGAAACTGGACCCCCCATCTTTCTCCATTAACAAAAAATTGATTCTCACTGGATAAAAGATTTAAAATTAAGACATGAAACTATAAAAATACAAGAAGAGAGTGCAGGGAAAACACTTAAAGAAAGCAGCCTGGGAGAATATTTTATGAGGAGGACTCCCCAGGTAATTGAAGCAACACCAAAAATATATTACTGGGATATCATCAAACTAAAAAGCTTCTGCACAGCCGACAGCACAGTAAGTAAAGCAAATAGATAACCTTCAGAATGGGAGAGGATTTTTGCAGAATAGGAGAAGATTATGCTTCTGACAAAGGTCTGATAACTAGAATCCACAGAGAACTCAAACTAATCAATAAGAAAAGAACAAATGACCCCCAAAGAGACTTGAACAGAAACTGCACTGAGGAAGACAGGCATATGGCCTAAAAACACATGAAAAACTGCTCATCATCTTTAATCATCAGAGAAATGCAAATCAAAACCACTTTGAGATAACATCTAACTCCAGTAAGATTAGCCCACATAACAAAATCCGAAAACTACAGATGTTGGCATAGAGGCAGAGAGAAGGGAACACTTCTACACTCCTGGTGGGAATGCAAGCTTATATGGCCTTTTTGGAAAGAACTTTGGAGAATACTCAAGGAACTAAAAGTAGATCTACCATTTGATCCTGCAACTCCTCTACTAGGTATATACCCAGATGATCAAAAATCATTTTACAGCAAAGACATTTGCACCAGGATGTTTATTACAGCCCAATTCATAATAGCCAAGACATGGAAACAGCCCAAGTGCCTACTGATCCATGAATGGATTAACAAATCGTGGTATACGTCCACCATGGAATACTATACAGCCATAAAAAGGATGGAGACATCACACCTTTTATGTTTACCTGGATGGAACATAGTCTTCTTAGTAAAGTATCTCAAGAATGGGGGGAAAAAGTATCCAATGTACTCAATACTACTATGAAATCAATATATAACCACCTACACATTCATATGAATAGTAAAATAAAACTATAGTCCAGAAAGTCGGAGGGAAAAGGAGAGGGAGGGGTGGAGAGGGGAAGGAGGAAGCTGGAGGGAGGTTTTGGGGGGAGAACCTCACCTAATGTGCATAATGCAATGGTACATTTCAAAGCTATTAAGGATATAATTGTCTTACCACAACAAATAAATGAGGTGATAGATGTGTTAATCAATTTGATGTAAACATTTCATACCATATATCAAATCAGTACACTGAACCCCATAAATGCATCAATGTACACAGTTATGATTTAAGAAAGAAAAAAACAAAAGTTTTAAAAACTTGACATAATCAAATTCATCAGTTTCTTTCTGCATATGGCTTCTGAGTTTTGTGTCCCTTGTCACTCACAGTGATAAAATATTAGAAGAAACAATGGAATATTTTATTTTTAACTCTACTTTCATCTGGAGCCTACTTGGAGAAATTGTTTACTGTATATTATATATCCACAAACTGAGGGTCTACTTCTAGACTTTCAATGAGACTTCATTGTCCTAATTGTCTAGCTCTGTACCATGACATGTATGTAAAGCACCGGGAACCCAGCTGGCACATAATTAATGTCAGTTATCTCTTAAACTTCTTATATTCTTTTCCTCTCACTGTTTGAACCTATAGAATTATGCCTTTTTTTTTTTAACCTATTTAGAAACTCTTATCATGAATTCTTGGGTACATATCTTACTACCCTCATGTCTAATGAAACAAGACAAGGTCACTTCACCAAATCATTTTTAAGCTCTGTATAACATGGCTTCCTCCCAATCCCATTAAACCAGCTAATCTCTTCTTATTGATCAGAATGAAAAACAGAGTTGAATTAGTTCAGGTTGCTTTTTAGGGTTCCAGAAGGTGAAATCATTTACAAAGCTACTTGTCAATCATTCTGCAGAGGCCTGAGATTTGGGGAAAGGATCCAGGAAGATGGTGCCTCGTCAAGACTGTGTGTGCTGTTTCTGTTGACTGGTCTAGAAGCATCGTGCCATGTGTCCTCCTGGCCATGTGGTTTGCCATCCCTACTCCTTCTCATGGGGCTTTTCCCTTTCAATAAAGGTGATTCTTCTGTCACTATATTCCATCCAGTTTCAGTCTCCAAACTGTTACTAGCATAATATCCTTCTCAAGTAATGAACAATCATCTCAGATTTGTTCTGCAAGTTACCCAATATCTACAAGTTGATGTTTTAATATTTAGGGCCATAATTCTGGAAGTCCTCATTTAATGTCATCAGTGGGTTCTCAGAAACTGCCACATCAAACAAAACTATGTGTAATAAAACCAATTCTACCACAGTTGATAGAAACAAGAGTTAAGTCCCTACAGCAGATTTCTGGTCACAAAAACATCACCAAACTTCTAAATAAGGACCCTGAATACTTCCATCACTAAATGCTGAATTAAATGTGAGCTATACATACATTCAAGAAAGATTAATTGGTTTCATTTTTGTTTCTGACACAGGGTCTCACTCGGTCACCCAGGCGGGAATGCAGTGGTAATGATCAGAGCTCATAGCAACCTT
Source organism: Otolemur garnettii (assembly GCF_000181295.1). NCBI lineage: Eukaryota > Metazoa > Chordata > Mammalia > Primates > Galagidae > Otolemur > Otolemur garnettii. Next base: position 41,637,882 of record NW_003852396.1, read on the forward strand.
GAACTCCTGGGCTGGGCTCAGGCAATCCTCCTGCCTCTGCCTCAGCCTCCTAAGTAGCTGGGACTACAGGCATGCATCACCACACCCAGATAACTTTATTTTTTGTAGAGATGGGGATCCTCTATATTGCTCAGTCTGGTCTCAAGCTCAAATGATCCTCCCTCTTTGGCTTCCCCAAGGGCTAGAATCATATGCATGAGCCACCATGCATAGCTAAGATAATTATTTACCCAGTTTTTGGTGAGTGATGACAAACATCATGGTAGTGAAGTAACAATATTATTAATAAAGAAATTTGCAAAGTCCACGGTAGTCATCATGGGTTAAATCAAGGAATAAATGTTTACAAAGCAAAGATTTTCAGGAATACCTTCTCTGACCACAGAGTACAAAACCAAACAGTAACAGACACAGTGAGCTTGCTAAGTGCTTTCATACTGTGTTGCTTGTTGTCCTGCATTTGTGTGATTATTATAGACCTTACAAATTTTTGATAATAATATCTATTGATTCACTGATTCCTTTTCCAACTCATTTATTCTTTTTTTTTTTTTTTTGAGACAGAGTCTCACTTGGTCACCTTGGTAGACTGTCATGGGATCTTAGCTCACAGCAACCTTAAACTCTTAGGTTCAAGCAATTCTCTCACCTCAGCTTCCCAGGTAGCTGGAACTATAGGCGCCCACCACATTGCCCAGCTACTTTTTAGAGACATGGTCTGTTTCACTCTTGCTCAGGTTGGTCTCAAACTCAGGAGCTCAGGCAAGCCACCCACCTCAGCATCCCAAGTGCTGGGATTACAGGCATGAGTCACTGTGCCCAGATCCAACTCATTTATTTTAGTTCAGGTCATGGGTAACAGTAGCCAATTCCAGTAGCTCAGGGCACAAGGTGGGAACCAGCCCTGGACAGGGCAGCATCCCCTGGTAGGGTACATTCACACTCATACCCACTCTCATTCAGATAGGGACCACTGAATCAGGCCAATTCACCTAATATGTATATCTTTGGGATGTAGGAGGAAACTGGAGTGCTCAGAGAAAACCCACACAGACATGGGAGAACATGCAGACTCCATATACACAGTGGCCCCAGCCAGGAAGCATTTTTTTCCTCACCAACATTACAAAAAATGACATTGAATAATACATTATTCAAGGGGCTGATGAATGCTCTCCAGTTCCTTTCCTAACTGGATCTCCGTGCAACACATGTGATCAAAAGCAGAGCCCCTGAAACCAATCTGCTGTGCCTGAATTCCAGCTCTCCCACCCAGCCTCCCACAAAACAGCTATATGACCTTGAGCCTGTATCAACCTCAATTTCCTCATTTAGAAAATAGGGGTGATGATAACATACCTATTATAGAGTGGTCATGAGACTAGATGAATTAATAATTGTAGAAAACATAGAATACTGCCTGACACATAGGAAAATGTGCAAGTGTTTGCTGAAATAAATAAGAGGTCTCATCTAGCCTTTCCTACATTTTCATTCATTCCCTATGTTATTCCTTCCACTGCACATGGCAATTGTTCTGTGTGTCTCCCACCTTACATTGTCACATGAAGATATTCATTAAATATTAATTGTCAGCTAGGTTCAAAATATGTTTTCTCATCTTCCATGGATGGCTTGTAGATTTCTATGAAACTGGTAATCTCTCATAGGAATAAAAGCAGTTGAAGTAACAATATTACTAATAAAGAAATTTGCAAAGTCAATGTGAAGAAAACCTTTAAACTCTCCTAAAGGATATAAAAAGATTTGCCTGAATGAGAAGACAAACCACATTCCTAGATAGGAAGATAATGTCCTAGAGATGTCAATTATTCCTGAGTTAATTTGCAAATTAACTCGATAAAATGCCCCTAAGATTTTCAGAACTAGACAAGGTAATTGTGAAGTCTGTAAGAAAGATAAAAACAAAAATATCCAGGCAAAGTCTTTAAAATGTGGAAGGAACTAAACTTTGCAGATTTTACATTTTTATTATAAAGCCTCAATAATTAAAATGCGTTAGTCTTAGTACATGAATTCACAGACTGACCCATGGAAAGGAATAAGAAAGGAGCATTTAATATACGATACAGAGGGTACCTCAAATCAGTGGGGAAAGATGGACTCTTCAAGTGATTGTATTGGCACAGCTAGGTGCCTATCTTAAAAATATATATACAATTGATTCCCATTAATAGTAGTTTGATAAAGATGCCACAAACACAGAATACTGAATTGTTGCTAGAGGAAATATAATGTATTTTCAACAACTGATCAGTGCATAATCTTGTTTTATGTGTTTCTGTTTAGTGACACCTTATTTAATGTATTGTTGACGCATTAACATTGAGCTCATGCCCGACAGCACTATAACTCATGCCTTAACACAACTAGTCTAACACATTTATTTGCTCTGTAAGGTCCATCATAGCTACTTTTTAGTTCAGAACTCTAGATAGCATGTCAGCCCTACACTCAGGCACCAATAAACACGAAAAATGTGAAAAATATGGTACTAAATAGACTGTAAAAAGGACATTTGGTGATAGTACCAAAGCTGAAAGAGGAAGGCAGAGTATCGCCTTGTTCAGCCTCAGCTGAGAATGTACACGTGACAACTCAAATTTCTTGCCATTCCTATTATGTCAAGAATGACCATAAACGTGTCATGAGTTTAGATTTGGGGTTATAAATAAATTTTGGAAAGAAGATGCATTTGCAAATATAGCGTCTGCAAATAATGAGGGCAGACTATAGTTCAATCTGTATTTCACGTTATATACTAGGTTAGTTCCAAAGGATCCTATCTTGAAATGTACAAAATTAGTACTAGGGAAAATACTGGAAATTTTTCTTCATGACCTTGGAATATGGAAGACCTTTAATTGAAACATAAAATCTAAAGTCCATAAATAAAGATTGTAAAATTCAACTCTACTGAAAAACCCAAAAACTTCAAGGCCAAAAAGGAAATAGTATAACCAAAGTCAAATTTAACTTATCAATCAATCAAAACAGCCAAGGATAAATTGGAAATATTTTCCTGATTTGTCATTTTTTTTTAACAATAGCAGAGGAATAATTTCCCTGAAATATAAAATATCTAGACATAAATGAGAAACATTAAAATGCCTAAAGAAAAAATGTAGGATATGAAGAATTCACAGAAAAAATACATAAGTAGCTCATTATAGATATGAGAAGATGCTCAACTTTATTCATGAGAGTTATGCCACTTAGATATTATTTCTCACTCATCAGACTGGCAAAATGCAAAAGATTTTGGTGGAATGATGCTGCTATGAGGAAGAATATCCTTCCATATATTCCTAATCAGGAATTTTAATTGGTACAATCTCTATGGAGGAAAAACTGACAATAGTTACTAAATATTCAGAATTTATGGGTGGTACCTGTGGCTCAGTGAGTAGGGTGCCAGCCCCATATACTGAGGGTGGAGAGTTTAAACCCAGCCCTTGCCAAACTGCAACAACAAAAAAAAATAGTCGGGCATTGTGGCGGGCGCCTGTAGTCCCAGCTACTTGGGTGGCTGAGGCAAGAGAATCACCTAAGCCCAAGAGCTGGAGGTTGCTGTGAGCTATGCTGCTACAGCACTCTACCTAGGGCAACAAAGTGAGACTCTGTCTCTTTAAAAAAAAATATATATATATATATATATATTCAGAATTTAAATGGGTAGAACACTTTTTCTATGAAATGTATTTTATTTATTTTTACATTTTTTGACACATAATAGACATACATATTTTCAGAATACATTTTAATACATTCACCTAATGTGCAAAGATCAAATCAGAGTAATTGAGATATGTATTAACTTAAATATTTATCTTTTCTTCATGTTAGGAACATTCAAATTATTCTCTTCTAGCTGTTTTGAAATGCATTAATACAATAGATGATGGTTAACTAGAGTTACTCTACTTAACTATCAAACACTAGGTTTTATTTCCTCTAAATGTATAATTGTACCTATTCATCAACCTCTCTTAATCAACCGACATCCAACCCATAATGAATACTATTCGGGTGATGGGCACACTAATGGCCTTAACTCAAGCATTACAAAAGTAATCTCTGTAACAAAAACATTTGTACCCCCTTAATATTTGGAAAGAAATTTTTTAAATGCCCATATCAAAAAAAATCCATAAAATAATCAAGTGTGACATGTGACTCTTCCTTTCACTTGAACACAGAGGCCACTGTAGGATTATTACTCAGCATAATTTTTTTTTTTTTTTTGAGACAGAGCCTCAAGCTGTCCCCCTGGGTAGAGTGCCGTGGCATTACAGCTCACAGCAACCTCCAACTCCTGGGCTCAAGCGAGTCTCTGCCTCCGCCTCCCAAGTAGCTGGGACCACAGGCGCCCGCCACAACGCCCGGCTATTTTTTTTTTTTTTTTTGGTTGCAGCCGTCATTGTTGTTTGGCGGGTCCGGGCTGGGGATTTGAACCCGCCACCTTAGGTGTACGTGGTTGGCGCCTTAGCCGGTTGAGCCACAGGCACCGAGCCACTCAGCATAATTTTAATAGTGTGGTATCTTAGGGAATAGGGAGGCCCAGGGAGAGAGATGAGGGAAAAGCCAGTCAGTGGACAGTCAGAAGACACCCAACATTTACCAAGTTTGCTGTCCTACAATGGGTACAATGGGGCCCAAAACAAACAGAATAGTAACATCAAAGATCTCTGGTTTGGTGCCCCTAGCTCAGGGGTTAGGGCTCTGGCCATATACACCCAGGTAGCAGGTTCAAACCCAGCCCAAGCCTGCTAAACAACAACAACTACAATAAGATAATAATAATAGCCGAGCATTGTGGTGGACACCTATAGTCCTAGATACTTGAGAGGCTGAGGCAAGAGAATCGCTTAAGCCCAAGAGTTTGAGGTTACTATGAGCTGTGATGCCACGGCACTCTACCAAGCATGACATAGTGAGACTCTATCTCAATTAAAAAAAAAAAATCAGTGACTACAGATCATGGTAACAGATAATGCTAATAATGAAAACATTTAAATACTGTGATAATTACCAAAACGTGACATAGACATGAAGCAAGCACATGCTACTGGAAAAGCAGCACCAAGAGACTTGCCCAATGAAGGATTGCCACAAATCTTCAATGTGTAAAACACATGATATCTGCAAAGCAATAAAGCAAAGTATATCTGTACATAGGCACATGCAACATGGCCCACAGATAGGGTTACTCATTGAAATGTTGTTGGCTATAGCCAAAGATTAGAATGTCTATATATAAAATAAAGATGAAATAAGCTATGGTTATTTATGCAACAGAAAACTGTGTTGTAAAATACATTAAAATTAGCACTTAAAATATACTTATAAATTAACACTAAAATATTACCAAGATATATTATTAAGTGAAAAATCAAGGTACAAAAAGTAATTTTTGTTAGCCCTGTGTATAATGGGGATAAGAAAACATAGTTATGTGCACTGGCTTGAAGACACATACAAGTTCAATTAAAAGGATTAAGAAACTAGCAACAGGGGTCACCTATTACAGGAGCTGGGCAAAGAGAGGAATAAGGTGAGAAGGAGATTGTTTTAAAATTCCTGATAGTTGGCTCAGCACCTGTGGCTCAAGTGGTTAAGGCGCCAGCCACATACACCTAAGGTGGTGGGTTCAAATCCAGCACAGGTCTGCCAAAAACAACAATGATGGCTGCAACAAAAAATAGCCGGGCATTGTGGCGGGTGCCTGTGGTCCCAGCTATTTGGGAAGCTGAGGCAGGAGACTCGCTTGAGCCCAGGAGTTGGAGGTTGCTGTGAGCTGTGATGCCACAGCACTCTACCCAGGGGGACAGCTTGAGGCCCTGTCTCAAAAAAAAAAAAAAATTCCTGATAGTTGACCCTTGTAATTGTATTACATATTAAAAAAATTAAATAGAAATTTTTATTTTAAAATGGAAACCACATAGATTTGACAAAAGCACATTATTCTTTTATTAATACACACACATGCACACACAAAACAAAAGAGAGAGAGAGAGAGAAAGAAAGAAAGGTAATTAGAAAGTCCAGGAAGGGAAGAAAAAAAAAGAAATGCTACATATACAAGAAGGTCCTGGTCCAACCGAAAGCCAACTAAAATCCATTATGATTTCTGTAAATGGCATGCTATCTGCAAAGAGAATTCATTTAACCTCACAACTTGGAATGGTATTTATTCAGGATCCATCTATTCTCTGAGTCCCAGCTTCTTGAGTAGTCTAGTCAGGTCAATGGGTTCCCATTTAAATTCAGTCCATACTGTTACACCCTTGATGAAACTAAGATCAATAACATTTAAAAGGGAAGATACCAACTGGAAAATCACTATTGGGCCCAGCCACTTTGTCTTTCTGTAAAATTACTAGACTAACAAGTAAAGCTCAAACTAATCTTGTTAATCTTTTTTCCTTTGGAACTTTCACACATCTCTGTCTGATACATTGCAAACTAAAAACCCAACCTCATTTTGGTCATCCTTCCAGCCCAACCAGGCTCTGCAAAGACATGGATAATTCAAAAAGTCAATGCAATAGTATATTTAGCTTATGAAAATCTCCTTGGCCAACAGCAACATTGCTTAGCTTCTCTTGTAGTAGGTCTTTGATAAAGAGTTGCATGCCAAAGTTCCATCTCATTGTCTCTACTCCCCTGGAGTTCTGAGAGTTGCCCTTCCAGATTTTTTCTACCTGACTCAGAAAATGTCCAAGAATTCTTTAGGTACAATTGAAGCCTTACTTTATGGATACATTTACATGACTATGAAATTTTACCATGGAATAGAATCAAGAGTAGGGCCAGCAAAACACAGCCCATGCATCAAATCCGTTTTTCTATATAAAATGTAATTGGAACACAGCCACACCTACTCATTTACATAATGTTTATGGCCCTGTCATGATGCAATAGCAGAGTTGAGTAATTGTGACAGAGACCATATGGCCTGCAAAGCCAAAAATATCTACTATCAAGCCCTTTACAGAAAAAAATTTGCTAAGCCCTGCTCACCAGTATCCTGACCTGGAATCCAGCTTATTCTGACAGACAAAATTAGATACGGTATAATATATAGCCTGAATCATCAATACCAAAAACTCTATTTGGGCCAGGTGCAGTTGCTCATGTCTATAATTCTAGCACTCTGAGAGTCTGAGGCAGAAGGATCCCTTGAGCTCAGGAGTTTGAGACTAGCCTGAGTAAGATTAAGACCCCATCTCTACTAAAAATAGAAAAATTAGCCAGGCACAGTGATATGCACCTGTAGTCCCAGCTATTCAGGAGGCTGAGGAAGGAGGATCATTTGAGCCCAGAAGTTTGTGGTTGCTGTGAGTTAGGCTGAGGCCGTGGTTGGCACTGTAGCCCAGGTGATAGAGTGAGATTGTCTAAAAACAAAACAAACAATCTGTTTCCATGGCTGTGTATATGCATATATATGCAAATATATGTATGTGTACATGTATATATTGTGGCATACACTTATGATAAAAATAACAATAAGATCAGGAAACAGTTGTTCATTCAAAGAGGCCATAACAATCTTACCCTCATTCTTTCTCACAAGAATCCAATGTGCTTTACACCCCTGAGGGAGGCAGCATAATTTAATGGACAGAACAGGACTTCTAAGTCAGACCAAATTAAAATCCGCTCTCTCACATTCTGGTTGTAGAACCCTGATTGAGTCTTCTAACTTCCTTGTGCTCTAAGTTCCCTTCTGTGGATCATGGGAACAGTATTACCCTCCCTGCAGGAAGGGCCCACGAGATACCACAGGTAAAGTGCCCTGTACAATAATCACTCAGTAATTGGTGATTATTAATTTATTACATCTGTCCTCATTTGCCTGGATCTCTACCTTTTTTTTTTTGCTTTCTTCATTCCCTGGTTCCATTATTCAACCATTTCCTTTTATTATTGGCAATATCTTTATTAATATCCTTTCTCTTATCTACATATAGGCCCTTACTTTTTAACTTCAAATTATTGAAGGCTGGAAGCCTCAGAAGTTACTAGTAATCAACACATGTTATCTTTTCTTTCTTATAGGGTATATTAAAATATACTTTTTATATGGAATGTTATACACATATGTAATGATACATGTACACTTTTAAATCAATAGCTAATCCCATAAGAAAGAAAGAGAAACCACCACATTCCAGAAATAAAGAAGAATCTGGAAATCATACTACAGATATGGAAATGGATTCTGAAATTCCTAAAAAAAAAGGGAAAAGATTCTAGTTTTGGTAATTTAGGGATCTGGCTTTTTTTTTTTTGAGACAGAGCCTCAAGCTGTCCCCCTGGGTAGAGTGCCGTGGCATTACAGCTCACAGCAACCTCCAACTCCTGGGCTCAAGCGAGTCTCCTGCCTCCGCCTCCCAAGTAGCTGGGACCACAGGCGCCCGCCACAACGCCCGGCCATTTTTTGGTTGCAGCCATCATTGTTGTTTGGCGGGTCCAGGCTGGGGATTCGAACCCGCCACCTTAGGTGTAGGTGGCTGGCGCCTTAGCCGGTTGAGCTATAGGCGCCGAGCCAGGGATCTGGCTTTTTACACTCATCTGAGGACAGAAAAGCCTCATGTAATGTTCAGTGTTGTAACTGAGTAATCTACAAAAAGCTTGGCACCTTCCTGAGAAGAAAAAAACACCTGTCAGTATGCAAAGATCATGAGAAAGTTTGTCAGTCTTTTCTTAGGCTCCTCCCAAAAAGGAAAACTCTCTTGACAATTTGAAAATGTAGGCCAACACATACAAAGGTTTTAACTTTAAATTTATACTGTCTATATGATCTGGAGGGTGACAAAAAATGTCCAATGTCTGAAGGCAACTATTTTATATAGTTGTGAGCTCATCTCCAGTGGGAATTTTATCAATGGGAATTTTGTATAGTTGAGAGATTAATATAATCTGGTAAAAGGAAACAACTACCCTGGAGAGACATGCCCTGAACACAGGCTGCACAGGATTCTGACAGAAAAAAACACTGAAGATGAGCTAATAAGAAATATATATATATATAGAACATTGGACAAAATAATAGAATACAAGATAATAAGGATCTTAAATATTGCCTGCACCCACAAAGTAGACACTTTTAAAGTTATTAAAATGAGGACTTCAACTTTTGGCCAATATGGAATAACAGAGACTGGATTTGCATCCCATCTTAGACAACTAAAAAATGACAAAAATTCCTAGAACAATAGTTTTCAGATAATGGACATCAGGCAATTCCGGACAGTGACAGCTGAGAAAGGGGAGCTATAGAAGTGGAACCCAACATTGCCCCAGCTCACTGTTGAGAGGGAGTATCCAAGCCACTACACAAGACAGGAGAATCTAGGCAGAGTCTAATAGTCTCCTTGAGGTGGGGAGAGATTGTTGGGAGATGCAGAGGCTAAGGTGGCTAGGATCCACAGGACAGAACACCAGAGAAGAGAAGGATACATCAAGATTGCTCCAGAGATCCTCAGAGCCTCTTGAGTTGCCAGCTGAGTACAGACTAGCACAGGGGGGTCCAACCTGCAGCCTGAAGGTGGCATGCTGATTTTTAAAGGACTGTTTTGCTTATCTGTGGTGTCAGATAATCATGAAAAGTATACACAGACCTTTTGCTTTGATGGTCACCTATTATTAGTGTTCATGTATTTAATGTGTGGCCCAAGGCAACTCATATTCTTCCAATTTGCTGCAAAAAAAAAAAGTTATACACCACTGGACTAGAGCATGCATGTGAAGAAACTACCCAAAGATGGAAGGAAGAATCAACTAAAAAGAGCAGAGAGAACAATCCCCAAAGTTCACACAGAGTCAGGAATAGCTTGTTTTTCCACCAGTCAGCATGGAAACCCTAATTCATGGGCATTGAATAGAGTACTGAAAAGAATATCACCTCATTAGTGATACCAAGATTTAGATGCTGAACAAAGAGATTTATCATGAATAAAATGGATATGTGGCAATAACAACAACAATAATCATAACCTAATTATCATTGGGTCAATTCATCGAAGAGAAATCATCTTTAAGTTGAGGAGATGTAACTGAGAATCTGGGGGAACCACATTGGCTATTTGCAGGACAGAGTGCCAGAGCAGAGCAGAAAGCATCACAGAAAGAGAGGGCACCTGCAGAGGGCACCTGCAGGACAACAGCTTGCTGCAAGGCAAGAGTCACGCCATCTTGAAGTGAAACCACCATGATGACCCATGTTTGACCTCCCACATACCAAGGTGTTCTGCAGGGAGGTCTTTAAACAATGCCTGCAGCATAGATAACCCCTCATAAAGATTCTTATCTACCTTCCCCAGCGGTTACAAGTTTCACATGAAAACCTGAGGCATGACCAGTTGTACGTGTCTCTATCTGAAAAGTTTGCCCTATAAAGGGTAATTTCTGGAGGGTGTTTATGGGAATGCACCATCTTACTGCTGCCCAAGACATCACATCTCCTCATAAGCTTCTGTTAAATGTTTCTTTCCGAGAAAGTGGATTTGTCAGCTTCTTTCTTTGCCCTCTCAGCTCCCTTTGGGAATAGGTCTGCATATACCTGCTCATGCAGAATAGCACCCTTAAGTATTTAGCTGAGTATGACATGTGTGTATGAGGAAACTGTCGCAGATTAGGAAAAGAACCACCCAAAAGATATAGAAGTAACCCTGCCCAGGGCTCACCCATCGCTAGGCAAGGTGCCTGTTCCTCAGACTAAAGAGCCTTACAATTCTCAAAATGTAAGGGAAAGTACAAAGAAGAGCCTTTACTCAATAGTGGAGAATAATTGGTTCTCTACTAAGCACTGTTCCAGCTTTACCTAATAAATCTTAAAAGCAAACTGCTTCAAGTAACTTAACTGTGTCCCAGAACAAAGGGCAATATTTTATAGAAACACAAAAATACCCAGCACCCATCATAGAAAAAGTCACAATGTATGGCATTCAATCAAAAATTCATAGATACACAAAAAGGAAGAAAATATGATCTGTAATGAGAACAAATAAATTGAAATAAAATTGTAACTGATAACAGGTATTAGAAACACAAGCCTAACGCCAAGGAAAGACGATCACCTGAGCCCAGGAGTCTGAGGTTGTAGTGAGCCATGAAGCCACTACTGCACTGTAGTTGGGTGACAGAGTGAGACCCTGAGGGAAGGAAAAGATACAAGCATGGTCAATAAAAGAGTTACTATATACCACGTATTTTAAAAGTCAAGTGGTGACATGGAGGATATAAAAAAGAACCAAATACAACTTTCCAGAGAAGAAAACTATGATGTGAGATGGCAAATACACTGGATAGGATTAATGGCAAGTTAGATTTTTCAGAAGATTGGTGAACCTGAAGATACGACAATAGAAACTATCCCCCCCGAAAGGAAAACATAAAGAAAAGAGGATTTTTTTTAAATGAGCATAGCATCTGTGAGCTATGGGAAAGCTTTAAGTGGTCTAATTCACTTGTAATGGAATCTATGAAGAAAAAGGAAACAAAGGAGTAATGGCTAAAATTCTCCCAAATTTGATGAAGACTCTAATTTTGCACATCTAAGAATATCAACAAACTCTAAGAACAAGGAATATGAAGAAAACCACACCTATGCCCCAAATAATCAAATTGTTTAAAATCAGTCAAAAAAAATACTTAAAAGCAGCTGGATTGGCTTGGCGCCTGTGGCTCAAGCAGCTAAGGTGCCAGCCACATACACCTGAGCTGGCGGGTTCAAATCCAGCCCGGGCCGGCCAAACAACAACGTCGGCTGCAAACAAAAATGGCCGGGTGTTGTGGCAGGCACCTATAATCCCAGCTACTTGGGAGGTGAAGACAGGAGACTCGCTTGAGCCCAGGAGTTGGAGGTTGCTGTGAGCTGTGATGCCATGGCACACTACCCAGGGGTACAGCTTGAGGCTGTGTTCCCCCCCCCCAAAAAAGCAGCTGGATTTAGAAAAATAAAAACCACCAGTATACGAGAGAAGATAACATACCAAAAACAATACAAGTGAGAAGATAAAAGACAACATCTCAAAATGCTGAATAAAAATAATTTTCCAGCCTACAGTTCTACTAATATATCCAGCAAAACTATCTTTTGAAAACAAAGGTGATCTAAGATCAAAGTGCCAGTAAGGTGAAGAAAAAAATAATAAGGAAAAATAATTTTTTTCAAATATTCAAAGAAAAGAATTCACTATCAGCAGCCTCACGCTAAAAGAAATATTAAAAGAAGTCCTTCAGGTAGAAAGGATTAGATCAGTGGTTCTCAACCTTCCTAATGCCGTGGCCCTTTAATACAGTTCCTGTGGGTTGAGAACAGCTGGATTAGATAAGAGGCATTACATGAAAATATGGATCAACCCAAGGTAAGAAAGCACACTGGAAATGGTTATTACCTAGGTAAATATATAAGACTTTTTTTGTTATATAGATGCAGATAAAAGTAACTGAGTCTTGGTTAATGTGGATTTTATAATATAAAAAAGTAAACTGCATTACAATAGCACAAAGTTTAGGAAGAAAGAAATGGAAGTGTACTGTTGCAAGTTTCTTATAATATCACTGGAAGTTAGAATGTGATGATTCAAGGGTAGAGTCAAGGGTATGTATTATAAACCTTAAATAACTTCTAACATCATAAAATTAAGTGTTATATCCAACGCTAGGATAAAATGAAATCATAAAAATATTCAACTAACTCAAAAAATGAAGAACAAAGACTTGATGGAGCACATATTCAAAAATAGCAAAATGACAGATTTAAACTTAACCATGTCAATAATATTTTAAATGTAAATACTCTATATACCCTAACTAAAAGGCAAAATTTGTCAGATTGAGTTAAAAAAGAGTGAAGCACAGTTATACCCTGTCTATAAGAAATGTACTTCAAATATAAAGACACAAATAAGTTAAAAATGTGGACATATACATCATTCAAATATTAATTCAAAATCAAATAGTTGGAGTAACTCTATTATTAGCTAGATTGCAGGAATAAATATGGTCACTCTTAGTTGTTCTAGTTATTACTATATACATGACTCACCTTGCTCAGCCTCCTTAGAACATTTAAAAAATATCAAGTGAAACATAGATGTCTTACAACCATAGAATGCTCTTAACCTTCTACTTACTATACACAGAGGTGTCATGTGTATTACATCTAGATATATTGAAAACCCTAATAGATAAATTGGACTTCATCAAAATTAAAAACTTCTGTGCTTCGAAGGACACTGTCAAATTGAAAAGATGAGCCTGTGGTTCATCTTGCAAGGGTACAAGTGAATCTTTCTATGAGTAGAATATGAATGTTTTGACATAATAACTAAGAAAGTTACATGAAGGCTATGTTAACCAGTTTGATGGAAGTGTCTTGGATTGTGTATGAAAACACCACACTCTACCCCCAAAGTGCATCAATGTACACAGTTACCATTCAATAAAAAAAAAACAAAGAAAAGATGAGCCGCCGAATGAGAGAATATATTTGCACATCATATATATATATATAATAATGTTTATCTAGAATATACAAAGAATTATTACAGCTAAATACCAAGAAGATAAACAACCCAATTTAAAGAAATGGTCCAAGGATCTGACCCAAAGGACATAAACAAGCAGTAAATAAGTACAAGAAAAGATGAACAACGTCATTAGCTGTCAGGGAAATGCAGTCAAAACTATAATGAGATACCATTTCACAACCACTAGCATGGTTATTATCAGACTGATAGATGATAACAAGCGTTGGCAAGGATGCGGAGAAATCAGAACCCCAAATGGATACGTTGTCAATCAAGTAGTCTGCTTCTGGGAGTGTAAAATGGTACAGCCACCCTGAGAAATGGTCTGGAATGCCCTCAAAATGTTGAATGTAGTGTTGATACGTGAGCCAGCAATTCTGCTCCTCAGTCTATCCAAGAGGTAAAACCTTATGTCCACACAGACACTTGTACAAGAAGGTTGATAGCAGTACTATTCCTAATAGCCAAACATTGGAAACAAGTCAAATGGCCACTGATAAATATATAAAATACACATGGTTATAGGTGTACACAATGAAATATCATTCAGCTATACAAACAATGAAGTGCAGATACGTGCCACAGACTGGATGACCCTTGCCTATGTTACTACGACAGTCATAAAAGGCCCCCTATGTACGATTCCCTTTATATGAAATACCCAGAATAAGAAAAACTACAGAGATGGAAAGTAGATCAGTGCTAGGGAGGACCAGGAGTGACCGCTAATGGGTACAGTTTCATCATAGGCTGAGGAAAGTATTCTAAAATTGGTTGTTGTGATGGTCACAAAAACTCAGAATATACTAAAAACACACACTCATACACTTTAAATGGGCGAATTGTATGTGAATTATATATCTCAATAAATCTGTATATATATGAAAAAGAAAACCTTATCAAACAATTTTATCATGTTTGCTTTTAACAGACATATTTTAAAGAAGAGAAGAAAAATAATTACATATACTCAGATATTTAACATTTCTGTTATTCTTCCTTCATTCCTGACCTGATTTCAAAGATCCCTCTGGGATTATTTCCCTTTAAACTGAAGAATTTCCTTTATCATTTCTTAATGTTTCTTAAAGGATCAGGTTTGCTGGGGGTGAATTCAGTTCATCACTTCCAAGTATCTTATTTCTCCTTCATTCTCAATATTTGTACTGGATACAGAATTCTGGAATGAGAGTTCTCTTTCTTAAAAGATTTTAGTTTACTGTTCTTTGGCCTCCAGGGCAGCTGGTAAGAAATCCACTGTCATAGAATCATTGTCCCTATACACGCAATGTGTCATGTTTCTCTGCTTTCAAGATTTTTTTTTCATTTTCTTTGGTTTTCAGGAGTTTTGCTATGACAGAAAGATGAGGTTTTTTTGGTGTTATTTTTTTAATTTATAAGTAACAGAAATTTATTTCTCATAGTTCTGCCTTACCTGGTGCTCATCATCACGGGGCAGATGGGAATGGAAGAGCCAGCTAGCAAGCTAGGCCAACATTTCCTAAAACCACTTTGAAAAGGGCCATAGTACCATTAATAAGGGAGCAGCTCTCATAACTTAATTATGTCTTACAGTTCCCACCTCTGAATACACTGGCAACACCTATGGGGGTTCAAACGTTTTGGTTACACAAATTGCTTTTGTACAATTTGAGTCAAAGTTAGGAGTTTGTCCATCACATGGATAATGCGTGGTAGACGTTAGGTAGGACACTATCCCTCCCCTCGGCATGTTTCTCCCAGCGTCTGGATAATTTTAATGCTGTGCATGAAACTCTGGAGAAGGTTGATTTGGCAGTAAACCTGGTTATAGGTTATAGCCAGACTTTAAATTCAGTTTCATCTCCCACAGGCTATGCTACTAATGTCATCTGAATTTTTAAAGCCTTTGCTATGGGGTTTGCCCCAGGTATGTTCCATTAGTCCAGGACTTGGGGTGTGAATTACATTCTAGTTCAGCTTTCAAATCCTAAGCTGTGCTTCTCTGGGCCTATTTCACACATGTGCAGCAGAGGAATAACCTGTGTCAGTTCATACATAATTAGGGGAGTCCCTTCTCCTCTTCCCCCACACTTTTTGGGTCCCAAGATCCCACCTTTTCTTATTTGTCCAGAAATACTCATTTCTCTCTGAGCTTTGGCCTCCTGTGCTTTTCTGAAGTTTCACATGCCTGGGGCCACACCCGTAGTAAAACAATGAGAGAAAACAGAGACCGCAAGAACTCAGACCACAGGAACTTCTTATTCCACTTCCTCTGACCAGACAGGTAAGTTTTCTCTCAAGGTTTTAAGTATCCATGCCGTTACCACCACCATTACAACAGGGCAGCTTCACAGATGGGGCTGCCCAAAAAAGATTTCAACAACCATAACAACAACTAGGATCTTTCCCCACATTCCCTAGCTTGCAGAGGTCTCCTTTTATCTTCAGGTCAGAAGGAGAAGGTTTTCTGAGTTTTGCTTATCTGTGACATAATTCTGCAACTGGGGCTACCTATGGGAGAGAGCTGGGAGGCCAAAAAGGAAACCAAACCATAAAATACATTCCCATACTGAATAGTCTTCAAAATTTGACCTCCTTCCCCAATCTGACTACTAGCATTTATTTTTCAGAGTCTTCACGTAGTTGTTTTTGATTCAATGAGTTATTAGTTCTCATCTGTAGGAAAGATAGGCCAGAGTGGACGTAATCCATTTGGGCCAGCACCGGAAGTCACAAATGAATTATTAAGGCAGGCAAAGGTTATGAACAAACATTTCACAAAGGCAGAGAACCACAATGTCTGATAAACTCATGAAAGTACATTGACCTTCATTTATAATCAAGGAAATGGAAGTTAATGTGATAAAGCATGTACACAACAGTCTGGCAAATTTTTTATCATCTGATAACATCCAGAGTAGAAGACAATATAAGAAAACAGAAACTTTTATATTTTAGATAAAATGGTAAATAGGTATAACCAATTTCTAGTCGAAGACATAATAGAGATTAAAAGAATTAAAGGAGAATATTATATGTCATTCCATAGCTATAAATTCAAAAACCTATAGGAAATAGATAATTTCCTAATAAAAATTACTAACATTAACTCAAGAAGTAGCAAGAAGGTTGAACAGACCAATTATAAAGGCTACTGAGATATGACAAGAGATATACCATCGAAAATAGCACTAAATCTGAACAAGTTTAGAATTGAGCTTTATCTAAACTATTGGCCAAATTATTATAACGTTATATAAATTATTCCAAGGTGCATGAAAATGGAGAAACCTCTTCAACTCATTTTACCAGTATTTCAATAACCAAGTTGGTTGAAGATAGTACAAAACAAAGATTAAGCTCACTCGTGTATTTACAAAGAAAAGTTCTAAACATAAGTATTAGCAAAAAATACAACAGTATCTAAAATTATACAATATGGGGGCACCTGTAACTCTAAAATATACAATACAATATGGGGGCACCGGTCACATGCACCAGGGCTGGTGGGTTCAAACCCACCCTGGGCTTGCTAAACAACAAAAAAATAAATAACCAGGCACTGTGGCTGGTGCCTGTAGTCCCAGCTACTAGGGAGGGGAGGCAAGAGAATTGCTTGAGCCTAAGAGTTTGAGCTTGCTGTGAGCTATGACTTCATCGTACTCTACAGAGGGCAACAAAAGGATAATCTGTCTCAATTTTAATAAATAAATAAATAAATAAAATAATATAATATGATGAAATGGGGTTTTTTTATTTGTTTGTTTTTATTGAGACGGTCTCACTCAGTTGCCCTGGGTAGAGTGCCATAGCGTCACAGCTCACAGCAACCTCAAACTCTCGGGCTCAAGCGATTCTCTTGCCTCAGCCTCCCAAGTGGCTAGGACTTCAGGTGCCTGCCACAAAACCTAGCTATTTTTATTTTTATTTATCTATTTATTTTTTGGTAGAGACAGAGTCTCACTTTATTGCCCTCTGTAGAGTGCTGTGGCATCACATTGCTCACAGCAACCTCCAACTCCTGGGCTTAGGTAATTCTCTTGCCTCAGACTCCCAAGTAGCTGGGACTACAGGCACCTGCCACAGTGCCTGGCTACTTCTCACCACCCCACCCCACCTCCGTTTGGCAGTTTGGCCGGGGCCAGGTTCAAGCCCGCCACCCTCAGGATATGGGGCTGGTGCCCTACTCCTTTGAGCCACAGGCGCCACCCACACCCAGCTATTTTTAGAGATGAGGTCTCGCTCTGGCTCAGGCTGGTCTCAAACCTGTTAGCTCAGGCAATCTACCTGCCTTGGCCTCCCAAGTGCTGGGATTAGAGGCATGAGCAACAGCTCACAGCCTCAAATGGGGTTTCTTTCAGAGATCCAGGATGGTATAATAACAAGAGATTGATCAACGTAATACATAGAGAAATCAAGGGACAAATGCTGTATCAAGCATCTATCATCTGTCAAGATGTTCAAGATTAAGAAGCATAGCTGACTCTGGGCACGTAGTTCACATCTGTAATCCTAGCACTCTGAGAGACTGAGGTAAGACAATCACTTGAGGTTGGGGGTTCAAGACCAGCCTGAGCAAGAGTGACACCTTCTCTTTACAGAAGGTAAAAAAAAAAAAAAAAAATAGCCTGGCGTGGTGGCACACAACTATAGGCCTAGCTACTTGGGAAGCTGAGCAGGAGGATTGCTTAGAGAAATTTGAAGTTACAGTGAGCTATGATGATACCACTGTATTCTAACTGGGGCAACACCGTGAGACCGTGACTCCAAAAGGGAGGAAAAAAAGTATGGTTGACAGGGAGATCTCTTGGTTATTTTTTAAGTCCCTGAATTCTAGTTGTATCTGATCAGCACCTCATTTGTTCCTCTTAATGACATAAACCAATACATTTTTATCTTAAGTTACTTTGAGTTAGAATGCTGTCACTTGCGATTAAGAATACATACTAATAATACTGGCCTCAACCAAAAAAACTTTTAGGCAAAAAAACATTCCATGAAGTAGTCAGGAACAAAACAAACATTTTAAAGTCATTTGAGGACCCTTATACTTCGCTAGTGGGAATGTGAAATGGTGTAACCACTTTGAAAAACAGTTTAGCAGCTCCTCAAAAAACTAAACAGAAAATTACCATACAACACTTCCACTCCTACACAACTACCAACAAGAAATGAAAACCTATCCATACAAAGATTCTGTGTGAACATCCATAATAACATTATTCAGAATAGTCCAAAAGAGGAAACATCCTAAATGCTATGACTGGCGACTAGACAAGATGTGGCTTAACTATGCAGTGAAATAATAGTCTACAGTAAAAAAAATAAAATAACTACTAATTTATGCCACATCATAGATGAACACTGAAAGAAAGCAGTGTTCACCAGAGAGAGGAGATTATATACTGTGAGATTTCAGTGCTATGAACTGTTTGGAAAATCTATGAAAACAGAAAGTAGAAGGATTTTGATCCAGGGGTGGGGACAGGGATTAACTATAAATAGGCATGAAAAATATTATCAGAGAATGCAAATATTCTAAAACGAATTTATAAAAATATTTGTACCCCCTTAATGTTTTATAATAAAATGATAAAAAGAAAATGTATGGTGGTAGTCACAGTACTCAATAATGTTACTAAAAATTATTGAACTGCACACTGGAAATGGGTATAATACTGTAAAATAGATCTCAGTAATGTTAAAAATTTCATATAAAGCCAATAGATTCCTGATATACATATAAGTAAAATAAAGATCAAATATTCTATTTACAATCATAGAAAATCACAAATTAGGAATAATGCAACAAGAAATGTTTGGGACTTATAGGAAACTATATAGTTCTACTAATAAACATTGAGTATTGAATAAATTAAGAGAGTTTTTCTGTTTTTGTTTTTTTGTTTTTTTGTTTTTTGAGACAGAGTCTCAAGCTGCTGCCCTGGGTAGATTACCAGGCGGTGTCATAGCTCACAGCAACCTCCAACTCTTGGGCTCAAGTGATCATCCTGCCTCAGTTTTTCTATTTTAGTAGAGACAGGTTCTTACTTTTGCTCAGGGTGGTCTTGAACTCATGAGCTGAAGCAATCCACCTGCCTTGCCCTCCCAGAGTGCTAGGATTATAGGGATGAGCCACCATGCCCAGCTGAGAGCTTATTTTTTTTAAGTATATTCACTGTTATAAATTTTTCCTAATTTAAACCATAAATATATTCATAATCAATATTCCAGCAGGACATTTTTTAGGAGAAAAATTTTAAAAATGATTAACTTTATCTAAAATTATAAACATTATGAAAATAACCAGGAAAATCTTTTTAAAAAGAAGAGCAAGAAATGGGAGCATATCTTACAATACTGTATTATGACAAAGCCACAATGCTTATAATAAATAGAATTCACAGACTTATCAATGGAACGGAACAGTTAATAAATTAGCAAATAAATATGCAAATTTAATATACTATAAATCCAATTTCAAAGCAAAGGAAAAAATATGAAACATTCAGCATGTGGTGTCTGGACTGGCGTCAAGTCATCTGGAAAAACATAAAGCATGATTCTGACTTCATTTCTTATACTAAAATAAAATCCAGATGGACACTACCTTTAGAACAGCTGAATAGGGAAGGCTTTTTTAAGCATTTCACAAAGATCAGTGTCTATAGAGAAAAGGATTATAAATTGGACTACATTTTAGCTAATTGAATTTGAAAGCTCACTTCACACCAGGCACTCTTTCTAAGGATTTTATTCCACCTTAAAATAAATACAAATAATGTATTTCAGCCACACAACCCTTTTCCCCAGGAGATGCTGCTAGGAGCTCCGTAAACTGGCCTATCTTATGCAGCAACTCGCAGTCTCTCAGCCTCACCTGCCTCCTGGGCTCAGCCACTTGCCCTGCCATGCTCACCAGCTCAGCCATCTGACTTTCTGCTGCTTGAGGCTGATCTGCCACTTGCCAAGAGTCCCCGGCCCCTCCCACAACCTCAAACTCAGATGAAATACCACTCCATAGAAGTGTCTGCCCACAGCTGCCACAAAGCCTGATAACTTTCTCTCCTTCTGGGTTGCATTAACTCCCAGTGGAGCAAATATAGTCTAGTAAAAGATGGAAAGCAACAGGACAAAATCTCTCTCCTTCCTCCTGCCCACTGACTGTGCAGAGACTCAGATGGTCCTGCGGCCTATCCAGAGGCATCATGTCTGAATGACTCACCTGCTGAGCAACTGGGTATGTCTTTGCAGCTAATCACAGGCCAGTGGCCAGTGCATTGCTTCCCCATTTCGCCACCTCACTTGCCTTTCACTCATTGCTGCTGCCCTGGGATTACACCCTCAGTTAAAGCATTAGCAGTTAATTTGTCCCACTGTTAGGGAATCTAGAGGAGGACACCCCATTTTTCTAATGAGGATGCTAATTCACAGAGAGGTAAAATATCTTGCTAAGGACATCTAGGTAATTATTCATGAAGCTTGACTTTGACCACAAGGAAATCCACTAATCTGACATAGTATATGTACAAAAACAAAATCTCAAATATTATCTCTACTGTTGAACTATGGGATACTATTTTTGAGTCAAGAGTAAGACAAGACTGCCTACTATTGACATCTCTAAAATCTCAGACTATGCATAACGGCAAACAAAAGAAACAGAACTGATACTACTAACATATGTTAATGGTTTTTTATATATATAGATATATAATAGAAAATGTTTTAAATCTGCAAAGAAATTATTAAAATTAATCAACTTGAATAAACTGTTGCTGAATACAAGGACAATATACAATCTCAATTGTATTTTTATATATATCAACAAAACACAAATGCTGCTGCTTTTAATAGCCTAAAAATATCTAGGAATGAATCTTATAGAAATCATACAAAACATAAAACTATAAAATGTTATCAAGAAAAAAAGAGCTGGGTATAGTGGCTCTCACCTCTAATCCTAGCATTCTGGGAGGCCGAAGTGGGTGGATTGCCTGAGCGTGGGAGTTTCAGACAAGCCTGAGCAAGAGTGAGATCCTGTCTCTAAAACTGGCCAGGTGTTGTGGCGGGTGCCTATAGTCCCAGCTACTCAAGAAGCTGAAGCAAGAGGATCACTTGAGCCCATAAGTTTGAGGTTGCTGTGAGCTATGACGCCATGGTACTCTATCCAGGGTGACAGCTTGAGACTCTGTATAAAAGAAAAAAAAAAAAAACTGGCACCACCCAAAGCTCAGTGAGTAGGGGACCAGCCACATACACTGAAGGTTGGCGGGTTTGAATCCAGCCTGGGCCTGCCTGCCAAACAACAATGACAACCACAACCAAATAATAGCCAGGCGTTGTGGTGGGCTTCTGTAGTCCCAGCTACTTGGGAGGCTGAGGCAAGAGAATTGCTTAAGCCCAAGAATTTGAGGTTGCTGTGAGCTGTGACACCATGGCATTCTATCCAGGGTGACAGCTTGAGACTCTGTATCAAAAAAAAAAAAAAAAAGAAGAAGAAAGAAAGAAAAGAAAGAAAGAAAGAAAGAAAGAAAGAAAGAAAGAATCCAAAATGGAGATATACATCACATTAGTGAATTTTAAGCCTTGATATTATAATGATGTCATTTCTCCTCAAATTGACATCTAGATTCAAAGGGCCAAGAATACCCAAAATGGCCTTGTAGAAGAACAAATAGGCAACTTGCTCTAACAGGAAAGCTACAGGAAATTCAGTCCAGTATTGGTGTAAAGCAGTGGTTCTCAACCTTCCTAATGCCTCCTGATGCCGCGACCCTTTAATACAGTTCATGTTGTGGTGCCCCCAACCATAAAATTTTTGTTGCTACTTCATAACTGTAATTTTGCTGCTGTTATGAATCATAATACAAATATCTGATATGCAGGATATATTTTCATTGTTACAAAGGGGTCACCACCTGCAGTTGAGAACCGCTGGTGTAAAGATTGACAAATCATGGAAAGATAGAAATAGGCCAAAAGGAAGAATATTGGACCCTCATTTGACACCATACTTAAAATCAAATCTAGGAGAAGGGCAAAACTATATAACTTTTAGGTATTAATGTTTCTTCATTATTTCATATTTGGAAAGGATTTCTTAAATAAGATGCAAAAAGAAAAAAAAAACAGATGAATAAAGGTAGATAAATTTGACTTCATTAAAATTTAGAACTTCAGGCCAGGCGTGGTGCTCATGCCTATTGTCCCAGTGCTGTGGGAGGCCCAAGCAGAGGGATCGCCTGAACTCAGTAGAGTTGGAGACCAGAGGAAGACCAGCATGAGGCAGAGTGAGCCAGAGTGAGACCCCATCTCTACACACACACACACACACACACACTCAAAAGCCGGACGTTGTGGCAAGCGCCTGTAATCCCAGCTACATGGGGGGCAAGAGGGCAAGAGAATCTCTAAAGGAGGAAGAAAGAAAAAAATAATTAAAAAAAAACAACTTCAAACTAAGATAAAGTGAAAGCCAGCAGAAATTGAAAGCAAAAATTAAAAAAAAATTTTTTTTAAATTTAGAACTTCAATTAATCAAAGGAAACTATAAAGAGAAAAACCAAGTAATGATGGGGAGAAGCCATTTGCAACACACATAACTGGGAAAGGTCTTATACTAGAATGCCATATTTTTTATTTCTAAGACAGCTTTCCACATCTTACTCTCATGGAAATTGAGGTGCATATTATGAACACTAATATTTTATATTTTAAATATTCTTTCTTTAATGTAAGAGAAAATAGTGGCACATTTTAAAATCAGTAGCATCTTAGAACTGATTTTTAAAAACTGTATGTAAAGAACACTAAAGAATTATTAAATAAAAGATAACTCAAGACAAAAAAAAATGGACAAATAACTTGAAGAGAAATTCCATGAGAAAGAAAACCAAAATGGCCAATAATTATCTGAAGAGAAACTTAACCTCATTAGGAATCTGATAAATGCAAATTAACCACAATAACACACGTAGGCAAAAATGTTTAAGTCTGACCATACCAAGTGTTGGCAAAGATTTGAAAAGATTAGATTTTTCATCCACTGTGACTCAGAGTAAACCAATAAAACCACGTTGGAATACAATTTATTTTACCTAATAAAGATGAACATGTGCAAGATCTATGATCCAACAACCTCTCTCTTAGATACAGGAAAACTTTTATACACTTAGACCAGAAGTATATAAAAATATTGAAAATAGCATTCTTCATCAAAGGACTGGAAACAACACAAATGTCTGTCAACAATCTAATGGATAGTGCTTGCTTTGGCAGCACATATCCTAAAATTGGAACGATACAGAGAAGATGAGCGTGGCTCCTGCACGAGGATGACACACAAATTCGTGAAGCATTCCATATCTTTGTTAACCAGTTTGATGAAAATATTTCAAATTGTATATAAAACCAGCACATTGTACCCCATGACTGCAGTAATGTACACAGTGATGATTTAATTTAAAAAAATCTAATGGATAAACAAGTTGATTTCTATCTTTACCATGGAATACTATACATCAATGAAGATGACAAACTCTACCTACATGCAGCAGCGTGAATGAATCTCATTTATAATGCTGAATAGAAAAAAAGGCACAGGAAAATACATGCAGTATGATTCCATACTTCCATATGAAGTCTTCCATATAAAATTCAAAAGAATCAACACTAAAGAAAGGATTATTTAGGAATGCATGGTGCAAGTATGAAGGAAAGCACAACAATAATTATCACAAAAAATTAAAGGTGTGGTTTCCTATGGAAGAGGAAGAAATAATGATGATTACAGAGGAACTCACACAACTTCTAAGTTGCAGGCAATTTTCTATTTCTTACCCCAAGTAGAGATCGTACCGGTGTTCATTTAATTATAATTCATTAAAATGTACACATCCATTTATACAGTCCTCTGTAGGTATGCCATTTCATAATTTTTGAAAGAAAAATCAGGTTACAGAGCAATATGATCTCACTTAATTTTCATATTTAATAATAAGCACATATAAGTAGAGAAATTCTGGAATACAAAATAAATTGCTTTATTTATGGTACCTTAACTCTGGGGTTTGGGTTTTAAGTCTATAAGATAATCAGAGGCTGTATTATTTGAATTTTTACCAGAAGCACATAGCACATATTCCTTTATAATTAATTAAAACATCTAGGAAAAGTATGCCAGGAAATACGCACCAGGTATTGCGGCTAGCCAACTTCATCCACATAATTCAAATTGAACATTTCTATAAAATTTCATATTCCTTGCCTGAGTTGTTAAGAATCAGATTTCAAAGAACAATTAAAGCCCTTAAGGAAAACCTATTACACAAGCACAACCAAAATTCTGGTGTTGACAATAACTCTGACATTCCCACCGTCACATCATATCGCAGTCAGATTTTGCCTCTTATAAATTCTTAGCTTCTTTAGACAACATCCTAGAGCTTCTTCCAAATATAACAAGAGCCCAAACTTCCAAAATTTACACGAACATCTTGTAGCTTTCCATAAGCACGAACAAGACAGTAGAAGGGTGTGGCAAGTGTCAAATTTGTAAACACAGATTAAACCTCACACATCACCTCCGAGTTTAATCAGTTTTAAGAAGAATCCCATCATCTCATCTGTAACTACCTAATTTAACAAATGGGACTGTTTTATACCACAAAAAATTTTACAGTTGCGTTTATATTAATAATATATAACTTCTGCTTCCTAGCTATATTCTCACCAGCATTTTCTTCTCTTTTTTCATTAAAGAACACCATGCCAAGCATTTCTATTTATAATACCAAAACTCCATTCTTCAGCTACCCCACATAGCAGAGGGGAGCAACCACGAACAGCTACAGTTTTGATTTGTACTGTTCTTTGGCTTTTCATATTGGGCTCTGAACCTTGCCCCTTTCCCAGGGACTAAACCAGTAGTGATGTTGACAAACGTTTAGCAACTAGTTTTCAGGAAAATGTGGACTAATGTGTAGCACTTGCCAATTTCCATGGTGTAAACACTTCATGACAGACAATTTCAAGGTACTTACGTGAAGTCACTGAACACAGAATTGGGAAGAGACACACAGTAGCACTTCACCATACGCTATTATCACCATTCCGTTTCAATAGACATAAGCAACTCCAGAGCATAGATTACAGTAAAATGTAGTAAAACAATTAGGAAGGGATGCCTTAAGTATTTATCTTGCTTTTAATAAAATTTAATTTTTAATAACGACTATGTCTAAAACCAGCTTGCAAAAATTCCTGAAAATTTAATAATCAGCTCTTGGGAGCTGGCACACCACTGGCTTCAATCTGCCAATGCTCCTCATGGTTCTAATTTGGACTTAACTTCCCACAAAGACCTCTCTTGGCTCTTTGCAGCTGGGAGAGATACAAACTTCATTCATTCTGGGATTCCTTGGGGGCTGCCACAGCCTCGCACAAACAGGTGCCTGCTTTACTTACCATTCTCACAGACAGGAGCGTTCCCTGAAGACTTTATGCCACCCGCAACTTAGGTCCTCATCCTTGAACTAGAAAAAGGGAAAAAAAAAAAGTCCATTCAGTTAAACTGAAAGCTAGTTATTTTGAAGTTATAGAAGTTAGTTACATTGGTTGATGAAGACAGAAAGGCATCAGACTTCATCTTTCCTCAGGAACTTAACGAACATCATTCAACAACTGAGTTTCAGTGTCCTCATCAGTGAAAGAGGCACGTCTATAAAACAGCACAGTGTTGGTGGCATCTGGTGAGTATTCCACTAACCTGTAGCTGTTTTCTACTTTTAACAACCACTTCCATGGGTTACACACATGACACAACTTTTGAAAATTTAGAACATCAACTCCTGATTGAGCAGCTCATTACCAAAGCAAAATACCTTCCAGAAATCACAAATATTAAAATCAGGAACGTATTTTTGGCCATTGTAACTCCCAATCTGCTTTTCATACTCATAAACTGGACAGGTGTGTCCATGTATCAATCCAGTTTTCCAGGCATGGGAAATACAGCATTTAACAAGGTAGACGTTATTTTTACCCTCATGGAACTTATGGCCTAGTTGGGGACAGGGACACAGAACCCAATCACACAGATATATAATTTTCACATTGCATAGTGCCAGAAAGAACAAGCAAAAGACTTTATGAGAAGTTATTTCAGGAAGATCTTATCTTGTCTGGGGCCTTAGGGGGAGTATTCTGTAATAAAAGACATTTGAGCTAAGATCTCAGTGATGAGCAGGAGTTACCCAGCCACAGATCATGGGGAAAAGCCTCCCGTGGTAAGGCACCAACCAGTCTTTGTTAAGGGCTTGAAGTGGGACAGCGCTTGGTGTGCAGCACACTAAAAGGTAGGAGCTACATAGTGCATTAAGCATAAGAGAAAAACCATGTTTTTTATTAATATTAAAGAACTCTATTTGCATTTTCCCCTCACTCTTCCCTACCCCTTCTCTCTATCTCTAAGAGGTGGATCCCATACTTACCCCTTTGTGATACATTCAACTATAGATGGTTAGATATGGAAGTTGAGATCATGTTTAAGTGATCTTAAGCTCAGCCTATTAAAGGGTGACCCAGAAGAAGCAGCTGAGAATCAGTGAGGCTGCAAACTGCACTGGGGAAGGGAGTTTCAGCTGGCAGGAAAAACATGCTAAAGATCAGAGGCTCAAAGGAAGGGAGAAGCCAGGGTATTTACTCCCCACCACTCTGCGTCCAGCTGGGTCTCCAGCAGCTGCATCTCCACTGTAATTTCAGAAGTTGCCAGCTGCTCCCACCTTGGTCCCAGCTCCCAGCTAGAAGTTGGCCATGTGGTTAGCTACCACTCCATGGCACTGAAATAACATCTCCTTCCTGTGTCCCTTCAACCCGCAGGTAGGTTGTAGCTTTCTGCTATCATTGTTTTATTTTATCAACAACTCTATTTTCTTATTACTCAAAAAGCGTTTCAGGGACTCATTTCTAACTCCAAATCTATTTGAATTTTAACATGCTCCCAGGTGATGTGAATACACACTAAAGTTTAAGAAATCATACCCTATTTGTGTCTTCAGAAAAAAACATCCGCAAGCAACAAATAGCCTGCCTTAAATCCTCTCTATTTGAAATACCTAGATGGTTTCTGTTTCCGGACAGAATCCTAGCTGACATAGATTTTATGTTCTCATGTTTGTTTCATTGCTTGTCATCTATTCTACTGTACTACAATTTAACATTCTTCATTTAGTTTAACATGCTTGAATTAATTCATCTCTCACTTGGTTTCTCTGACCAATTTGTGGTTCATACATTGCTCTATTAAGTTTTTCAAAGTTGTCAAAGAAATATCTGATTATTTTGTTCTTTGTATACAAGCCACTCCTGTTGGTTTTGTTTTTCTTTTGCAGTTTTTTTTGCATGAATTATAGAATTGTGTTTTCCTTAAGATTTAAAAAGACTCCAGTAATATATATTAGTGTCACCCAAAACATACCAAGTCATATTAATCTCTAAACACTGGCCTTTTCTTTCTCTGAAGAATAGTTTCTTTTTATCAAAACTTACATATTTTTGTTTTGCTCTAATCTTTTCTTCAAGAACAATTCCATTTTATAAAATCACCTTCAGTGTTGACATTGATTTTAATCTTCCCTTCTGGAGTTGACTTGCAAGCTTCTCTTTTCATCTCATACCATTTCCTGCTCAATGCTCACTCATCCTTTTTCAGGCAGACCATAATTTCTTGCATTTTATTGAAAATAAGCAAGTACCTGCCAAAAGATTTTCTGGCTTCTTTTAGTAACTAATTTTTAGAGTTATAAATTCCCTCTGAGCCAGGAAAATAATTTTTCCTTTCCTTTATGCTACTGAAATTTTTATAGGGCACCTTTTCTCCCCCTACTGTTGATTTTTTCTTAAATAGGGCCCAACTTATGTGAGAAAGTAGAGGCCATAGGATCTTCTGGGTTTCTCTCCCTGTCCACTTGGGTGCTGGAGTCTTCTTCTTTGACACCTGGACTCACAGTAGGAATGAATGTGCATATCCCCTGGCCCTTTTCTGGGCAGGCAATCATCCTGCTTGACTAAGCAGGCCCCAAGTGAACTCTCCTCTTACTTACTGATGCATTTATTAGTCCTTTTATCAGATAGAGCTTAAAAGGTCACATTCTTTCTCCTGCCTCTTCTTCCATCACTACTATTCCCAGAACTCTACCATTTCTACCAGAATGTTTTGCCTCGGATAGCTACCTATTTCCATATGCAATGAATCACATGTCCTAAAAATGGTTGCTTCTGATTGTGTGTGGAATGAAATTTATGGAAATAAGACAAACCATTTTCATCAAGCCCAAAAGATAATTTCTAAACGCAGAAGGGATGTAACTCCATTAAGGTTTATTGATATTTTGGATCCATTTAAACCTCTGTTTCCCAAAAGGAGGGCTCCTCGCTTTCTAAAGATTATCTGGGATGGGTATCTTCACCAACAGTACAGCTGAAAGAAAGCCCCCCTCAGACTTTGGCATATGGTCATCGACTCTTTGGTGTCCAGTATTTGTTTTTGTGTATCTTCATGGATATGTTAGTGAGAGGATATTGAACAATATATTGAGTCCTGCTAATCTGATGCCATAGCAACAACAACAATAAAGGCTAACAATGGTTGAGTGCTTACTATGTGCCAAGCACCATGCTTGGAATTTTATATATATTACCTCATATTTAATCCTCACAACTCCTTGCTATAAATGTTGGAGGCAACCTCCCTTCCTTAGGCTTCATATTAATTCCACCTGTGGAATTAAGGTTCTCTATTAGAGTAAAACTTTTAGCCTGTTGCTCATCCCCTCATTTTCCCTGGAGACAGTTGGTAAGAAGAAACTAGACACATTTGGCTCAGGAACACCTAGGACCACTCTTTGGTCTGCGTGCCTAGAAAAAAAAAGTAGCCCAGCCTGCTTGCTAAATCCCACAGGAAGCTTAGTGGAGATCTTTGTACTCCCAAGAAGGGTCTATGTTTTCCATTTCTACCTGTGCCTAATGAGTATGTTGGGGTGCCAGAGTAGAAAGGCTATTATTTCTAAACATCCAAGGTTTCGAATATAGTCTAATTAATGAAATTTTCATATCCACCTATCTAATTTCACCCTCTCATTTAATTCTAAGCCTAAATAGGGAAAATGGGAAATCATTTGTTGATTCCCCTAAAATCTACAAAGTAAACATTACTAGTATCTCCATTGTAAGTTAAATAAACACAAGCACTGAGCCAACTTATTCAAGGCTCTCCAGCTTAATCAGTGATAGGGCATGGATTCTCAGCTCTAACTGCAGAGCAAATACTTGGCCTTCATGTGAACCTAATCGTATCTTCATCACTACCCATGACGGAACTTCCCCAAAACTCATCACATCTTTAAGAGTCAGTGTTGACACCATCTGAGAAGAACCAAGTCTATTCTTCCAACACTCTCCTCCAGAGACTTTTCCAGTGAATGGCTCCATGCTCTGTCCTCTTTGTGCAGTCTGTTGTTCAGTTGCTAATTTATTCATTTATCTCTCTAAACTTAGCATTCAACACAGCATAGATGCCAATTCAATTCCTGTTAAATTATATTCACAGGAACAAATTAACTACTACCAAATACTCCAAAGCAAGCACTTTAAGCATGAAGCCATACCAATTCCAGGATGGATATAGTTGCACTCCAGCAATATTGGATCTACAAGGCCTGCCTTTGTCCCATTTCCTTTTTGTGCTGTTTTTTGCTTTGTTTTTTTAAAGTTCTTTCCACCTTTGCTTTAGAATGTGAGGTGGTGGGAGGCAGGTAATTGACAATATCTGTGATGCCCATTGGCACTATTTCACTGCATCACTGTACCTGGTTTAATCTTAACCCAAATTGCTACAAGAACCCAGAACAATTATAACATGAAAACAATGAGAACTACCATTTCTCAAGCATCTACCATGTACCAAACACTGTTCTAGATGGTTAATACACGTTAATCCTATCACAAGAAGCCTTTGAGGTATTATCTCCATTTACAAATGTGAAAGCCAAGGCTCATCAAGATGAAGATACTTGGCCACTGGCACACACCAGTCAACGGCAGAGCAGGAATTGAATCAGTGCTTTCTAGCTCCAGAGTTGGATCTCTTTCCTTTACTCAGTGCCCTCTGGAATACTGTATATAGCAGCTGTTGTGACGATTAGAAAAGATAATGGGTAGGAAAGTACTTGGAAAACTCCACAGAGAACTAAGCATGTAAGAGATTATGAAGACTTGTTGAGAGCTTTGGCAAGGGCACTGTGATAATAGCCCTGGGGAGGGGGAACAAATTGATCTGGCTGGAGTTTAGGGACATTTCCTATTATGTAAGTGCTCTGAATTCAGTATTTCTGAAAGAGCAGAGCCACAGACCCTCCTTTCTTTGTGAAACAGTCCCCATATCTGAGAACAAAGACAGGAGAGGTTAGTGTGGCTTAAACCAGTTATTTTCTCTTGAGACAAATGAAAGGGTGGGGGATGAGTGGTTGTCCACTTGCTGTTGGGACTGAGACATTGATTGATTCCGGACCCCACTCTGAGAGCAGTAACTTACAACACATGCTGAACATTTTCCCATTTAAAATGCATTCAAAAACACAATAGGCCTGCATGTTTATTCTCTGAAATATAGCACAACAGAGCATGGATTGTTACATATGTTCTGAATGTTTCAACAGACTCCAGAGGCAGAGAAAGGCCTTTTGTTCTCTCATTCACCCAACAGACATTTACTGGATGATTTCTGTATGTCAGGCATTGTGCTAGGCACCAAGGAATAAGACAGGGTCTCTGTTATCAAAAGACTGAGACTTCAATAGGAGAGACAGACTTATAAGCTATTTTTAAAATATTATGACACAGCCGTAAGTGCAACAATAGGAGTACCTACAATATAAAGAAATCAGAATGAATGAGAGAGCATTTCTTTCTACCTATAGAGACTCCTTCCAGGGAGAGATGATGTCTGAGAAAGTTTTGATGACCAAATAGGAATGTCAAGCTCAACTTCTCTTATGTACACTATCCCCCACTTTTCATATACATATGGTGCTTGGAAATACACTGAAAAATTATTTTAATAATTATTAAGTATGTAATATTTGTGCAGCATTCAAAGAATAAAGGTAAAGTTCTATTTAATTCATCAAACAGATTATAATACAGTAGGGAAAAGAAGACATGTTCCAACATAATAAAAAAATGAATAATAATGGGTAAAATATTTAACATAACACAGGTTATAAAAGGTAAGGCAAAATGGAAACTTATGAATCAACAGGCAGAGAATAGAGTCAATGATTGAAGCTTTCATCTTAAAAAGCTAGAAAAGGGATAGAAAATTATAGTCAAAATATGTAAAAAGAGCAAAAAACAGATAAACAATAGACAAAAATCAATGCATAAGTTGGTTCTCTGAAAATGATTAGTACAATTAATAAAACTCTAGCTAGATTTCTCAATAACAAAAGAGTAGGCACAAATTGCTAATGTCAGGAAATGAAATAGGCTGCATCACTATAGGTATTTCAGATATTAAAAAGACAACAGGAAATAGGAACAACATAATTCCAACAACTTAGATGTTAAACTTAGATTTAACAACTTAGATGAAATGGACATGTTCCCTCAAAAGAATGCAACTTGCCCAAACTGACTTAAGAAGAAATAGAAAATCTAAATAAATCCATGTCCTATTAAAGAAATTGAATTTTTAACTAAACACCTTCACACAATGAAATCTCTGGGGCCAGACATCTTCCCTAATGAGTTCTATATTCAACATTTAAATATTTCAGGAAGGAATCATACAAATCCTACATGAGCTCTTTCAGACACAGAAGATGAGGACAGTATTTCCTGATAACAAAACCTGAAATAGACATTACAAGGAAAAAACAAAACAAAACTATATGTTGTTGTCCTTTATAAACATAAATACAAAATGCTTCAAAAACAATTAGTAAATTGTAATCCAGGAATACTTTTTAAAAATCAATTGCTGTAGTGAACATATTATAAAATTCATGTTTTATTTCTGAAATAAAGTATTATTTTAAGAGTTTTACTGCAATGGCACACCTATAATCCTAGCACTCTGGGAGGACAAAGCCGGTGGATTGCCTGAGCTCACTGGTTCAAGACCAGCCTAAGCAAGACCAAGACCCTGTCTCTAAAAATAGCCCGGCATTGTGGCAGACACCTATAATCCCAGCTACTCAGTAGGCTGAGGCAAGAAAAATCTCTTGAGCCCAAGAGTCTGAGGTTACTGTGAGCTATGATGCCAGGGCACTCTACCAAGAGTGACAAAACAAAACTCTGTCTCTAAAAAAAAGAAAAGAAAAGAAAAGAAAATCAATTGCATCTTTGTATATTAGCAAAAAGCAATTGGAAAAGGAACTAAAATGTAATTTATAAGAACATTCAAAACAAGAACTACTTAGGGAGATATTTTAATAAATTACATAAGACATAAAATGGAGACTGAACTTGCTAATAAAAATTAAAGAAAATATAAATAGATATATCATGCTTATAGATTGGAAAACTCAATATTATTAATATATCAATTCTTCCCAATTTATAGCTCTAATTCAATCCCTATCAAAATCTTAGAAGATTCCAAAGCTTATTCCAAAGTTTACAAAAGACATAGACTACCAAGACAATCTGAAAAAGAACTTAATTTGGAGGAATTATATAACCTAATAAAGCTATAATAATCAGGATAGTATGCTATTATAAAGGAAAAAATTATAAATGAAAGGAACAGAATTGATAGTCCAGAATAGACCTACTAAATACTGTATATTAATTTTTAACAAGGTTGACAAGGTAATTCAATGAGAAAAAATAGTCTTTTTAATAAATGGTGATGGAATAATTATATATTCATTTGTAAAAACATGACCTCAACCCTTACTTCAAACATACATAAAAATTAACTACAAAATTAGATATAACAAAGATGTGAAAATTATTAAGTGTCTATGTGAGAAAATCTTTGCAAATTTGGGGTCAAAGATTTCCTTTTTTGGGATTTTTCTTTTTTGAAAGACAAAAAGATCACTAAGAATAATATAAATAAATTAATAAATTGGACTTAAAACTAAAAACTCCTACTCTCTGAAAGATACCACTCTTAGAAATGAAAAAGGCAAGTTTCAGATATACACACATATTAAGTATAATATATAGGCATATATCTATTTTTATATATGTGTGAATATATATACATACACAGACATATATACCTTATAAGGAATTTGCATCCAGAACACACAAAGAACTCCTAAAACTCATTCAGAAAGATAAATGGCTTATTTTTTAAAAACAGATTTAAACAGCCATTTCACAGAAAAGAATTTATGTGTGGCCAGTAAATACATAAAAACTATGCTCAGGATAACTTATCTGCAGAGAAATTCAAATTGGAATTATGAAATACTATTACATAAAAACTAAAGTTTATGTGTAAAGGCTAAAGTTTAAAACACTGATAATACTAAGTGTTGACAAGGTTATAGAACAACTGAAACTCCAACAGTCCTAGTGAAAATGTAAAATGGTACCACTTGGAAAAACAGTTTGATAATTTCTTAAAAGTTAAACACACACTTTCCATACAGCCCAGAAATTCTACCCATAGATAATAAAAACATGTGAGGCCTGACTATTAAGTTAGAAAACTCATCCTAGAAAAAGTGCTACATACTTCATTGCTGAATTTCACTACAATCACCTATGAAGTATTACCTTTGAGAAGTTATCTACTGATGCTAGCACCTTGTCTTCCCTTCAAAGCAATTTTGGAACTCTTTTTTCTGGAATGGCCAAAGCTATTGTCATATTACCCTTGATGTACTAATCAAGATATCTTCATTTCAGTATTTCCTTTATCTTTGGCTAAAGAAAAAAGTCATTGGAGGCCAGATCAGGTAGGTAGGGAGGATGTTCCAATAGTTACTTGTTTACTGGCTAAAAACCCTTTATAGACAATGCTGTGTGAGCCAATGCACTGTCATGATGCAAGAGCCATAAGTTGTTGGCTAAAAGTTCTGTTAAGATTTTCCTGTTTATCTATGTTTACTTAGTCTGCTATGCTTCTCACAATCAGCTGACAATTTTGATGTACAATTTGATGAAGGATTGCAATGTTTTCAGCAGTTCAGCTTATTACTGGTCATCCTGACCTCTCTTCATCAGTGACGCTTTCTCTCCCCTCAATAAAGTGTTTAATCCATTTGTACATTCCTATTTCCTTCATGGCATTATCCCCATAAACTTAGATTAACACATTCCTGATTTGACTTCCACTCTTCCCAAGTTTAACAAGAAATTTGCTGTTTATTAATCTAATCGAATCTAATTCGATCTCTGACATTATCATGATGGCACACAAAAACACACAATAATAATAAATGCCATCTAGCAAGACACTGCCACACCACAACATGACTCCAGCTATGGAGACACTGATATGTCAAAGTCTTAACCTTACTGAGTTGTTTGTACAGTGTTGCCAATGTAAATGCACAGTGGCAAGTTCACAAACTTAATTTTCAAGCCTTGTATTTGAGAGAAAAATCAAAGCATCTGTCTAAACAAAGAAGTACATACACACAGATGTTCATAGCAGCATTTTTCGCTGGAAACTACACAAACATCTATCAAGAAAAATGGTGAATAAATAAACATATTATTGTATATGGACAATGGAATCCTACTCAGCAATAAGAAACAAACCACTGCAACGACGTGGATAAATCTCAAAAGCATTCTGTTGAGCAGAAGAGCCAAGACCGAAAGTCTACATATTGTATGATTCCATTTATATGATGTTCTAGAAAAGTCAGAACTAGTCTGTGGTGATGGCGATCAGATTCGTCCTGGGGTGGGGTGGAGAGGAGTGTATGAACTTGACCACAAGAAGCACAGGACAATTTTTAGGGTAACAGAACTATCTCATACTTAATTGTTGTGGTATTGATAAAGGAAAATGCATTAACTAAACTCAAACTGTATGCTTAGAATAGGTATACTCTATTGTAAGTTAATATTATCTAACTAGAGTTAATTTAATAAGAAAACTTTTTTAAACAAAATAGATAATAGACTTGTGGACAGACCGAGTTCAGTTCTCACCTCTACATTCGTGGGCAGCTCACTTCACCTCTCAGCTTCTCATCTGTATAGTAAGAGCACTGATGCCCACGTTAAATGGTTGTACGTGTATGTGTGAATCTATACACACGAGCAAATTTATGTATATCTCAGAATACATGAGTATAAATCAGGATAGGATACTTAATAGTGCTCCAATAATGTTACTTCTATTTAACTTCCCCCAAAGAGATGAAAGAACCAGAAGGTTGTGGTGTTTCTTGGAGATTTCTGTTTTGGGTCTTTGGACCCAAACAGTCCAGAAGTAATTATGGCCCTGAGTTACAGATGGGGCCAGCAGACACTACTTTCTTCTCTGGATAATAAGACAAAACATAGGAAGTTGTGGCTTGGCAGTGGTTCTTAGGTAAAAGAAAGCCTTGCAGAACAAGCCATAGGGACGGAGGGAGATGGGCAAGAGGCAGGGAACAGAGATACAAATAGAATTGTGAATGATGAAGTTTTTCCCATCTGCATCAATTCCAAGTTTTTTCTTTCTTCAGTTCTATGATTGATGGTGTCTATAGGTAAGAAATAATCACTGTGTTCAGGGCAGGGTCGCCTGGTGGAAAGAAAACAGCCTTTGAAGTCCTCAGATGTAGGCATCAATGACAGCATTTTCCATTCCATGTATGTGTGATCCTTGGTGGGAGATGTAGATCTCTGAATCACAGTCTCCTCATCTCTAAGACTGGAATAAGCAGCATCTAGCTTATAGGAGAGTCCTAGGATTAAACAGCACAGGCTTCCACTGAAGTCTATCAGAGACTGGGTTCTCAGAGACTGGGCCAGCCCTGCAGAGGCAGGTCCGAATTCCACCAAGTTGGATAAGCACTGCGGTTCTATGATCCCAGTCCTGAGGGATCAGAGTGAGCTACTTGAGACTTAGTGGGGTCATAAGTGGCTTTAGCACCCCCCTCCCATTCCTGTGCCACTTTCCTCCTGAAAGACCTCAGCTCCATCCTTTACCACGGTTTATCCTCTTGGTTCCAGAATCCCTAGAGCACAATGTGAGTGTGCTTTCCCCCCAGGGAAGGGTTACATCCAAAGCTGGGTACTTTCTGTGAAATGTTCGTCCTGCTTGGGCTTAGTAAATACAAACAGCTGCCAGCACGTGTTCTGGGCCTCTCTTTGCCCACTGGGCTCCAGGGCTTCCAGTCCCAGCTGGGACTGCATGCTTCCCTGCAGTCGCCACCAGGGAGAGCCTGGGCTGGAGGTGCTGGGACATTGGACAACACTGTTGAGGTAGGAAACCTGGAGGTGGTGTAAGGTCAGCACCTGCGAAGATCTCATTCTAAATAGACCCATTTGCGGGGAGAATGTTTGAGAAAGGAACAGTGAAGGAGAGAGTAAGGGAATATCATATCTCTATAGGGTCCTTTCACTGGTTGGGAGACTAGTCTGGGTCTTCCCTGATGGTCCGCTCTACAGTCGGAAATGTGCGATGTAGTGAAAAGAACAAGAAGTCATGGATCCAAGATCGTTTTAGGTACCAGGGTTTGGACATGTCTCTATTATCCCGAGCCTTCATTCATAATGTCTGTTACCATTCATTGGTTATTTTTCACATGTCATGCTGCCAAAAATTATCTCATTTAATCCTTGCAATAATTGAATGAAGGAAGTGTTTATTACTCCCACTTTATAGTTTAAGAACTGAGGTACAAGAAGTAATTTGCCTAAGGTTTCTTATCTAGGGGAGTCATTGAGATTTTTCTGAAACCAAAGCTTTCACAGAAACCCCCTTCTGTCTTCTGTACACAAGACATTTGCAAATGAGTCATTGTAATAACAATGCCTTTATCAGAGATTTTGCTTTGCAGACTTTTAAATAATCACTTGAATAAAGTTTTTTTGCTGTGTTTCAGGGTCTACAGTGGACTTATTGTTTGTGTCCCCCCACCCCAAATCATGTGTTGAAATCTTGTTCCCCAGTGTAAAAGTATTAAGAGGTGGGAAGGTGATTGGATCCTGAGGATGGAGCCCTCATGAAAGGAATTATAAAAGAGGCCCTAGAGAGCTCTCCAGCTTTCTTTTCCACCAGAAAAA
Source organism: Otolemur garnettii (assembly GCF_000181295.1). NCBI lineage: Eukaryota > Metazoa > Chordata > Mammalia > Primates > Galagidae > Otolemur > Otolemur garnettii. The sequence continues at coordinate 41,675,675 of NW_003852396.1, forward strand.
CATACAATGAGGAGACAGCAGTCTGTTCCCCAAAGGAAAGCCCTCAACAGAACCTGACCATGCTGCCACTCTGATCTTGAACTTCCAGCCTCTAGAACTGTGAGAAAGAAATTGCTCTTGTTTATAAGTAACACAGTCTATGGTACATTTCATGATAGCAGCCCAAACTAACTAAGACAGGGTCTAAAGATCACCTTTGCAGAGGGCAGGGCAGTGGAATTTCTCCAGACTCTGCCTTCCAGTCCCACTTTAAAGTTTCACCCATGATTGATTTTTTAAGTTTTAGATTAATTTATGCACAACTGAACTTCTCACATTTGACAAAACGTCTAGCTTTTAATTTGCCTTTTCTCTAAAATGCTGCCTTTCTAGGCATTCCTTCCGACCATCCATTTCAACTCCCGAATGAATGATACACCAACCTGTTATAGAAGTAGGGTCGCCAGTCATTATATCATGCCCCAGAAATATCCTCAACAGAACAGGGTGAGGCATCAACCTGGCTTTCCCACTCAGATGAAAAGATTGTAGAATGCCTACAAGTCACCGGAGTGATGAGAGATAGAAGGATGTGCAGAAAAACGATTGAGTACTTAACATGTTAGAGTTACTATTTTCACTGAAAAGGAACAGAGCGAGGCTTATTATTCCCATTTTAAATAAAAGAGGAGACTGAAACTCCAAGTTTGAATAAGATGCCCGAGGTCACAGAGCTAGTGAGTGGCTCTGGTTCAAACTGAAGGCTCTCTAAATATAAAGTTTATTCTCTCATTTAGCTACATCAAGTTGCCACCCGGGAATAAAAGCAGATAGAAGGACCTTGGTTATCCCCAAATTTCCCCATGTAGATTTGGAACTAAAGGAATCCACCTAAGAATGAAGGAAGTTTCTACTCTGATCTCATTGCTTCTGCACACCCCATAGGCAGTGTTGTTTGAAACAGGGTAGGCCCTCACCACACCTGGGAAGAAATAGACATCTCATCATCTGGAATGTGTCTCAAGTTGGTCTTATGAAAACTTTAAGTCCCTGAAGAGAGGAAACTGACTACCCAAGACAGCCTGTTTACCTTGCCCACTTGCTCAAGTCAAGAGGAGTGATTTCCCTAGAGAAACAAATATTCTAGAACTTTCAAAAGTGCTTCAAGTAAAACAAGTCCAGATATAAGAACATGCCTTATTAATAGTCTGCCCATAATTTCCTTTCAATAGATAGCCTCTTGGAATAATATACTCCCAGCACAAAAGTGGCAAATGTATAGATACAGCATGTGACCAAAAGCTAATTGGGTCAGAGATAAAAACTTTAGATTAAGCTGGTCACACTCTGTCCCCTGGTTGTGATGATTTAAACTCAGGAAATGACTAAAGCAAGTAATGAAGTACTGGCTTGAATATTGAAGAAGTAAGTGGAAAGTCATCAGACTGAATGGTGAGACTTCCCAGGACACCGGCAGCTTGGAGTACAACCCTGCTCAAAAGAAAAGACCTACATACACTGACATTTTGATCCCCCGCCCCAACAAAGGAAATAGCAAGTTTACTCCTGGTCAGTGGAGTCCACTAACAATCTCTATGCCCTCTCCAATCAGCATTTAGTGCCTTCTTTTTAAAACATATTTCAACACACACACACATACCGACCGGACATTTGAGGAAATCTTTTAACAAAACATACAAAATGAAGGAAAAGTGGGGGTGGGAGGAGATGTAGAGAAATAAGAAATAATTCAGGAAATGAATGAACTTTTAAAAGTTAAAATGCACTCAAGAAAATGGCAATGAGGGCTTGGTGCCTGTAGCTCAGTGGCTAGGGTGCCAGCCACATACACCAGAGCTGGTGGGTTTGAATCCAGCCTGGGCCTAACAAACAACAATGACAACTACAACCAAAAAATAGGCATTGTGGTAGGTGCCTATAGTCCCAGCTACTTGGGAGGCTGAGGCAAGAGAATCGCTTAAGCCCAAGAGTTGGAGGTTGCTGTGAGCTGTGATGCAGGGTGACGTAATGAGACTGTCTCAAAAGAAAAAAAAAAAAAAAGAAAAAGAGGCAATGAGGTTATTAAGTGAGGCTAGATAATAAAAACTGACGACAAAATCTCTAAAAGCTGTATTTAAAAAATGTAAACCTATTTATAGTGCTGAAAAGCCCAGAAGATAATAAAGAATTGGTAGACCTAGATATTATATATAAGACGACGAACACAGAGGTGACATGGAATTCGGGAATGCTTTTGGGACAACCTTAATCTAATTATAGCAAATGAGACAATCTGAAACTTGTCTTCTATTGAATCACCTTCTGATTCACTTTTACTTCTAGGTTATAGTCCCTTGGGATCCCAGCCCAAAGCCTAGCTAGTTACAGATACTTAACCAATTCCAGAAAAAGTATCGGAGACATTTTGCAGCCTTTTGATAGCCTTGCAGGCTGCCAAAAAAAAAGGATGTCTAGGAGCTGCCAAGAAATAAAAGCTGGTAAACTTGCTAAGCTTTGGGCTGGGCTCCTAAGGGACTACAACCTAGAAGTAAAAGTGAATCAGAAGGTGATTCAATAGAAGACAAGTTTCAGATTATCTCATCTGCTATAATTAGGTTAAGGTTATCTCAAATTGCTAGTGGCACCAGAAACTTTCACAGAAGCAAAATAAAATCCTCTCTGGGGGAAGAATACAATTTCTAAATATTCACGTGATTTCCAAAATAATTTTCAAACATAAGGTCTGACATACAATTTTAAAATGACCAGACGTACTATGAGGTAAGGCAACATAAGAGTCCCAGCAGAAATAACGGATAATACAAACAGACTCTCAGGATTCCAAATATTACATCATTAGATGGTCTTTAAAATAACTCGTCTCAATAAGATAAAAAAAAGGGGGTTTCAGTAAAGACTTGGAAATTTTTCTTTAGCTATGATAGGACTTCTGCCATTTATAAGAAACTATTTGATATCATACCAACCCTTTGTCATGAACAGCATGAAAGCCAAAGATGGGAGTCTGATCATTGAGCATGTATTTTCCCATTGGACCATTTGCTGATCTGTAAATAGAAGCAAAGATACTAAGCAGAAAAGACTGGCTAAAAGGTGACATTTAAATAGAGCTTTAAGTTGTCCCACAGTGCTAGGAAAACATAAATTGGATTTTTAAAAATTATTTAAAATTTTTTAATTAAATCAAATTAATATAAGGTTACAATTATTCGGTTACATTGTTCTCAGTTCCAGGGTAAAGTTCCATTTGTAGAAGAGCCCCTCACCCAGGGGGCAGGTTATACACCCTAACAGTGTGCACATTAAGTGAGATCCCGCCTCATGCCCTCCCTTCTTGTACCAAATGTCCTCCCTCCTCCCGATCCCTACTTCCCTCTACCCTCAAACATAAATAGGATTTAAAGACCCACCAATGATGTCTCCAGGTTTTCAGTGAGTACTTTTTTAAAATTATTTTTGCTTCCATATTAGTATGAGGGTACAAATTGTTAGATTACGTTGTTCTCACTTCCAAGGTAAAGTTCCAGTTGTAAAAGAACCCCTCACCCAGGGGCATGCTGTACACCCTTGTGTTGTGCCCATTAGGTGAGATCCTTCCAAATGCCCTTCCTCCTTCTGCCAATTGTTCTCGTCTCTCCTCCTTCCCCTCTCCTCCTTCCCCTCTCCTTTCTTCTCCTGTCCCATACTAAACTATATTTATGTTTCCTTGTTCATATGAGTATGTAATTGTTTATATATTGGTTTCATATTAGTATTGAGTATATTGGATATTTATTTTTCTATTCTTGAGATACTTTACTAAGAAGAATGGGTTTCAACTCCATCCAGGTAAATATAAAAGATGTAAAGTCTCCATCTTTTTATGGCTGAATAGTATTCCCTAGCGTACATATTGCCACAATTTGTTGATCCATTCGTGGGTTGATGGGCACTTAGGTTGCTTCCACAACTTGGCAATTATGAATTCAGCTGCAATAAACATTCTAGTGCAAGTGTCTTTGTGGTAAAATGATTTTTGTTCTTCTGGCTAAATACCTAGTAATGGAATTGTAGGATCAAATAGAAGGTCAACTTGTAGTTCTTTAAGGATTCTCCATACTTCTTTCCATAAAGGTTGTATTAGTTTGCAGTCCCACCAGCAGTGCAGAAGTGTTCCCTTCTCTCCACATCCACGTCAGCATCTGCAGTTTGGGGACTTTGTGATATGGGCCATTCTCACTGGGGTTAGGTGATATCTCAGAGTAGTTTTGATTTGTATTTCTCTGATGATTAGGGACAATGAGCATTTTTTCAAATGTTTGTTAGCCATCATATGTCATCTTTGGAGAAGTTTCTGTTCAAGTTTCTTACCCACTTACAGAGGGGGTTGTTTGTACTTTTCTTGTTGTTTGAGTTCTCTGTTGATTCTAGTTTTGGGGACTTTGTCAGGTTCATAGCATGCAAAAATCTTGTCCCATTCTGAAAGCTGTTTGCTTAGCTGTGCAAAAGCTTTTTAGTTTGATCAAATTCCAGTTATTTATTTTTGGTGTTGCTGCAATTGCCAGGGGGCATCTCCCTCATAAAGTCTTTTCCCAGGTCAAAATCTTCAAGCATTTTCCCCATACTTTCTTCTGGAAGTTTTATTGTTTTGTGTCTTAAATTTAAATCTTTTAGCTAGCAAAAATCAATTTTTGTCAATGGTGAGAGGTATGGGTCCACTTTCAGTCTTCTACCTGTGGCTAACAAGTTCTCCCCCAGCACTGATTCTTTTCCCCAGTGTATGCTTTTGTTAGGAGCATCAAAGATCAAATGGCAATATGTGACTGGGTTCATTTCTAAATTCTATTCCATAGATCTACATTTCTTTTTGTGCCAGTACCACATTGTTTTGATCACTGCAGACTGATAGTATAACCTAAAGTCTAATAACATGATACCTCCAGATTTGTTTTTATTTCTAAGAACTATATTTGCTATTCAGGGTTTATTTCTGGTTCTATATGAAGAGAAGTATTATTTTTTCGAGTTCTTCAAAGTATGACATTGGCACTTTTTGATGGGGATTGCATTAAATCTATAGATTGCTTTGGGTAGTATGGATATTTTAATAATGTTGATTCTTCCTAGCCATGAGTATGGTATGTTCTTCTATTTGTTAACATCTTCTGCTATTTCTTTTCTCAGGGTTTCATAGTTCTCTTTATAGAGATCTTTCACGTCCTTTGTTAGATACATTCCCAGGTATTTCATCTTCTTTGACACTATTGTAAAAGGAATAGAGTCTTTGATTTTATTCTCAACTTAACTATTGTTGGCATATATGAAGGCTACTGATTTGTGGGTATTGATTTTGTATCCTGAAACACTGCTATATTCCTTGATCACTTTAGAGAGTTTTGTAGTTAAGTCTCTGGGGTTTTCCAGATATAAGATCATGTCATCTTCAAAGAGCGAGAGTTTGACCTCCTCCATCTCTATTTGAATACCTTTGATCTCTTTCTCTTGCCTGATTGTGATGGCTAGGACTTTCAACACTATGTTGAATAGCATAGTGATCATGGTGTAAAACTTTTTAATTGTGTCTTGTATTTTGCTTGCTAATATCTTATTGAATATATTTGCATCAATATACATTAATGATATTGGTCTATACTTCTTTTTTATGATCTTTTCCTGGTTTGGGGATCAAGGTTATATTTGGTTCATAGATTGTGCTGGGAGGACTCCTTCCTTCTGTATGCTTTGGAATAGATTATGCAATATAGGAACTAGTTCCTCTTTAAAGTTTTGGTAGAATTCTGATGTGAAACCATCTGGTCCAGAGCTTTTCTTTTGGGGGAGATTTTGTATAATTGATTTCAGTACTTGATACTGGTCTATTCAAAATTTCTAATTCTTTCTGGTTGCATTTTTGATGATAGTGTGTTTTTAGGTATTGGTACATTTCCTCTATATTTTCATACTTCTGGGAATAGAGTTTTTGTAGTAATTATTGAGAATCTTTTGTATATCTTGTATCAGTTATTTCCCCTTTGTTGTTTCTGATCGAAGTTATTAGAGATCTTATTTTTCTGTTTCTGGTTATTCTAGCCAAGGGTTTATCAATTTTATTAAGCTTTTCAAAGTACCAACTTTTTGTTTTGCTGATCTTTCAAATTATTCTTTTGCTTTCAATTTCATTTAATTCTGCTTTAATTTTGGTTATTTTTTTTCTGTTGGGTTTGGCATTGGATTGTTCTTCCTTTTCCAGTTGTTTGAGATGTTCCATTAGGTTACTGACTTGCTCTCTTTCTGTTTTCTTGATGAAGGCATCTAATGCTATAAATTTCCCTTTAAGGTCTGCCTTTGCAGTATCCCTTAGGTTTTGATAGTTTGTGACTTCATTATCATTTTGTTCCAGAAATCTAATGATCTCCTTAATCTTTGACCCAGCTGTAATTCAGCATAAGGTCATTCAGTTTCCATGACTTTGAGTATGAAGATTTCTGTTGTTGAGTTCAACTTGTATTCCATGATGGTCCAAGAAGATACAAGGAATAACTTCTTTTTTTCTTTTTAATTTGTTGAATATAGACTTGTGTCCTAAGATATGATCAATTTTGGAGGATAATCCATGGGCTGATGAGAAGAATGTATATTCAGCTTTGTTAGGATAAAATGTTCTGCATATGTCTGTTAAATCCATTTGTTCTAGGGTCATGTTTTACTAGTCCATTATTACTTTATTTCGTCCATTATTACTTTGTTTAGTTTCTGCTTGGAGGATCTGTCCAGTATTGCCAGTGGGGTGTTAAAAATCTACTATTATAGTGCAGAAAGAGATCATATTGTTCAGATCAGTTAGGGTTTGTTTTATAATTCAAGGAGCATTCAGGTAGGGTGGATAAATGTTAATTATTGAAATCTCTTCATGGTTTGTGCTTCTCTGAACAAGTACATAGTATCCAAACTTGTCTTTCCTTATTTTTGTTGGTTTAAATCCAGTTGTATCTGCAAATAAGATTGCAACCCTTGTTCTTTTTGGCTTTCCATTTGCCTGAATTACTGTTGTGCATCCCTTCACCCTGAGTCTTGTTTTATCCTTTGAGGTAAGGTGAGTTTCTTGGAGGTAACATATCTGACATTGAGGAGAATTCAAGATGTTCCCATTAAATGATAGAATTTATAGGTATGGTAGAGTTTTGGTCATCTTGTTTTTGAAAGGTCAGAGCTTATTTTTATCCCTTTCACCATTGTGGAACCTAGGCTTTGTTCTTAAATTTCTGGGTGAGCTTTCAGTAATTACTTCTAAACCAAGAATAGATGAACTCTCAAAAGGACAAACTCATCATGAAATAAGCTCAATTCCCAAATAAAATAAAGATTAGATACCTCTGAAGAATAAATCAGTGAACTAGAAACTAGGTCAATAATATATTTACACCTAAGCAAGGGAAGGGCCAAATAATACAAAGAAGAATATGAGTGATGATAGAACACAAGAAAATGTCTTAATATATTCTGTAATTAAAATTTCAGAAAGAGAATGGAACAGAAGAAATATTTTAAAAGATAGCTAAAATTTTTATAAAACTGCCAAATGAATCTGATCACATAATCAAGAAGTACTATGCCAAAAACACCAAGACAGGGTAAATGCAAATAAAATCCAAATCTACCACACATTACATTAAAAGTGCTGAAAACCAGCCTGGTACAGTGGCTTACACCTGTAATTCTAACACTCTAAGAGGCCAAAGTGAGTGGATTGCTTGAGCTCAGGAGTTCAAGACCAGCCTAAGCAAAAACAAAGCCCTATCTCTACTAAAAATAGAAAAATTAGCCAGGGGTTATAGTGGGTGCCTGTAGTTCCAGCTACTCAGGAGGCTGAGGCAAGAAGATCTCTTGAACCCAAGAGTTGAGGTTGCTGTGGTCTAGACTGATGCTATAGCACTCTAGCCTTGGCAACAAAGTGAGATGCTATCTCAAAAAAAAAGAAAAAAGAAAAGAAAGAAGAGAAAAAAGAATACTTGTGATGGTATTTAGGACCCATCCAGATGGTTCAGAACAATTTCTTCACCTCAAGATCCCTAACTTAATCACCTTTGCAAAGACCCTTTTTCTAAATGTCATAAAAATTTGTAGGTTTTTAGGAATTAGGCAAGTGTTGAGGACCATTTGTCAGCCTACAAGTAGGATCAGAAAACGTCAATTATCTAGTATATCCAATGAAAGATATGTAATAGCTCTACATGGGAAACCACAAAATGTTATGGAGATAAATGAAAAAAATTAATAAATAGAGGGACATACCATTTTGTGAATGGAAAATTTCTTATTCTTTTTTGCAGTTTTTTTTTTTTTTTTTTTTTTTTTTGGCTGGGGCTGGGTTTGAACCTGCCACCTCTGGCATATGGGGCCGGTGGTCCTACCCCTTTGAGCCACAGGTGCCACCCAGGAAGATTTACTATTTTAAGATAAAAATTAATTCCAAATCCACCTATAAATTATATGCAATCCTGATCAAAATGTCAGCAATGTTTTATTGGCGTAAATTGACAAGCTGATTCTTAAAATTCATATAAAAATGCAAAAGTTGAGAAGAGCCAAAACAAACTTGAAGAAAGGAAACAAAGAGGAATTAAACAACCAGCTATCCGCAAAAAGTTAAAACTATAAATGAAGCTACATAGCAAGTGAATTCTAAATAGCACAGAGGGACAAGACAAGTATATCACTTACATAATATTTTCTATATACTGCAGTCCACTTTCCAGGGTAGCCACATCCATTGCTATGAAGCTTTTGTTGGTGAGTGGGGAAAATAGCAGGTGCCCGGTTGTATTTATAATTTTTAAAATAATAAATATCGCATCTTCCAAAGGACTAAAACCTTCCCATACATTTCTAGTTAAAATTTTTGGAAATGATAAGTGAGCACATGCTAAAGTTAGTGGATATTAGGAGAGTTAGTTTTCCATGACGGCTTTTGTCTCAACTATGATCTACAGACCAAGACAGTGGGACTGATTCTGTGCTTCAGCTAATATCTAGGAAACGCCTGGCTCACTCAATAATTCCCTCGGGTTAGGTGTGTATTTTACATCTTATCTACACAAATGCCCCTGGGACCTTGCTCTATTGTGATTCAGCAAACAGTACTAGCTGGTTGATCTGAAATCAGCTGCCTATACCAATAATGACTCCATTGGACCTTATCTTTCTATTGTGACTCCTAAAATTACTATTTCTTTCTGTTATAATGAAATAATAATCTCCTTTGATTGTAAAAAGCAATGCCTGCTATTACAGCATGATTACTTTCAGAATAAATTGAAAACAGTATTGTCCAGTAATTATCATGTTAAAGAGATTTTAGTCTGCAAGATAGAAAGAAATCCTGTCAATTAGAAGCAATATCCAATAAGCCAATAACCAACTGTACTAATGCATTAAACATAATTAGCCTTAGATTTAAGAAAAAAATATGTTCAGAGGTAAAGCTAAGTCATTTCCTGGGAAGATGTTGTGATTGCCAAGAGCAGCGTTAAGTCACCACTGTATCTGAGGCAAACTGAGGCCCAGAGGACAGCATGATATTTAAGAACAAAGCTTATTTTTAAATTAGGTAATGCTTTTCTTTTCTCTCTTTCTTTTTTTTTTAAATCATCCTGTTTCCACTACAGTAAGCTTAGTTCAGGCCTTTATCACTTAACATGTTTCAATTGGCCAGGCAAAACAGCTCATCCCTAAGATGCTAGCACTTTAGGAGGCTGAGGCAGGTGGATTGCTTGAGCTTAAGAGTTCAAGACCAGCCTGAGCAAGAGTTGAGACCCCATCTTAAGAAAAAACAAGAAACATGCTTGGTGCCCGGGGCTCAGTGGTTAGGGTGTTGGCCACATACACCGGGGCTGGCAGGTTCCAACCCTGCCATGGCCTGCTAAACAAACAACAACAAAAATAGCCAGGTGTTGTGGCAGGCAGCCGTAGTCCCAGCTACTTGGGAGAATCGCTTAAGCTCAAAGAGCTTGAGGTTGCTGTGAGCTGTGATGTCACTGCATTTTAGCAAGGGCAACTTAGTGAGACTCTGTCCCCACCCCACCCACCAAAAAACAAGTTTCTATCTCCAGGCAATGCCTCCACCCATCTATACCATGCACCACAATCCAATCATCTAAAAATACTAGAGTCTTCTTTCCAAACCTGCTATTCCCTGCATCAGTTGGCTCAAGGTGTCTTTTTCTATTGGAAGAATAAGAGTTGTTTTGGTCTGGGCGTAGTGGCTCACGCCTATAATCCTAGCACTCTAGGAGGCAGAGGCAGGTGGATTGCCTTAGCTCATGAGTTCGAGACCAGCCTGAGCCAGAGCGAGACCCTGTCTCTAAA
>NW_003852396.1:41686237-41693859 GCF_000181295.1 Otolemur garnettii
AAAAAAAAAAAAAAAAAAAGAGTCCATGCAAAATTTCCATGATATCCAACACCACAGATCAGCAAAATAGGCCTCAAATAATCTGTATGCAGCCCATAGGCTACAGGTTGAACACCCCTGGATGGTGAAATAGTGGTTTTCATGGCTTAACATAAAAAAGTTTATTTCTTACTTACAGGGCATGTTTGGTTCTGGTAGACACTGAGGATGGGCTCTGCAGACACTCAGATCTACTGGCTAAAGGCTGTAATGGGTCAGGTCCCTGAGGCCCACAGTTGAAGGAAAGAACATGGTGAATCACATGCTGGTATTTAAGTCTATCTGGGAGTGATAACCATGACAATCACTCACATTACTTTGGCCAAAACAAGTACTATGGCCCATACCACACTTGAAAATAGGACAGTGAGGCACCACATGCCTGCAGAGAGATGGAGTATTTGTGAACAAACCAAATAACCCTTACTTCTCTAACAGCACTTAAAGACAAGAAATGTACAACCTTATGGGAAAGTAGAGTTAAGACCATTAAAATATCTTGTAAATATTTTTAAACTTTCAGGGAAAATAAATTACTTCAGCATATCAAATAACAGTAGTTTTTTAACATTTCCAATTAGCAGTAAAGATTCTATACAATTAATTTCCTATTATCATGGTTTTCTCTCTGGAAAATTTTAAATTCCTCTCCTCAGTGGTTTCACCACTAGCTATGTATTCATTTTGCCTAGTAGGAAATCTAATATATGTAAAAAGGCCTTTTTCTACTGTTTGGTATTCCACCAAGTGTCATAGTTTACTTTTCACTCCTTATGACAAATAAAAATTCACATATTCTCAATTAGACATGTTTTGCAGTCTAAAACAATATATATAATTTAACTTTCCATAACTATGGTTATAGAAAAACTATTGTATTGGAGACAGGCGAGAAGTATCTGGAAGGATATAGTGTTATTTCCCCGCTCTGCTCAAAACTTTAAATACTTTCCATCACCTACCTGTTCAGATCCAGATTCTAATGTTTGGCAGAGATGCCTTATGGAAGAACACTTAGCTATTTACTACAAATTCAAAACTTCTCCTTCTATAATACGAAGTTGACACTGGACAAATAGCTTCTTGTTCTCCTTACAGCCAGATAAAGCTAAATAAAATATGAACAGGAGATTTTTTTATATTATTATCATGATCTAGAAAGCACTCAGAAGGCCCATACTATGCACCAGATATAGACAAGGATTTGACAAATACTAACTTATTTACTGTGTATAACAATCCTGTAAGGTAGCTCTATTATTGTCCCTTGTTTCCAGATGAAGAAACTGAGGGTCAGAGCAGTTAAATAATGCTAAGCAACACAGCTAATAAGTGACAGAAATGAGATTCCAGCCCAGGAAGTCTAATTCCAGGGACTATGCTCTTAACTGCTGCATTCTGCCTCTTCTTGGACCAGGGCCCTTAAAAAGCAAGCTCAGCTTCTCCGTGTCTCTAGTTCTATTTACTCTGTGGCCCCAGTGGGTGGCAGAGCCACACAGCTGTGGGGGCCTGGGTTTTGATTAACTATAGAGAAGCAAATTTACCCTGGATAGGAATTTCCAGTGTGGAGATTGCCACATGAATGAAAAACAAACATCTATTGAGACAAGGCACCAAATTTGGGGGTTGCTTTGTTATTAGCTTCTGGTGTTTTTCTCTAGTAATATCCACGGCTTCCAAGACCCACAACAATTTGACTTTGTTGGGAGTTAAAAGACCTAGTTCATCATAAGCACAGTCTCTGACCTAATGGATAACCTGAAACAAGCACTTCTTCCCTCAAGATGACATTTGAAAACTAAGGGGGTTTAGATTAATTTTACAACCTGTTGTCCATAGGACGTTCCACTGTGAACCTTCTTAAGAACAGAACTCCATAGCCAAATAAGGTAGAGAAATTCTGGATAAAACATCCCCATATGGAGATTCATAACGCACATTCACTTAATGAATACGTCAAGACATTCTTCCATAAGGACTTTACCATCCATATTCACCAGATGGACTTATGTGACCATGGGACTTCTTAATTATTTTTAATTAGGAGATGTTTATTAATATTTATATATGAATTTACTAAGAAATGTGGTTTAGGGAATAATGAACTAGATGAATCCTAAAACTATTCCCAGTACTAAAAATGCTCTGCCATGGTTCCTGCCTTTCCAAATTTCCTATCCACAGCTCTAATCAGTTTACCATTTCATTGCTATACATATGCAGCATATATCTCCACTTAAAGCTGGGAATCTCTCACCTTATTTCCAGGACCTGGAATAACCTTTCTCTCCTCTGACCATTCCAAGTCTTTCCTATACTTCAAGGTCCAACTCAACCCTGGTTTATGAAGACTTCACAGTGTGATCCAACACATAATTTACTTCTCTTTTACTCAACCCATATTAAATTGTCTAGACCCTCCACAGGCATTTTAGGATTGAACCCCTAAAAGTCTTTTTTGTTTGTTTGTTTTTTGAGACAGAATCTGTTGCCCTGGGTAGAGTGCCATAGTATCATAGCTCACAGCAATCTCAAACTGTTGGACTTCAGCAAGCCCCTTGCCTTAGCCTCTTGAATAGCTGGGACTATAGGTACCTGCCACAATACCTGGCTAGTTTTTCTTTCTTTCTTTCTTTTTTTTTAGACAGAGCCTCAAGCTGTCCCCCTGGGTAGAGTACCATGGCATCACAGCTCACAGCAACCTCCAACTCCTGGGTTCAAGCGCGTCTCCTGCCTCTGCCTCCCAAGTAGCTGGGACCATAGGCGCCCACCACAATGCCTGGCTATTTTTTTTTTGGTTGCAGCCCTCATTGTTTGGCAGGCCTGGATTTGAACCCGCCACCTTAGGTGTATGTGGCTGGCGCCTTAGCCACTTGAGCCACAGGCGCTGAGCCACAAAGTCTCACTCTTACTCAGACTGGTTTGGAACTCCGGATCTCAGGCAATCCACCTCTTTTAGCGTCCCGGAGTTCTAGGATTACAGGTGTGAGCCATCTCACCCAGCCTGAAAAGTCTCTTGAAAGTATTTGTAGGACAAAAGCCAACTAGAAATTTAGGTTCTTGAGTCATTTTGTTAACACATTGCTGAAACTGAGATAAAAATCAAGCTAGAGTCACAAACAATAAAGATTATGCGTTGACTCCAAGAAGAAAAAGGAGAACAAGCTTTGTGGTCCTTACCCAAGAGAATCCATGATGATCAAACAAGGAGTGAAATGCAATACTAGTTAGAAGTTTAGGCACTAGTCTACAAACAAAAAGGGGTTGTGTTGGGATTCCTTCATAAGCAGTTGCTGCAAGATGGGTTTTCTATTTAAACCAGAATGAACATGCATGACTGCGAGAGATTGGCTGTGTGCGCGTTTTGCCTTCTCTGCATTATGAAGGTATTTTCTTTGGCATTTTGGCTACCTAGTGGCACAAGAACCTAAGATCCCAGTTATATCTCATGCATTGCTCCACCATAAAGCAAAATAAAGTTCTGTTTTTAACAAAGTATGGGATGCCAGAATGTACATTACTAATTTTGTAAGAATGAGACCATACCTTAGGAAGAACCACTATGAGAAACCAAGATGAGTTTGTACCTAAAAGAAGCTGGGAAAGGTAAATATCAAAATGTCTGACTTCCTTGGGCAGATCTGGATTTTGGTGTGGATAATGGATGGGAAGACTGGAGATAAAGGTTCATTATGAACAAATTGCAGTTTTCTCCAGATGGAAAAGACAAGGAGATTTTGACTAAGGCAGGATAGTGGAAGGATAGAACATAAAAGAGATAATACTGAATTCAGGAAAGAATACAAAAAGGGAGAGAGGGGGAAGAAGAAAAGAATCAAAAGAGGAAGAAGGAAGGAACAATAGAAGAAAAGAAAAGACTCTTAGCCCTCTGGCTAGAAAACTGAGTGGATCCTAGGATACCTAAAGAATCCCCCCTATTTCTTCATTCATCCTGAATGGGGAGCAGGAAAGGAGAGCCCTATATTATTCTGTAATATACTTAAAACAGAGCCAGTATTTCAGACCTATTTTTCATTGTCCCAAGTAATCAGTAGTACATAAGCAAAAGAAACCTTCTAAAAGGCCTGAAGTGGCACAGCCAGGATAATCATAAACTAAATTGTAAATGACATGAAGTTGACTTTGGTTTTTCATCTAGTTCCAGACAGGCAGCTCCCCTCACCTGCCACATTCCCCCACTTACTTCACTATAAGCCTCTCCATCAAGGAGTTAAGTCATTATGAAAGACACCCTGAGAAGGGTTTGAGAAAGCAGTAGAAAATGTACATAGGAGTCAGACTAACTTCATAACTTTAGAGTCAAACTAATCTAGATCTGTACCTCATCTGCTGTACACAAAATCTTGTGGTTTAAGACAAAAGGCTAAAGTAAAAATAGAGATGTTGAGTCCCTAAGGTCCTAGGCAGCCATGGAATTTAAGAATATTGCTAGGCTCAGTGCCTGTGGCTCAAGCAGCTAAGGCGCCAGCCACATACACCTAAGGTGGCGGGTTCGAATCCCCAGCTCGGGTACGCCAAACAACAATGATGGCTGCAACCAAAAAATGGCCAGGCGTTGTGGTGGGCGCCTGTAGTCCCAGCTACTTGGGAGGCTGAGGCAGGAGACTCGCTTGAGCCCAGGAATTGGAGGTTGCTGTGAGCTGTGATGCCATGGCACTCTACCCAGGGGGATAGCTTGAGGCTCAGTCTCAAAAAAATATATATATATTGCTAAAAGAAAGTAAAGGAAAAGTGAGAATTTTTTCTGCATTGATGTGCTTTGGACCCCCTATTTTTAAGCAGGCATTATGAGGCCCTTATCTGACTGTGAACACTTCCACTGCAGGAAAAATTTTCAGTAATACACTTCTCCTCTAGGCTAACTCCCACTCTCTTATTTTCATTCACTCTGCCATCTATACAGTCTGAACAGGAAAAAAAAATGAAAAAGAATCTCAGAGACCTATGGTATACAATCAAGTGTACTGATACACTCATAATGAAAATCTCAGAAGAGAAAAAGAGAAAAAGAAATAATGATCAAAACCTCCCTAAAATTGATTTAAAAACATAAATTTAAACCTCCTAGAAATTCAATAGATTCCAAGAAGGTAAATTCAAAGAGGCCTAGACACGTAATAATCAAATTAGCAAAAGATTAAAAACAAAGAGAATTCTTTCAGCAAGAAAGGAATGACACATCATGAACAAAGGAGCTTCAGTAAGTAATGATTTATTTCTCACAAGAAACCATTGAATCCCAAAGGCAATGGGATGGCATGTTCGAAGTGCTGAAAGAAAAAGGTTCTCACTCAAGAACTTTTACTTAGGGATAAGTTCTCTCTGCCACCCAGGCTAGAGTACAGTGGCATGGTCACAGCTCACTGTAGCCTCAAATTCCTGTGTTCAAGCTATCTTCCCACCTCAGCCTGAGCAATTGGACTACAGACATGTACCACTATACCCAGATAATTTTTAGAATTTATTTATAGAGATGCAATCTCATTATGTTACCCAGGCTAGTCTCAAACTCTTGGCCTTATGCAATCCTCCCAACTGGACCTCCCAAAGTGCTGGGATTTCAGGTGTGAGCCACTATGCTGAGCCCAAGAATTCTATATGTAGCAAAAGTACCCTTTAAAAATGAAGGTGAAAGTAAGACATTTCAATATAAACAAAAACAATTTTGTAGAGCAGGCACAAAAAAAAAATAGGGAATTTTTCAGGCTGACACAAAAGAATGCCAGATGATAATTAAGAACTATAGATCTTCAGTAAAGATAACTAAAAATAAAAGACAATAGTAAATGTATTTATCATTTATTTTCTCCTATATGATTACACAAAGCAGTAAGTATGAATCTGTGTTGATGATGACTACACAAGGTATAAAGATGTAATTTAATATAAAAATGATTGCACAAATAAGAAAAGACATCCTAGAGCTACAGAAGAGGAGTGTTTTTGTATATTATTGTAATTAACCCAGTATTAGTGCAAATTAAATCGTTATAAGTTAAAATGTTAACTGTAGGCTGGGCGCCTGTGGCTCAAGCGGCTAAGGCGCCAGCCACATACACCTAAGGTGGCGGGTTCGAATCCCCAGCCCGGGCCCACCAAACAACAATGATGGCTGCAACCAAAAAATGGCTGGGCGTTGTGGTGGACGCCTGTAGTCCCAGCTACTTGGGAGGCTGAGGCAGGAGACTCTCTTGAGCCCAGGAGTTGGAGGTTGCTGTGAGCTGTGATGCCATGGCACTCTACCCAGGGGGATAGCTTGAGGCTCCGACTCAAAAAAAAAAAAAAATGTTAACTGTAATACCCAGATAACCACCAAAACACACACACACACACATAAGAAAAAGAAAAAGAAACAAGAGAATGGTCCGTTAAATAGCCAGGTGTTGTGGCAGGCGCCTGTAGTCCCAGCTACTTCGGAGACTGAGGCAAGAGAATCGCTCAAGCCCAAGAGTTTGAGGTTGCTGTGAGCTGTGACACCATAGCACTCTACCAAGAGTGACATAGTGAGGCTCTGTCTCAAAAACAAAAAAGTGGCCCATTAAATAATATCCACTTAATAGAAAAGACAGCAATAATATAGAAATAAAGTAACAAAAAAGTACACATAGAAAACAAATAAAATGCAGATGTAAATCTTTTGGGGGGGTTATTTTATTTCATTGCTTATTTTTTATTTCTTTCCTTTTTTTTTTTTTTTGTCGAGACAGAGTCCCATCCTATGCCCCTGAGCAGAGTGCAACCTCAGACTCCTGGCTTGTGGGCATCCTGCTGCCTCAGCCTCTGAAAGCTGCTGGGATTATAGGCACTTGCCATGGCACCTGGCTGGGATTTTCCATTTTTTTCATGAGTCGGGGTCTCACTTTCGCTCAGGCAAGTCTCGAACTCCTGAGCTCCAGCGATTCTCCCTCCTCAACCTCCCACAGTGCTGAGATTACAGGCATGAGCCACCACACCCAGCCAGATGTAAATCTTAACTTGTCAGTTATTATGTTAAATATAAATGGATTAAACACTCCAGTTAAAGGGAAAAGACTGGGATTATGAGGGTAGAGGAAGAAGAATGATTCAAATATATACTGTCTATAAGAGACATACTTTAGAATCAAAGTCATAAAGAGGTTATGGATTATTTGTAAATATATATACCATACAAACAGTAAACAAAAAGAGCTGAAGTGGTTATACTAATATCAGATAAAACAAATTTAAGGCAAAAATTGTTAGTAGAAGAAGTACATTTTAGTTAGTAGAAGATAAAAGTTAGTAGTTAAAAGTTTAGTTAGTAGAAGATAAAAGTTAGTAGTTAAAAGTTTAGTTAGTAGAAGATAAACTTTAGTAGTTAAAAGTTAAAAGTAGTTAAGTAGTTAAAAGTTAAACTTTAGTAGTTAAGTAGTTAAAAGTTTAGTTAGTAGAAGATAAAGTTTAGTAGTTAAAAGTTTAGTTAGTAGAAGATAAAATTTTAGTTAGTAGATAAAAGTTTAGTTAGGGCTCAGCGCCTGTGGCTCAAGCGGCTAAGGCGCCAGCCACATACACCTAAGGTGGCGGGTTCGAATCCCCAGCCC
>NW_003852396.1:41693966-41719195 GCF_000181295.1 Otolemur garnettii
CCAGGAGTTGGAGGTTGCTGTGAGCTGTGATGCCATGGCTCTCTACCCAGGGAGATAGCTTGAGGCTCTGTCTCCAAAAAAAAAAAAAAAAGTTTAGTTAGTAGAAGATAAAAGGGTCACTCCCCATCAAGAATATAAAATAATAAACCTAACAACAAAGCCCCAAATACATGAAGCAAAACCTGCCAGATGTGAAAGGATTGATAATTCAGCAAGAACAGAAGAGGAAAGAACCATTACTTAACTCATTTTTTTTCGAGACAGAGCTCAAGCTGTCCCCTGGGTAGAGTGCTGTGGCATCACAGCTCACAGCAACCTCCAACTCCTAGGCTCAAGCAAGTCTCCTGCCTCCAACTCCCAAGTGGCTGGGACTACAGGCACCCGCCATAATGTCTGGCCAATATTTGGTTGCAGCCATCATTGTTGTTTGGCAGGCTCGGGCCAAATTCAAACCCACCACCTCAGGTGTATATGGCTAACGCCCCAGCCACTTGAGCCACAGGGGCCGCGCCACTTAACTTAACTCATTTTTTGAAGCCAGCATTACTCTGATACCAAAGCCAGACAGAAAAATCACAAGAAAAGAAAGCTATAGAAAGCTATATTCCTTCTGAATGCAAACATCCTCAAAAAGATACTGGCAAACCAAATCCTTCCTTATATAAAATGGATTATACAGCCACACATAACACACTGCCATGTCAATAGATACAGAGAAAGTATTGGCAAAATGCAATAGCTTTTCAGGATACGAACACTCAACAGAGCAGGAAGAGAAGGGAACTTCCTAAACCTGATGAAGGGCATCTAAGAAAAACCTACAGTTAACAGATATCAACAGATATATGGCTAGTTGATTTTTGACAGTGGTGCTGGAGACCATTCACTGTGGAATGAACAGTCTTAACACTTGCAAAAGAATTAAATTGGCTCCATTCCTCACACTATATACAAAAATTAACTCAAAATAGATCAAGGACCCAAATTTAAGAGCTAAAAATATGAAATACTTTATGAAAATGTAATCCTATATTTTCTTCAGTCTTGGATTTGACAACACATTCTTAGACATGACATTAAGAGAAAAGTAGATGAATTCGATTTCATGCAAATTAAATTTTGTGCATCAGAGGACACTATCAAGAAAGGGAAAAGACAACCCAACAAATGGGAGACAATATTGCAAGTCATACCTAATAAGCATCTGGCATAAATAAAGAATTTGTACATGTCAACAACAAAAAAGTAACCTAATTTAAAAATGGGCAAAATACATTTCCCAAAAAACACATATATATGGCCAACTATCCCATGACAAGATGTTCGTCATCATTTGTCACTAGAGAAGTGAAAACCAGGCTCAGCGCCTGTGGCTCAAGTGGCTAAGGCGCGAGCCACATACACCTAAGGTGGTGGGTTCGAATCCAGCCCAGGCCCACCAAACAACAATGATGGCTGCAACCAAAAAATAGCCGGGCATTGTGGTGGGCACCTGTGGTCCCAGCTACTTGGGAGGCAGAGGCAGGAGACTCGCTTGAGCCCAGGAGTTGGAGGTTGCTGTGAGCTTTGATGCCACCAGCACTCTACCCGGGGGGCAGCTTGAGGTTCTGTCTCAAAAAAAAAAAAAAGAAGTGAAAACCAAAACCTCAGTAAGCTACCACTTAACATCCACTAGGATGACTATCATGAAAAAGGTAAGTAAGTGTTGGTGAGGACACAGGGAAATTAGAAACCTCATATTGCCTGTTGGTAATGTAAAAATAGTGCATCTACTTTGGAAAACCTTTCAGGATTTCGTCCAAAAGTTGCCTATAGAATTACCATATGAATCCATAGTTCTATTCCTGGGCATATACCCCAGAAAATTAAAAATATATGTACACTCAAAAACACATACACAAATGTTCATAGCAGCTTTACTGATAATAGCCAAAAAGTAGAAACAATCAAAATTTCCATCAACTGATTAACGTTTAAACAAAATGTACTATATTTATATAATAGAGTATCATTGACCCATAAAATGGAATGAAATACTGATTCAGGCTACCATGGATGAAGCTTGAAACATTATGCTACATAAAAGAACCCACATACTGTATGATTCTTTTTGTATGAAATGTCCAGAAAAGGCAAACCCACAGAAATATAAAGCAGATTAGTGGTTGCAGGGGCTAGGGGAAGAGAGAATGGGTATTAACTGTTAAAGAGTATAAAGATTTTCTTTGGAGTTAAGAAAGTACTCTGCAATTAGACAGTTATATAGTAGTAATGGTTATACTTTCTTGTATACTAAAAACCACTAAGTTGCATACTCAAAAAGGTGAATTTTGTGGTATGTGAATTCTATCTCAATTTTTAAAAATTGAAGATACATCCACCCTGTGGGGAGAGTCCCAGCAACATGAGTTAGGGCAAGGTGCTTTGTCTTTTAGGATATCATTTCCTCATTTGCTGAGTGGACACAAGACCACCATCCCCATTAACTGATAAAGTCGGTATATGTGAAGTTCTGAGCCCAACATCCTCCATTCTGTTAGTATTCATAGTTGAATCTGAATCCATGGAGACACTACCCTCTGTCTAATCTAAACTTGCAAAAGCCCCCAGATGTTTCTTAGGTTCTTGGGTGTGGTTTGGTTTTTTACATGCATACTCTCTTTCTGAAAGTCCTGGGAGGGAAGACAAGGTAATGTCCATTGAGCTTCTGTTAAGTACCAGACTCTGGTCTAAAATACCACATTAATTTAAGCCTCCAGAAAATGCCATAGACTAAGTACATTTATTTCTACTTTAAAGGAAAAGAAATGGAAGCCTGGGCTTTAAAAAAATCCCCTCCAAGTCATCCCATTAATAAATGTAGAATATAAATGCCTTAACACAATAACTAAGAAAATGCCATGAAGGCGATGTTAACCAGTTTGATGAAAATATTTCTAATTGTATATAAAACCAGCACATGGTACCCCATAACTGCATTAATATACACAGCTATGATTTAATAATAAAAAAAAAGAGTAGAGATGCTGGATTTAGATGGGCTTGAATTCATATCTACCTTTCAACAAGTCTCATGAGATCTCCAGCAAGGTTCCTAAGCCTTTGAACGTCAGTTCCTTACCTATGAAACAGGGACATTAGGAGATTAAAAGAAATCATGGAGTGATTCTGAAGATTAGATGAGACAGAGGATCTACACTTAGCACAGATCCTAAGATCATATAATGCTCAATAGATATTGGCTAATGTTACCTCTTATGAGGAGCTAACTGGCAGCTAAGCTGGGAAGAGAGGCTAGATCTGCAGCCACCAAAGCCTTCCCTCCCATTTTTCCATGTTGCCTCTTTTCTCTTCTCCATCCGGGTCCTCACTACTCACCCTGTCACCTGACAAGCAGCAGAAATCTAAGTCAGCAGGGCAAAGAACGGAGACAAACTGTCAAGAGAAATAGACACACCCTTCCATTTCCCCCAAGACTTGTCAATCGCAGCATGTTCTTCCCAAAAGCTGACCACACTCACATGTGCGCACACACACACACAGTCTTCTATTTCTGAGCAGCCAGCACTTATAGCTTCATTTAAAAAGGGATGCAGTGCAATCCACAGTGTCCTGAAACGTGCCCCCCCAAATCTCACTTCCTTGGCTTTTCCCAGCAACTCCAAGGTACATTCAAAAAGCTTGCAAAACCTCTTTACTTTCTCTGTGTCTTCTCATAAACAGTTTGGCTTTTGGCCTCTCCCAGCTACATCTGATCTCAGTGGAATGCGCTTATCAGTCATGGGAATGAGGCCAAACAACCTGGTACCCAGGTGGGTAAGGAGGCTTGCACAAGCTTGCAACATGTCATCAGCAAGTAGGTTGACACAGAATTTCAGTTTCTTATCTTCTGGCAACTTCTATCAGACCCAGAATACCTCTCACAGGCACCCGCCCTTTCAGACTCATTCTCTTCTCCTGTGTCAATCTTACTTTCTTTTCTGATCTGTTGACTGGCATCGGTGGAGCATTAGCTCTCACCATGATCATTAGGAACCACTGACATCATATCACTGGTCCAGTTGGGCACCCTGGGACAACTTTGCATAGGCCTCGCATTCTCTAAGGACAAAGCATAGTTTAAGGGTAGGCTTTAGTATTGGACAGGCCTGGCTTTGAATCCAGCTTTCTTCTGAGATAACTTAAATGACGTCCTCTTCTCCTTTGTAAAAGGCAGCTATTAAAACCTACCTAGCATGGCCAGTGCAGTGGCTCACGCCTAGGATCCTAGCACTTGGGAGGCCAAGGAAGGTAGATCACCTGAACTCATTGGTTCAATACCAGCTTGAGCCAAAGTGAAACCCTGCCTCTAAAAATAGCCAGGCATTGGGGTGGGCATCTGTAGTCCCAGCTACTAGGGAGGCTGAGGCAACAGAATCACTTAAGCCCAAGAGTTTGAGGTTGTTGCGAGGTAGGCCACTATAGCATTCTACTGAGGGGAACAAAGTAAGACTTTGTCTCAAAAATAAATAAATAAAATAAGATAAAACCCACCTAGCCATATTGTTAATAAGAAATGAGATATAGGAGGCACCATGGTAGCTATTAACATCGCCATTGCTGTCACTGTTAAGATGCCAAGAAACACCTGATCGGAACTCAGTTCAGATCAGCACTCGGCCTTTGAAACTGTTACCTGACTATTTCAAAATTAACTGCGACATGTATAAACTTCAAGAGTACACACACTCATTATACCCAAACACTCAACTCCCAGATTTCGAGTCGAAGAAATAAAACTATGAATGTAGGGCAAAGATTTAGCTACAAAGAATGATTATCACAGTATTGTCTACAATACTAAAAAACTAGAACAAATCTAGACATGAAAATGAATTACTATACAGATGGTGGAACTCCCAATTCAACAATTTGCAGACCCTTAAATGTGGTAAAAGAGTGCTAATAACGGTGGTGCCAATGGCTCAGAGGAGTAGGGCGCCGGCCCCATATGCTGGAGGTGGTGGGTTCAAACCCAGCCCCAGCCAAAAACAACCCCCCCCAAAAAAGAACGCTAATAACATGGAAAGGTATTTACAATGTGTGTAGTATATTTAGTTGAAGTGTCAAAAGTTGAAGTGTCAAAAATCAACTTTAGAATGTGGTCCTGACTTAATTTGAGGGGGGTGGGTGGAGATAACATCTGAGTATATAGAGAAAAACCAAAAGGGTAATCATTAAAATCCTAAAAGTGGGTATTCTTCTTGCAATCTTTTTCCTGTTCTGTATTTTCTAACATTTTGATGATGAAAATATTGAGGAAAAAGGTAAACATTTTTGGTAAATTTCATTGAAACAAAACCTACATACAGAAATATCACACAAGCTCTAGTACAGCTTGATGACTTTTGTTAAAGTAAACACACCTGTGTGTAATTGGCACCCAGATCAGGAAACAGAACACTTACCAGCACCCCAGAAGCCACGTTTTTACCCAGTTGTGGTCACCAGCCACCCTTTAAAGATAACCACTGTCCTGGTTTCTAACCAGCTAGACAGGTTAAAATGTTTTTTTTTTTTTTTTTCCAGACAGGGTCTCATTTTGTCGCCCTTGGTAGAGTACAATGGCATCATAGCTTACAGCAACCTCCAACTCTTGGGCTCCAGCAATCCTCTTGCCTCAGCCTCCCGAGGTAGTTGGTACTAAAGGCACTTACTACAATGCCTGACTGTTTTTTTTTTTTTTTAGATGGAGCCTCAAGCTATCCCCCTGGGTAGAGTGCCATGGCATCACAGCTCACAGCAACCTTCAACTCCTGGGCTCAAGCGAGTCTCCTGCCTCATCCTCTCAAGTAGCTGGGACTATAGGCGCCCACCACAACGCCCGGCCATTTCTTGGTTGCAGCCATCATTGTTGTTTGGCGGGCCCGGGCTGGGGATTCGAACCCGCCACCTTAGGTGTATGTGGCTGGCGCCTTAGCCGCTTGAGCCACAGGCGCCGAGCCTGTTTTTTTTTTTTTTAAGAGACGGAGTCTCACTCTTGCTCAGGCTGTTCTAGACCTCCTGAACTCAAACAATCCACCTGCCTTAGCATCCCACACTGCTGGGATTATGGGCCACCACATCCAGCCTAGACTAAAACATTTTAGGCATTCTACAGATGGAATCATCACTGACCACTTTGTGCCTATCCTTTTCATCCATCATTGCTGGAGAGAGTCGTCTGTGTTGTTTCACATAATTGCAAAACGTTCATCCTCAGTGCTATGTTTGTTTTTTGTTTTTTCAAGACAGAGTTTCACTGTGTCACCCTCGGTAGAGTGCTGTGGCATCACAGCTCACAGCAACCACAAACACTTGGGCGTCAGCAATTGTCTTGCCTCAGCCTCCCAAGTAGCTGGGACTACAGGCAACCGCCACAACACCCAGCGATTTTTTGTTATTGTTGCAGTTGTCATTGTTGTTTAGCAGGCTCGGGCTAGGTTCGAACCCACCAGCCTTGGTATATATGGCTGGCGTTGTAACCATGGTACTATGGGAGCCAAGCCCTCAGTGCTATGTTCTATTGTATAAACATACAATTTATCTTTTATTTATCCATTCTTCACACAAGTGTCACTACTTGCTATTGGTGTTATGATAGTGCCACCAGTTACATTCTTGTGCTATCTTTTGTTGAACTTATGTACACATAGAATTGCTGGTCATGGGAAATGTGTACATACAGGTTTGCAGACACCATCACACAGTTTTCCAAAATAGTTCTTCCAAACACACTTCCACCAGCAGAGTGTGAGAATGTTGGTTGCGGGACTCAAGTTGCTTGCCAACACTTACTATTGTCTCATATTTTCATTTTAGCCATTGCATGTGGCATTACACTACCCAAATAACTAGTAGAATTTAACACCTTTTCTTTTCTTCCATTTTTTTTTTAAGACAGAGTCAGCTCACAATAATCTCCAACTCTTGTGCTCAAGCAATCCTCTTGCCTTAGTCTCCCAAGTAGCTAGGACACCTGCCACAACACCTGGCTATTTTTAGAGATGGGGTATCACTCTTGCTCAGGCTGGTCTTGGTCTTCTAAGCTCAAGCAACCCACCTGCCTCGGCTTTCCAGAGTGCTGGGATTACAGGCATGAGCCACCAGCCCCGCTGAGTTTAACACCTGTTCAAATGTCCATTGGCCACTTGGATATTCTCTTCTGTGAAGTGTCTGTTCAAGTCTTTTGTCCATTTTTCTATTAGATTGCTGCCTTGAAAGAATTCATATATCGTATGTACAAAATACATCAGATGCATGTATTGCAAATGTCTTTTCCCATTGTGTGAACTTGATTTCTCAGTCTCTTAATGGTCTCTTTTGATGAAAGGTCTTAAGGTTAATGTCCTGTAGTTCGATGTTGCCCTTTCTGTGTCCCCTAGCAAGAGTGAACCCTTGGTTATATCACTTACCACACCATGCAGAGTCAGGAAAGGCAAAGCTGCACTCAAAATAGGTTATCTATCTCTGTGAGGACAAACTGCTAATCCCGCCAAGATGGAAACAGGCCAGTAGGACTATTACTGCATTTGCAATGCTGCTTTTTTTATTTTTAGTCTGGATTCTTGAAAAAGATGCCATGATGGGATTAAACGTGCAAAGATTTTATTTTAAGAAAATGGGTAGCGTTGCAAAAACTCTCTGTTGGGAAAGCCAACAGACCACAAGTGTAGGAGATCCCAAGTATTGGAGTGAGAAAGGAAAGATTAAATAAAGGCATCCCAGATTGCCATACAGTCTATGGAAGTTTTTACAAGGCCATCAGGGAGTCCAGTCCTGGGACTAAAGTCAGTTGTCGAAGTTGCCCCATGTCTTGTAGCCATGGACCTGCCAGGCTCAGTCACAGCTGGGAGCAGCCAGTAGGAACCATGGTCTCAGGGCAAACTCAGCAATGGATTTCAGAGCACAGGAACTGGGCCCTTGGTTAATTACACTTCCAGTAGTTAGAGTTCAGTGTGGCACACTCTCATAGCCACTGCACCAAAACAGGGAATATGGGAAGAGGAGAAAGCAGTGGTGAATGGGGGAGGTGACTCATGTGTTCACTTTGAGATGTTGAGTTGATACGTATTTTCCTTTTACATGGTCCCCAGCCATCCAAATATACAGGTCTGTAATTCAGCAAGGGGATCTCAGTTGTCAGGTAGAACATTAGAAAGTGACACCTAGAGAGGCCTTATGAAAGAATCTTAGGTACCTCTTTAGAGGAGATATGATGGGATTCCTGCAACTTTCTGTTCTTTCTGCCCAACAGCTCAGTCGAGGAGGCGGAGAGCAGAGAAGGGAGGAAGAGAAAAAGAAACCCTGTATGGTAGAGCATGGAGCCATTGTCAGATCCGGGGACCCCCATTACTAACCACTTCCAACACGGCAGCTTAAGGCTATTTAAACTGTATCTCTCCAGAGAATTGGTTGTCCTACCTTGAATGTGAATGTTGTCTACGGTAATTTGCACCAGTATTTCAGGAACGTTTTTAGAAAGAAGCTAACATGCATTGATTAT
Organism: Otolemur garnettii; assembly: GCF_000181295.1. NCBI lineage: Eukaryota > Metazoa > Chordata > Mammalia > Primates > Galagidae > Otolemur > Otolemur garnettii. The sequence continues at coordinate 41,702,491 of NW_003852396.1, forward strand.
ACACAATGGCTTGCATGCACACCTGCGTACAGAACACAAACACACACAGGACAAAGGATGTGAGCAGTCAGATGTGGTGAATCACAAAATCTACACTCTGCAACCTATGAAAGAGCACGTGGAGCCATGAGTCAGGATTAAATACCATATCGACCAACTCGCTGAAGCCTGTGAGTCAGCCAGCAATTTCTTCTTAACACAGCCCTCATGTCTCAATAATTGCTTTGAAATCTACACATATCAGCAGAGTTCTCATAAGTGGGGAAGCCAGAAATCCAAGCATGAGGCCAGAACTGACAGTGACTCTTATGCACATTGAGATGCAAGAAAGGCCCATGTTTCTGCCTCCTTTCCAGCACCTGCAAACGTACATCTGAGACTCTTTTCAGTGATGTCCAGTCACATCTGTCCACTTCGGAGAGTTTCACGGTGAAAATGTGCTGAGTTTGTGAACCAGGATAGAATACTGGCCCTGAATCAAAATTCTGCATTCACTAGTCACTGATGCTATCAACTCATCTAACCAGCCAGAAAAAGGTATCCCTTCCTCAAAACACTTGTAAATGTCTGCAAGTCATCATAATATACTTTGTTCAAACAACGTACAGCCACTTTCCAGAAAAATAATTGTAATAAATATGCAAATTGATGTCTCCTTTATGAATGGGGCCCTTTTAGATGTGGCAGTACACAACCTAGACAACAACACATGGCTGTTTCTCACGGGTATAGAACAGCCATCTCAGCTCAGAGGGATTGTCTGTCCTCTGCCCTTTGCTTTTATGCTATTGAATAACAGACTACTTTTATGTGACTACACACCCCCACCCCTTATTTTTAGGAAAACAGCTATGCACGGGGTCAGAGGACTATACCAGGAATTGTAGAGGGGTGGGCATTCATGGTCTATCTAGAGTGGCAGGTAAAGTCCTGGCAAGACAAAGGAGGCAAAGACTTCCTGCATGAGAGACACTCAAGCAACCTGGAGAGTAAGGGAGCTTAGAGTTGGGACGTGCTCCAAGCCGCCTAGCACACTTTCCCCAAATGTTTGCCACCTGGAAGATGCTCTGTGAGTAGCTTTTCCCCCTGGCCTCTATCTTTCTAGCTGTTCTCAGCTTTCCTACTCTGCTTCTCCACCTCACTCCCAGGATCCCTCTGCAGCAGCACATGTGACTGAGGTCTTCAGCTGTGAAACAGCACAGCACTGAGAAAGGGGCAGCTCTTTCCACAGCTCTTCAGAGCCAGGCAGGTGGGGCTATGGGGCCAAGCCCAACCCAGCCACAGAGTGTCCAAGGATGGGTGCTTTTCACTCTGCAGGGCATTGCTCAGAGCCTGAGCAAGTCTTGGAAACCCTGGGTTGGAGTTGTTAAACCTTTTTTATTTTTTTATATTTAAAAATAATATAAAATGATTATAGAATAAACAGTAAAAAGAATAAGAAGAACCAGGCATGGTGGCTTACCCCTGTAGTCCTGGCAGTCTGGAAGGCTAAGGCAGGAGGATCACATGAACTCAAGAGTTTGAGACCAGCCTCAGCAAGAGACACCCACTCCATCTCTATTAAAAATAGAAAGAAAATGAGTTGGGTATGGTAGTGAACAGAGTCCCAGCTACTGAGGAGGCTAAAGGAGGAAGATTGCTTGAGACCAGAAGTTTGAGGTTGCAGGCAGCTATGACGACACCACTGGAGCCCAGTGATGGAGACTCTGTTTTAAAAAAAAAAAAGTTTCCCTTAATCTCATTAACCGGGAATTAACCGAGACTCTGTTTTAAAAAAAAAAAAGTTTCCCTTAATCTCATTAACCGGGAATTAGACGTCTGGTTTGTGTTCTGATTACAGAAATAACATATATAGTCATTATAGAAAATCTAGTAGGTAAACAGAAAGATTAAGGAGAAAACCATCATTGACTCAGTCATTTTGGAGTGGACCAGTCCATATTTCCCTTCATTCCTGCTTCCCTAGGGAGCCACAAGTGTTAACAGCCTTTTATATGTGCTTCCTGAGATAGTCTACCAATTTACACATAAATATCCCACTTAATATATTTAGGATATGATTCCACAGCAGTACGTGAACTTAACGACCTCGTTCTTTTTAGCAGCTGCATAGATATTACATTAAATAGGGTATACTATACTGTATTTAACAAATGCCCTTTTGGTAGACATTTAGGGTGTTTCCAGCTTTTGCTATTAGAACAATATCAGAAAAACTGTCCTCATATATGTCATTAGACACAAGTACAGATGTTTCTACAGCATAAATCCCTAAAAGTTGAATTCCTGGGTCCGAGGGTTTACACATTTTAAATTTCAATAGATACTGCCAAATATCTTGGAGTGTGTGGGCCTCCAACATGGCCCCGAAAATCTTCACTTGGTTAATGTCTCTATGTGCTCTCCTCCCACATGGAATCAGAGGTAGTTTATGTGCCCTACAGAGTTTGGTAAAGATGAGTTTGGCTTCTGAGGCTAGATCATACCAGGTATGCCAGCTGCCACTTGTCCTCTTAGATTGCTCCAGGGAAAGTCAGCCACCATGTCATGACAATGAGTAGCATGAGAAAGCCCTGTGGAGAAGCTTCCCAGTGAGAGACCGACACTACCCGCCAACAACCAGAATCAACTCGCCAACCATGTCAGTGAGATGCTTTGGAAGGGAAATGTCTACATCCAGTCATGCTTTCAGCTGAAGGCAATCATACAAGATACCCTAAGCCAGAGAGACCCAAGTGAGCTGCTCCAAAATTACTACCACACAGAAACTAGGAGAGAAACATTTGTTTTAAGCCACTGAGTTTAAGGTAATTTGCCTTACAGAAATAGATAACTAACGTGGTATGTGAGACTTCTGGTTCTCTCTACCTCAACAACAAAGGTTATCTAAAATTTAGTCTTCCACGGATGATTGATATTTCACATTGCTTTAATTTGTATTCTTTTATGTTAAGTTGGAGTTCTCCCATATATTTAAGAAGATTAGTATTTTCTGTGAACTATCTGTGTATCTTCTATAAATACAGTAGAACCTCCATAGTTGACCACCTCCTTAAGTGGTCCAATTTTCATAGACGGAACATCCACTACATTGTTCATTCAAAACCTATTTCTTGGCCAAGAGTGGTGGCTCACACCTGTAATCCCAGCAGTCTGGGAGGCCAAGGCAGGAAGATCCCTTGAGCTCAGGAATTTGAGACCAGCCCCAGCCAAAGCAAGACCCTGTCTGTACTAAAAGTATAAAAATTAGGTTCAGCGCCTGTAGCTCAGTGAGTAGGGTGCCGGCCACATACACCGAGGCTGGCCTGCTACACAACAATGACAACTGCAACCAAAAAATAGCTGGGCATTGTGGCAGGCACCTGTAATCCCAGCTACTTGGCAGGCTGAGGCAAGTGAATCGCTTAAGCCCAAGAATTTGAGCTTGCTGTGAGCTGTGACACCATAACACTCTACCAAGTGTGACATAGTAAGACTGTCTCAAATTTAAAAAGAAAAGAAAAAGAAAAATTAACTGGGCATGGTGTAGGTGCCTGTCATCCCAGCTACTCAAGAGGTTGAGGCAGGAGGATTGCTTGAACCCAGGAGTTTGAGGTTACTCCAAGTGAGGCTTGAGCAGATTCCAGATAGGCTAGGCTGAGGCCAACTAGATACTCTAGCCCAGGTGACAGAAACTCTGTCTCAAAAACAAACAAAAAAGTATATTGGGTTTATTTTTAAAAGGATAAAACACTAGTTAGCAACTGCAGAGATTCCAGAAAGACTCAGACACTCTTAAAGTGCTCAAGGAGTTAATGCTACTTCTTTGAATTACATGTGAAGTTTTTCTTATGAATGCATTGTTCTTTTTTCCTTGATACCAGATACAATACCAACAATATACACACACCAGAGGGCTTAAACGTGGCTATCTGGCTTTAAGACAAAGGCAACCAAGATTGTTACTCAGGCATTTTCCATAGATAACTAGACAGGAGCTTGAAGACAATGGAAGGAACTTTAAGAACTCACAGATATATAACTGAACTAAAATAATTAACTACATACTAGAAAAGAAATTAAAAGAGATTGTGTGCCTACTTGTGCTAATAAACATGACAGACATTCTCATAATTCTACTTGAGACAAAACAAAGAAGGTAACACAAGCCAACATGTTCTGAGTTGGTCTCTACAAGTTCCTGTCACCCAGATGCCTTTGATTGCAGAGATAGCCCTTTCCTGTTGGTGTAGGACGTACTAGTAGAAGCACCCTACTGCTGTCCCTTTGAGTTGTGGCTGCTTGATCTGAGCATTCAAACTATACATACATCTCCAAATATATAATACATCCAAAAGACTCTGTATGCCTTGATCAAACATTACCTCCTTAGAATAATTGCATAAATTGTGAAGGGATGAAAAGCAAACATAACCATTAGTAAGCATTGTCTTCTTCCTCCTACTTTATATGACAGGATGATCTGGCACTGTCACCACGTGTAAAGGCTCTATGGTGGACCAATCAGGCCATCAGTCAAGTCTTCGTCAAGCTCCTTGGAAGTGCACAATAGAGAGCAATCCTTCAGGGATCTTATAATCAAATAGGGAAGCAGATGTATGAAATAATGAATAACTCAAAGTAATTAGAGTATTACAGATGTGGAAAGGGAGGTTCTAGGTTCCAGGGGAACACTGCACCCACTCAACTCAGGAGACAAAGTGTGGGCTTTGAGAAATGTGAGGCTTGGGCTGAATTCTGGGCCATAAATAGAAATTAGACAGATAAAGAAAGGATGAAGCAGCTTTCCCAACAAACGAAAAGGGTGTGGGCAGGTCCTGAGGCAGGAGAGTGTTTACTTGTTTGAGGAATTGGGAGAGAACTTTTCCGGCCAGTGGGGAAAAAATGAAGAATGAAATTGACTCAGAGGCTCAGTGCCTGTGGTTCAAGCGGCTAAGGCACCAGCCACGTACACCTAAGGTGGTGGGTTCAAATCCAGCCCGGGCCCGCCAAACAACAATGATGGCTGCAACCAAAAAATGGCCGGGCGTTGTGGCGGGCACCTGTAGTCCCAGCTACTTGGGAGGCTGAGGCAGGAGACTCGCTTGAGCCCAGGAGTTGGAGGGGCTGTGAGCTGTGATGCCATGGCACTATACCCAGGGGGATAGCTTGAGGCTCCATCTCAAAAAAAAAAAAAAAAAGAAATTGACTCAGAGTGAAGCTAGTGAGGTAGGCTGGATTATGTAGGTTGGCCGGATTAAGAACTTTAGATTTTATTCTAAAAGCAATGGGGAATTATTTAGTTTTAGAGCAGAAAAATTATTAGGTTTCCAATTTAAAAAAATTTCAGGGCAGAACTTCTGGAGTGGCAGAGTAAGGAACTCAGTTGTCACTTTCCTCAGCAAAACAATTTAAGTGGCAAATATTGTTTTAAGAAAACAACAATTTAAGGTCTCTGGAAATTATCCTAAAGATATATAGCAAATGGAGAAGCACTCATTCAAGAAAATCTACCAAATCTTGGTAAGCCACCACCCCCACTCCCTTGTCTACTCCCACCTCTATTCTGTGGAAATTTTACCCCAGGTGCTCTACTCCAGGTGGAAATAGCTTTCAAGGAGTAGCCGAGTAAACGTCCCTTCTCCCATCCCCCACCCCATCTCCCAGCCAAGAGTTATGGGTTCAACCCAGGAGGGGTAGGCTGCTAGGGTTCTCATCTGCCCGTGCCCCCATCTTGTATTGCAGATGCTGTATTCTAGGCAGGCATAGCCAAAGGGACCAGGGCTCTCTTTCACTTAGCTCTCACTCATTGGGTAGAAACTACCCCAGGTTGGGCAAGCTGCAAATACTGGCAGTCCAACCACTCTCTGCCCCCACCCCATGTGCTCACAGGGTAGAGTTGCCATGACAGGAGAGTCAAGCAAGCCAACTACAGAAGGGACTGCATGCCATTCATCCCTGGTCACAGAGCAGGGGTGTCATACCAGTCTCCTCCCCTCCGCTCTGTGCAGTAGCTCTGAGGCTCTACCCAGGGGAGAAGCAGGCCAAGAGATGAAGAGCTCAGTGGCTCTGCCTAAGGAGAGAGTCCATCTGGAACAAATAGATGTTCCAGAGAGGAACTCCGTGCCTAAGTATGCTGCAGAAAAACGTGAAGACCAGGTGGAGAACTAAAAGGAGGCTGGAAGCTCCATTATACAAGCAAAATAGCAAAGCAGACATAAGGAGTTGGTTTGTTTTTGAGCTAGAGTCTCACTCTGTCACCCTAGATAATGTGCCAAGGCATCAACACATCTCAGAGCAACCTCAAACGCTTGGGCTCAACTAATCCTCTTGCCTCAGCCTCTTGAGCAGCTGCAACTACAGGTGCCCACCACAACACCTGGCTAATTTTTCCATTTTTAGTAGAGATGTGGTTCCTCTCTTGCTCACACTGGTCTCAAACTCCTGAGCTCAAGGGATCCTTAGGATTACGGCGTGAGCCACCACCCCCAGCCTCACATGGTAGTTAATAGAACTAGGGAAAGAGATAGCCAAGAAGAGGCCTCCTAGGGTCATAGTCAACTCTAGAGGTCAGAATGGTTGTGTGCGTGTACAAGGCCACCCCCCACGCAGGACCATTCCGAGCAGTCACGGGGGCGGACTTGAAAGCATTCCCCAAGTCTCACATAGCCCCATCAACAGAAGGTGAGGCTTCACCAGAACAAGGAGTTTACACAGAACATCTGACCAAACACTAACTGAACAATAAGCTAGTCTGCCCCAGAAACAACTCCAAAGAAGGAGCATTGAAAAATAAAATCACTCAGCCCTGGCAATCTGGAAAACTGTGTGCATACACAAGGCTGCACCCTCTTGGGAGCAATCAGAGAGGAAACTCAGAAGTTACCAGTCCCTGGCTGCATGTAGGGCAAAAACATAAACTTCCTGAACTGTGATAGCAGACTACAAACCACACACATATCCAACAGTAAAAGGGGAAAATTTAACAGGCAACTTCTGGTTTCCGTTCTGGCATGTAAGAAGCTTGGAAGTCACTGCTTCATCCTAACAACAATTTAAAAGCTAAATACACCCCCCCCAAAATCAACAATTTCTTAGGTCCATGACAGAAGTGAGGTCACAATGCATGGCTCGGCGCCTATGGCTCAACCGGCTAAGGCGCCAGCCACGTACACCTAAGGTGGCAGGTTCGAATCCCCAGCCCGGACCCGCCAGACAACAATGACGGCTGCAACCAAAAAATGGCCGGGCATTGTGGCGGGCGCCTGTGATCCCAGCTGCTTGGGAGGCGGAGGCAGGAGACTCGCTTAGCCCAGGAGTTGGAGGTTGCTGTGAACTGTAATGCCACGGCACTCTACCCAGGGGGACAGCTTGAGGCTATGTCTCAAAAAAAAAAAAACAATGCAAACCCACAAACTAGAAAGACCAACAGGCAAATGCAAAGAATCACAACTTAGTAAAGCAAAACTCCACAAGCAGAAACTTACTTGGAACCAGTGCCAGGGTAGGGAAGTCTGAGCTGTACCTGAGGCATAGCTGGAAGCTCAGTGTATACAAGTCTCAGAGATAAAAACTTCAGGAGGTCCCAGTCATGAAGGCCCACACACTTCTGTGAAGTTTTATCTCCTGGAGCTCTAATAAGTTCTCACAGTAAATATGAGGGAAATGCCCCTCTACTTCCATGGTGTGGGGGGGGGAAGGAATCATTTGAAGTACACCAGTGCATTTTATACTTCTTAACAAGCTCTGTCCTCAGGAGGACCTATTTAACAAGAGCCTAACCAGCTGGAGTTATAACAGAGCCTAACCAACCTGGAGGAAGAAAAATATCCAGCTGGTTCTAATACCTAAGTCTAGCTCCTTCTAGCCCTCCATGTGGGAGAAGGGACATACCTAATTCCAGCCCACTCTAGTTATCCTATTGCACCAAGGCTGTGGGGTGCTGAGAAGCACATGTGAGTTCACAGTCCAGAGGCACAGACTCACTAAAAGACCAATAACTAATTACAGGCCTACAGAATGCTTCCCCATGGCAACGTCTTACCACCACATTACTGAAGGCCTGTATATGGCAACTCCTTTTACCCAGTACATCATCCCCAATGAACAAGAAAAAATTACAAGGCAAACTAAAAAATAAAAACATAGTTTAAAGAAACAAAGCAAGTATCTTAACTGAATTCAAATATGACAAGGGTATTGGAATGATCAGATCAGGAATTTAAAACAACTCTGATTAATGTGCTAAGGGCTCTAATGGATAAAGTTGATATAGCATGCAACAATATAGGTGGGCAATGTAAGCAGAGATCTGGAAATCTAAAGAAAAACAAAAGAAAAATAAGCGATCAAAAACGCTAACAGATAAAAACCTACTTTAGTGGGCTTATTGGTACCCTGGACATAGCTGGGCAGAGTCTCTGAGCTTAAGGATATTTCAAAACTGGAAACAGAAAAAGAACAAATTGAAACCCATAACAGGAAGTACAGAATATGCAAAAACTGTGGGACAATTATAAAAGGCATAAGATAGACCTATTGGGAATATCAGAAGGAGAAGAAAGAGAGAATGGAACAGAAGAAATTATTTGAAAAAGAATTGCCATGTTAAATATCTGAAACAATAGTTTCCCCAAACAAAAATTTCCACAAATTAATAGTAGACACCAACCACAGATCTGGAGAATTCAAAGAACATCAAACATAATAAATGCCAAAAAACAAACCAAAACCCCTATACCTAGGAAGATAAATTCAAACTACAGAAAATCAAAGATAAAGAAAAAAATCAGGCCAGGCATGGTGTTTCCTGCCTGTAATCCCAGCACTTTGAAAGGCCGAGGTGGGAAGATCACTTGAAGCCAGGAGTTTGAGACCAGCTTGGGCAACATAACAACACCTCTTCTCTTAAAAAAATTTTTTTTAAATAGCTGGGAATGGTAGTGCATACCTATACCCCCAGCTACTTGAGAGGTTGAGGCAGAAGAATTGCTTGAGCCCAGCAGTTCAAGGCTGCAGTGGGCTATGATCATGCCATTGTACTCTAGCCTGGGTACTAGAGTAGACACTGTCTCAAGAAAAAAAAAAAGAAAGAAAGAAAAGAAGGAAGGAGAGAGGGAGGGAAAAAACAGAAAAAATGAACACCTTATCTACAAAGGAGCAAAGATAAGAATTATATTCAACTTTCCCTAGAAACCATGCAAGAAAAAAGAGAGCAGAGTGAAATATCTGGAGAATCGAAAAGAAAAAACTACCAACCTTGATCTCTGTACACCAAACAATTATCTTCCAAAAAGGAAAGAGAAATATTCACAGACAAAGACAAAAGAACAACAACAAAAGCAAACAAAACTGGGAGAATTTGTTACCCATAGTCCTGCCTTACAAAAAATGTTAAAATAATTTCTAGAAGGAAAATGATACAGGTCAGAAACTTGGATATACATAGAAAAGGAAAGAGCATCCGAGAAGGAATAAGCAAAGATAAAAATAAAAACTTTTATTTTTCTAATTCTTAATTGATCTGTTTATTAAAGATAATAGCAGCAATGAGCCAATCACACTGGGCTCACACCTGTAATTCTGGCATTTTGGGAGCCAAGGCAGGAGGATTGCTTGGGCCCAGGAATTTGAGACCAGTCTGGGTAACATGGTGAGACCCAATCTCTACAAAATATTTAAAAATTAGCGATAGTGGCATGTGTATTTAGTTGCAGCTACTCAAGAGGCTGAACCAGGGGATAGCTTGAGCCAGGAATTTGAGGCTGCAGTAAGTTATGATTGAACCACTGTATCCCAGTTGGGGTAACAAAGTGAGACAGAGTCTCACTAAAATAATAATGGCAACAACGTATTTAAATATGTATTATATATATATGGGGTATGTGTATATATGTGTGTGTGTATATATATATGTGAGGTATATATACACAAACCCCATATATATATGTGTATATATATATACACACACACACATATATATACACACATGTATATATATACACACACACATATACACACATGTATATACACACACACACACACACATATATACACATACCCCATATATGTTTATGTTTAAGTGAAATGAATGACAGTGATGGCCAAGTCATAGGAGGGAGGAAATAGGATCATTTTGTTATAATAAGGTACTCATACTGTCCATGAAGTGGTATAATATTATGTGAATGTGGACTTGGATTACTTGTAAATATAAAGTGAAAACTCTAGGGCAACTGCCCTCCACTTCTCAACATCATCAAGGTTATGGGAACAGCAGCTGTATTCCTTGGGCAGCTGACTGGAACCAGAGAAAACAGGAGGACCTTATCCTTCAAACATTTGGAGTTGTGACTTTTGGTTGGTCTGTCAGTTCTCTGAGGGACCAGCATAGGCACTGCCTTAGTTTTGTTACTCTCAGTAGAAACAGGGTCCCCAAGCAGCATCTATAAGATTTTAAAAGACAGAAAGCTTTTTGTCCTTGTGAAGTCAGGCATTCAAGGAAACCTTTGTCAACTCAGATGACCACAGAAATCACGGAATGGCAACTTCAGTGATCATACACAACAAGGAATACACACTTTGAAAAAGTACATAAGACAAGTCACAAATGGATGATTCCAGCCATTGAAAGAAAAGTTAGCAATCCCTGAGGAGGAGGAGAATCAAGTTTATAGAGTTAGCCCATTATAATACTCAAAATGTCCAGGTCTCAATAAAAAAAATCACAAAACATACAGAGAAAAAAGAACGTATGACCCAACACAGATAAAAATGATTTTGACAGAAGGCATTCCTGAGAAAACCCAGACATTTGAATTAGTGGACAAAATGATTAAATCAACTGTATAAAATGTGCTCAACAAACTAAAGGAAAGCATGAACAAAAACTAAAGAAAATTGAGAAAAATATGTATGAGAAACATACATTTTAAAAATACCTATTTAAAAAAAATAGAAACATTTTTTAAAAATCTCAAGTATCCAATGTTTGTGATCCCAATGTGAAATCAATAAACAACCACACCCACACAGAAGAGAAAAACAAAATTAAATACAAGAGGTAGGGGGAAAGGGAAAGAGAACAGAGAAGGGAGAATGATTGGTAAGCTTCCACCTAACGTGTACAATGTAGGGGTATACAGCACATCCCTCAGGTGAAGGAAATTACAACGTGAACTTTACATAACAAAAGAAAACAGTGTAACCTAATCATTTGTACCCTCATTTTAATCTGAAATGTAAATAAATACAGAAATGTGAAAAAAAATCAAATAGCAAGGTACCATTTATTTTTTAAAAGTTACCAAAATACCCCAATAGAGTTTCTAGAAATACAAAACATAGTCACTGAAATTAAAAACATTAATTAAATGTTTTACTTAATGTTTTAAATTAATGTTTAATTAATTTAATGTTTTAATTTTAATTAATTTTAATTAATTTAATGTTTGAATTAATTAAACATTAATTAAAACACAATGAACTACTTAAAGATCATATTAGATACTGCCAAAGAGAGAATTATTGAACTAGCAGACAAGTCTAAAGACTGGACAATGAGGCTGGGCACAGTGGCTCACACTTGTAATCCTAGCACTCTGGAAGGCCAAAGTGGGTGGATTGCTTCATCTAGGAGTTTGAGGCCAACCTAAGCAAGAGTGAGCCCCCATCTCTACTAAAAATAGAAAAAGTAGCTGGGCAGGCATTTGTGGTGGATGCTTGTGGTCCCAGCTTCCAGGGAGGGGTCACTTAAGCCCAGGAGTTTGAGGTTGCTATAAGCTATGTGGGGTAAACCCCCACAAAAATTAAATGAAATGTGCTCTTTTAATTCCAGAACTGAGCAAAAAGACTTGTAAGTATTATGTGCTTTTGTCGAGGCCCTAAGCAACCTGGGAAAACATGGTGGGGGCCTGCACGCCAGGAGTAAAAACCTCTTACAGGTAACCCCGACTGTGCAGTTAAGTCAGCCTGTCAGATAAGGGTTGAAACGGCCCATCTGTGCAGAGGACATGACTCAAAGGTTGATGTGAGTAAAAAGAAAAACTCCATCGTAATGATGTCAAGTAAAATACTCCATTGTAACTGCAGGGTCTCCAAAGCCATAAGAAAACAGTCATGAAGCCAGTTTCTCGGAAATTTAATTGAGTACATAGAAGAGAAAGGTTTTACTCCTCTGCTTATCCTAACCTTTAACTTCAACAATAGAAGTCAGATAATGTATTGTCCTTTTAGATCTTCCAAGAGGAATAGCCTGAGGCTAGCTTAAGATGGTTGTTTTACTTTCCCGGACTTTCTTTCTTTAGGCTAATCTTACGATGACTATCTCACATTCCTGGACTTTCTTTCTTTTCTATAGTTTAAGATAAGAAATGAGGATGTTAGGATTATCGATCAATGTGGTGTACGTGACTAGCTCCCAATAAAAGGAAGTAGAAAATAAAGACATTTTGCTACATGCCACCTAAGAGTGTGTAGTCATTTCTTGCTTTTAAACAATTCTAGGAGCGATCTTGCACTTGTGGCCAAGCCGTCCTTCTCTCCTCGTGAGAAAGAACATCACACAACTAGCTAAGATGCCTGGGCACTCTACGCAGGGTAACAGAGTAAGAATTTGTCATAAATAAATAAATAAACTAAAAAGGTAAAAAAAAAAAAAAAGAAGAAAAAGCAGTGAAAATATTAGTAAGAGGGGCTCGGCACCCCTAGCTCAGTGAGTAGGTTTTGATAATTTGTGTCATCGTTATCATTTTGTTCCAAAAATTTGGTTATTTCTTTCTTAATCTGGTGTTTGACCCAGCTGTCAGTCAGCCTAAGATTGTCTACCTTCCATGACTTTGTTTGAAAGATTGCCATTGCTGTTGAGTTCAACTTTTATTCCATGGTGGTCTGAAAAGATATAAGAAATAATTTCTATATTTTTAAATTTGCTGAGGTTAGACTTGTGTCCTAGGATATGATCTATTTTGGAGGATGACCTGTGGGCTGATGAGAAGAATGTATATTCAGTTTTATTAGGGTGAAATATTCTGTAGAGGTCTGTAAAGTCCATTTGTTCTAGGGTCAGGTTTAAGTCTAATATTTCTTTGTTTAGTTTCTTCTTGGAGGATCTATCCAAAATTGTTAAAGGGTGTTAAAATCTCCAACTATTACAGTACAGGAAGATATCAAGTTGTTCATATCCATTAGGGTCTGCTTTATGAATTGAGGAGCATTCTAGTAGGGTGCATTAATGTTAATTATCAAAATCTCTTCATGTTGGGTGTTTTCCTTGACAAATATGTAGTGACCTTCCTTATCTTTCTTTATCTTTGTTGGTTTAAAGCCAATTGTATCTGCTACTAAAATTGCAACCCCTGCTTTCTTCTGGTTTCCATTTGCCTATATTATACAAGTCCATCCCTTCACCCTGAGTCTATTTTTACTCTTTAAAGTAAGGTGAGATTCTTGTATACAGAAGATATCTGATCTCAGTTTATGTATCCAGTCAGCTAGCCTGTGCCTCTTTAGAGGACAATTTAAACCATTCACATTAATTGAGAGAATTGATAAGCCTGGTTGTGTTTTGGGTGTCATGATTTTCAGATGTCCAGTGGACAATTTTAATCCTTTCACCACTGTAGAAGTTAGGTTTTGTTCAAAAAATTTCTGGGTGAGTTTACTTTGGAGGTAGAGCATTGTGCTGGTCGTTGTGGAGAAGGGGTCTGAGAATATCCTGGAAAGCTGGTTTAGTTATGGCAAATTTCCTCAACATGTCTATGTCATTAAAGTATTTGATTTCTTCATCGCAAATGAAACTCAGTTTAGCTGGATAGAGGATCCTGGGCTGGAAGTTGTTTTGTTTTAAGAGATTGAAGGTAAATGACCATCTTTTTCTAGCTTGAAATGTTTCAGTTGAGAGATCTGCAGTTTTTCTGATATTTCTCCCTTTGTAGGTGGTGCTTTTCTTATGTCTGGCTGCTTGCAGAATTTTCTCCTTCATCTTAACTTTGGCAAAGTTAATCACAATGTGTCTAGGAGATGCTTTATTTGGATTGCGTCTTGTTGGGGTTCTGAAACTGTCTGCATCCGAAGTTCTGTATCTCTTGCAGTGTTTGGGAAATTCTCCTTCAAAATCTCTTGGAGTAGAGCATCTGTACCTTTAGGACCATCCTCTTCTCCTTTGGGAATTCCTATAAGATGAATGTTGATCTTTTGGAGTGATCCCACAACTCTCTCAGGGAATGATCAGTTTTTGGTCTCCATTAGTCTGCCTCTTTGAGTGTTTGGGAACGTTCAAAAACTTTGACCTCAGTTTCAGAGATCCTTTCTTCTGCCTGGTCAACTCTATTACTGAGAGCTTCTACTATATTTTGGAGCTCCTCAACTAACTTTCATTTCCTTGAGCTCTGCTATTTCTTTTCTCATTATGTCCATATCTTTGGTGACTTGGGCTTTGAATTCATTAATTTCTTGAAACAACTTTAGAACTACTCTTTGGAATTCAATTTCTATCTTTTCTTCCATTCTATTTATCTTATTTGCAATCCATATTCTGATTTCTGACATTGCTGCCATTTGTCTATGCATGGCATCTTCTATTGTATCTCCTTTGTCATTTCTTGGGGGGGGGGGTTGATTTACTCTGGTTATTCATGTTGCCAGAGTTCTTCTGTTGGTTCCACACCATGGTTATTTTCCACTGTTTGGTTATTAGAACTGGTAGCGTGAGATTGAATTGGGGTTCCCAGGTATTAGAGATAGCCCCTTACCAAAGCACTAGGCTTTGTAATTGTGGCTTATCTCCTACAACCTTACAAAAGCCCCTTCCAGAGTTTTGGCCGGAGACTCTTGAGGACCTACATGGTGAGATAGTGCAGGCTAGCTCTGTTTTGATATCAGCCAACCTCTACTCTATCCTAAGAAACCACACTATTAGATTTAAATCTCGACTGTGGAGAGATACAAACAGCTGTGGCACCCAGCCCCCACCCTTCACTTCTTTTCCACTACAGAACTTCGAAGGTCAACCTCAGAATGTCCCTGAATGAACAGCCCCAGACACAAGTTTCAACCAAATTGTCTCTGGCAGTGCAAACCCTGACCAACAGAGAGAGATTCAAGGACAATTCAAAGCAAAGGTATTCAAAGCACAATTGCAGCCAGGGATCCAGACTCCCACCACCCACTATTGTCTGCTTCTCTGCTCACAAGCCCAGCTGGAGCCAGGGGCAATAGCCCCACCCACTGGTCTCAGTCCACACACAGCTAGCTTCTGCTTGCCCTGCCTGGCAAGCCTCTGTTTGCAGGCTCTGTTAGAGTCAGGGCACCAGGCCCTGCCCTCCAGTCTCAGTCCACACACAGCTAGCCTCTGCTTGCCAGACCAGTTGGAGTCACAGGACTACACTCCCACTTGCCAGTCTCAGTTCACTGCCTGGGAAGCCACTGCTTGCAGGCTCTGTTAGAGTCAGGACACTACACTCCACCCACAAGTCTCAGTCTTCACCTGGTAAGCCTCTGCTCACCAGCCCTGCTGGAGGCAGTGGAGGATGCTCTAGCCCTTAGGTCTTGGTTCACACCCAGTAAGCCACTGCTTGAGGGTTCTGTTGGAATCAGGAGAACACGCCCTTGCTCTCAGGTCAAGTCCACGCCTATCAAGCCTCTGCTCACGGGCTGGGGACCAGCACTGTCTGACAAATTCAGTCCACATGGGGCAACCACTCTCCTGCTGTGGGTGCCATCAGAGCCAGGGGTTCTACACCCCTCCTGCCAGACACAGCCCAAACCGAGGGTCAACTCTACCACTGGCCAGGCATAGTCATAAACAGGGGACTGCTCCTCCTCCCGCCAACTGTCTCTTTCTTCCTCTGCCCTCTTTCTTCCCAGTTAGTCACAGATTCTGTCCTGATGGTTGGCGGTCCACATTATATCCAGGTCTTTCAGGACAAGACCAAACACTCTATGCTCTGCAGGGGGCAGAATTTCAGACTGCCATGCCAGGGGGAAAGAGTGGACTGGGAGTCTGGACTTACGGGGGAAAATATCTGTTCAATTTTATGTCTGGTGGGGTGGTGTCTAGCTTCATAGGTGGGACCTCCCTGGAGAAAGAGACCTGGACTTTAGTGGCTCTCTCCAGCAAGGTAAAATGAGAGGTCTTTTTTTCCCTGCTCATTTGCACATAGCCTATGGCAGGCCCCCTGATGGGGGCAGGGTTCTCCCATCCTCTGGTCAATAGTCTTTGTACCTGTAATTTGTTTTCTTGAATGTTCTTCCTTGGAGTTACAGCTTGTCAAACTTCTTTCTTGGCTCAGCTCCCTGTCTTTGGCTTCATAGAGTCCAATTCTGTCCAGTTTTTCTTCCTCCGCTCAGGAGCCTCTGATGAGGGTTGCTACCAGTCAGCCATCTTCCCAGAATTCCCATCAAATTTATTATCTTCTATTTCTGGAGGTCAGAAGTCTGAAATGGGTCTTAATGGGCTAAATTCAAGATGTCAACAGGACTGCTGGAAGAGAATTTGCTTCCTTGTCCTTTTCAATTGCTAGTGGCCCTGCCCTCATTCCTTCTAGGACTGAAAGTCTTAAAAAAAAAAATTGGTAAATGGGATTGAAAAAGTATATTAAAAAGGTAAATTGGGGCTCAGCGCCTGTGGCTTAAGCGGCTAAGGCACCAGCCACATACACCTAAGGTGGCGGGTTCGAATCCCCAGCCCGGGCCCACCAAACAACAATGATGGCTGCAACCAAAAAAT
>NW_003852396.1:41719326-41723783 GCF_000181295.1 Otolemur garnettii
AAAAAAAAAAAAAAAAGGTAAATTGGATTTTAAAAGTATATTAAAAAGTTATAGGGAAAGAATATTAAAAAGTATATTTAAAGTTATAGATACATCTTTCTCATAAATCTAGAACCAAAAGTCTTAAACAAAACATTGGTAAATTGGATTTAAAAAGTATATTAAAAAGGAAAGTAAATTAAAATTAATTTGGGTTTATCCAAGAATGCATCTTACTAAAATGTTTATTAATTAATTTACCACATTAATAAATTTTTAAAAACCATTTCATTATCTTTTAGTCTGATGTATGCTAAAAGCCTCTACTAAAAACTAGCCTTTGTTGCAACAAGTATACTAAACAGTAATTTATTTAACATTTATTTTATTTTTTCAAATTATTTTCAGTTGTGATAAAATACAACATAAAATTTACCATCTTGACCAGTTTTAGGTATACAGTTTAGTGCATCAAGTACATCCTGATTGTTGTGCAATCTCCCAAATATTTTTCACCTCACAAAACTGAAACTATCCATTAAACAACAACTCCCATTGCTCCCCTGTTTCCAGTCTGTAGCAGCTATTATTTTACTTCCTTTCTTTATGAATTTGACTATACTACGTACCTTACAGAAGTGGAATCATGGTGTGTTTCTCTTTTTATAACTGGTTTTTATCATTTACCATAATGTACTAAAATTTCATTCATGTTGTTGCATGTGTCAGAATCCCCCTCCTTTTCAAGGCTCAATAATATTCCATTTTTTGTATATACTACATCTTCTTTATGCATTTATCTATCAAAGGACATTTGAGTTGCTTCCATATCTTGGCTACTGTAAGCAATGTTACTATGAATATGAGTATACATATATCAGAGACATTGCTTTAAATTTTTTTGGATTTATATTCAGAAGTACAAATGTTGGGGCTCAGTGCCTATAGCTCAGAAGTAGGAGTGTTGGATTGTATGGTAATTCTACTTTTTTTTTTTTTTTGAGACAGAGCCTCAGGCTGTCACCCTCTGTAGAGTGCCGCGGCATCACAGCTCATAGCAACCTCCAATTCCTGGGCTCTAGCGATTCTCCTGTCTCCGCCTCCCTATTAACTGGAATTACAGGTGCCTGCCACAATGCCCGGCTATTTTTTGATGATGCTTGCAGTCATCATTGTTGTTTGGCAGGCCCAGGCTGGATTCGAACCCGCAAGCTCAGGTGTATGTGGCTGACACCTTAGCTGCTTAAGCCAGAGGTGCCGAGCCAGTAATTCTATTTTTAAGGTGCTGAAGAACCACTATACTATAACATTCCCATAAACAAGGCACAAAGGTTCAAATATCTTCACATCCTTAGCAACATTGGTTGTTTTATTTTATTTTGTTTTCAGACAGGGTCTTGCACATCACCACATCCATCTGATACTGTAAATTTTTATAGAGACAGGGTCTCACTATGTTGCCCAAACTGATCTCTATAACCTGGGATCAAGCAATCCTCCCCCGTCTGCCACCTAAAGTGCCATGATTATGAGGCATGAACCACTGCGTCTTGCCTTTTCTGCTTTTTTGATAATTCTTTGGTGAAATGTATAGCTTCTTTGGTGAAACGTCTCTTCAATCCATTTAAATTAAATGTTTTAGGTTGTTTTGGGTTTTGTTATTGATTTGTAGGAATTCTTTGCATATTCTGAATATTACTCCTTATCAGACACTTGATTTATAAATATTCTTTTCCATGCTATAAGTTGCCTTTCTTTTCACTCTGTTAGTCATGTTCTTTTTTTTTTTTTTTTTTTTAGTTAAGTTGAGTTGAGTGCTATGGCATCATAGTTCACAGCAACCTGAAACAATCTTCTGGAGTCAAGCAATCCTCTTGCCTCAACCTCCAAAGTATCTGGGACTATAGGTACCTATCACAATGCTTGGTTAATTTTTTTCTATTTCTGGTAGAGATGGCATCTTGCTCTTGCTTAGGATGGTCTCAAATTCCTGAACTCAAGCAAACCACCCAACTGGGTCTCCCAGAATGCTAGGATTACAGGAGATAGCCACTGCGCCCAGCTGCTCATGTCCTTTCATGCAGTTTTCAGTTTTGAGGTAGTCCATTTATCTGTTTTTACTTTTGTTGTCTAAGCTATTGGTGTCATTAGATAATATTTTAAAATGTAGGTAGCAGTTAGACAATATCAGTGATACAGGATTTGAGGTCTCCCTGACTACTACCTATTATAGAAAAAGATCTCAAGCTAATTAGACATTGCAGTTATCAAGAAAACATTTTTAAATAACTATGATTAACATGAAAACATTATAACATGGAAATTTCAACAGAGAACTGTCAGTTATTTTAAAAGTCAAATTGAAATTCTAGAAATGAAAACTTGGCCAGACACAGTGTCTCAAGACTGTACTCTTAGCACTCTGGGAGGCCAAGGTCAGTGGATCACCTGAGTTCATGAGTTCTAGACCAGCCTGAGCCAGAGCAAGACCTCGTCTCTAAGAATAACCAGGCATTTAAATGTGGAAACAGCCTAAATGCCCACCAACTCAGGAATGGATTAACAAGCTGTGGTATATGTATACCATGGAATACTATTCAGCCATTAAAAAAGATGAAGACTTTACATCCTTTGTATTAAACTGAATGGAAGTAGAACACATTATTCTTGGTAATGAATCACAAGAATAGAGAAGCAAGAATCCTGTGTATGTAATTTTGGTATGAGGACAATTAATGACCTACTATATTGGGGGGGAAGGGGAGAGCAGAGAGAGAGAAGCAGGGAGAGAGGTGGGAGAAAGGGAGCAAGGAAGAGCAGAGAGAGGGAAGGAGGGAAGGGGTGGGGGTCTTGGTGTGTGACCCAACTTTGGGGGTCAAGACACAATTATAAGAGGGACTTTACCTAACAAATGCAATCAATGTCACCTGGTTTCTTGTACCCTCAATGAATCCCCAACAATAAAAATAAAATTTAAAACAGGTATCAGGTTTAAAAATAATAATAAAATTTAAAAAAGAATAGCCTGGCTTTGTGGTAGGTACCTGTAGTCTCAGCTACTTGAGAGGCTGAGGCAAGAGGATCGCTTAAGCTCAAGAGTTTGAGGCTGTTGTGAGCTGTGACACCACAGCACTCGACCAAGAGTGACAAAGTGAGACTCTGTCTAAAAGGAAAAAAAAGAACAAAAATTAAGAATTCAATAGATGAATTGAAGGGCTAATTAAAGCACAGCAAAAGAGAGGAGTAAGGAATTAAAAATGGAAATACACAGTTGAAGCTCAGGATAGGAAAGCTATTGGATATTACAGAGACAAGTATAAGAAAAGTATAAGGCACAACATGAAGATCTAACCTATATATAATTGGAATGCCAGAAGTAGATATGAAGAGTCAGGGACTGAATTAATAATATTTGAAGATATACTAGCCCTACAATTTCCAAACCTGATGAAATATAGCAAACCAGATTTAAAGAGTCTTTGAACCCCAAGCAGGATAAATATAAGAAAACTGTACCTAGCTTTGTTATAGTGAAACCGCTAAAAATCAAAACCACAGAGTAAAATGTAATCCAATAGAGGAAGAGGTACATAATCTTCAAAAGAAAAACAACGAGACTCAGCTGCATTTTAGCAAAAATTATGAAACACAAAAAGCAATAGAATGTTATTTCCAAAATGGTAAATTAAAAAACAAATCTGCCAACTTAGAAATCTATTCTTTAGAATTAAAGTGAAGA
The DNA here is from genome assembly GCF_000181295.1 of Otolemur garnettii. NCBI lineage: Eukaryota > Metazoa > Chordata > Mammalia > Primates > Galagidae > Otolemur > Otolemur garnettii. Next base: position 41,723,045 of record NW_003852396.1, read on the forward strand.
CTTTTCACACAAACAGAAGCTGAAAAAAATTGCCACCAGAAGTCTTCCACTGTAAGAAATACTGAAGGGATATCTTTGAATGAAAATGAACCCAGTCAGAAGCATGGAACTGAAGAGAGAAAGAAAGACCACTGGGAAGGATAAATATGTAGATAAAATAAATAATTTTTTGCTATTAGAAATAATAATAGTAATGTCATGTAGAGATTAAAAATAGGTAATAATAAACTATGTGACATATTTTATCTAACAACATAAAATATGATAAAGATAAATGGAAGAAGAGAGTTGTAAATTTTTTGCATGATTCAAGAAATAGGAAACTTATTCATCTAAAATGGACTTTAATAAAGAACATGTCATATATTTGGTAACCACTAAATGAATAGTAAAAGCGTATATAACTCAAAAAGAGAAAAGAAAAGGTAATAATAAAAACATTTGTGTTAACTAAAAAAAAAGAAAAGAAGGAACAAGGAAGAAACAAAGGAATAAAATGGACAAATAGAAAAATAAATAGAGGCTTGGCGCCTGTGGCTCAAGCGGCTAAGGTGCCAGCCACATACACCTAAGGTGTTGGGTTTGAATCTAGCCTGGGCCTGCCAAAAAACAATGACAGCTGCAACCAAAAAATAGCCAGGCCTTGTGGTGGGTGCCTGTGGTCCCAGCTACTTGGGAGGCTGAGGCAGGAGACTTGCTTGAGCCCAGGAGTTGGAGGTTGCTGTGAGCTGTGATGCCA
>NW_003852396.1:41724071-41726124 GCF_000181295.1 Otolemur garnettii
AGACAGAGCCTCAAGCTATCCCCCTGGGTAGAGTGCCATGGCATCACAGCTCACAGCAACCTCCAACTCCTGGGCTCAAGCGAGTCTCCTACCTCAGGCTCCCAGGTAGCTGGGACTATAGGTGCCCGCCACAACGCCTGGCCATTTTTTTGGTTGCAGCCATCATTGTTGTTTGGCAGGCCCGGGCTGGGGATTCAAACCCGCCACCTTGGGTGTATGTGGCTGGCACCTTAGCCACTTGAGCCACAGGCGCCGAGCCTAGTTTTTCTATTTTAATAAAAATGATGTGTCCCTCTTGCTCAGGCTGGTCTCAAACTCTTTTGTTTTTTCCTGCTAATGGTTATTTTTTAGACAAAATCTCAAGCTGTTGCCCTGGGTAGAGTGCCATGGTGTCATAGCTCATAGCAACCTCCAACTCTTGGGCTCAAGTAATCTTCTTGCCTCAGTTTTTCTATTTTTAGTAGAGATGGGGTCTTGGTTTTGCTCAAGCTGTTCTCAAACTCGTGAGCTCAGGCAATCCACTCACCTCGGCTTCCCAGGATGCTAGGATTACAGGTGTGAGCCACTAGGCCCAGCCAAGGCTGGATTTTTTAAAAAGCCAGTTATAAACTATTTATACACCCCAGGAAAAAAGAAAACCTTGAACAGAAATTTAAGACAAATTGAGAGAAAGAGAAAGAAAAAGATATTCTAGGCCAGGCATAGTGGCTCACTCCTGTAATCCTAGCACTCTGGAGGCCAAGGCAGATTGATTGCCTGACCTCAGGCATTCTAGACCAGCCTGAGCAAAAGCGAGACTCCTCTACCCGACTCATGTCTTTACTAAAAGTAGAAACATTAGCCAAGCAGGTGTTGTGGTGGGTCGTAGTCCAAGCTACTAAGGAGGATCACTCAAGTCCAGGAGTTTGACGTTGCTGTGAGCTATGATGATGCTATGGCACTCTACCCAGGCCAACAAAGTGAGATGGTCTCAAAAACAAACAAACAAACAAAGAAAAAGAACATTCTATTTTGGTGTATGTTTCACATGCACATAAAAATAATGTGTGTTGCACAGTGGTGGATATCCTGTTTTATAAATATCTATTAAGTCAGATTGATTAATCATACTTTTCAGATCGTTTATATCTGTAGTAAATTTTTGTCAGCTTGTTCTACTATTTCCTGAAAGAGTCTTACCAAAGTTTCCAACTGTAATTGTGGATTTGTGTAGTTCTCCTTTTAGAGATTAATATTTTTCTTTTATATTTCGATACTATGGTATTAAGTACAAAGATATGCATATATACACAAGTATTTATATAAATTCACACATACATTAAACACAAAATAAGACACTAAGGAAAGAGATATTACTAAAGATGAAGAGGAGATTTCCTGTAACAAAAAATAAATGCGAAGATTAAAAAACTTTGAAACATGGAAATTTTAACAAGTAATTTGAACAACAAAAATATTGACTATATTCTTTGAATACAGTAGATTTAAACTATACATACATTTTATAAAATATTACTAGAAAATCTCTAGAGATTTTGAAATTAAGCACTTTTGAATAGCCCATGGATCAGAGAAGTAATCACAATAAATATTAAAAAATATTGTAAATTGAATAAATAGTAAAACATTACTACATATAAAAATGTGTAGGAAGTGACTATAGCAGTGCCTAGAGAGAAATTTAAAATACCTAACTACATGTGTTAGAAAAAAAGAAAAACGTTAAAAATAAATTATAAATAAAAACAAATTAGATAAACAACAGGAAATCAATGCAAATAAAATAGGATAGATAAGAGCAGAAATCAATGAAACCAAAACAATAGAGACGTCAAGCCTAGGACGGTTCTTTGAAAAGAGTCTTAAAATCAATAAATCCATAGAAAGATTGTAGAAACTAGAGGAGAGAACACAACTGATGAATTTCAAAAACTCTTTTTTTTTTTTTTTTTTTTTTTTTTTGAGACAGAGCCTCAAGCTGTCCCCCTGGGTAAAGTGCCATGGCATTACAGCTCACAGCAACCTCCAACTCCTGGGCTCAAGCGAGTCTCCT
>NW_003852396.1:41726156-41729260 GCF_000181295.1 Otolemur garnettii
CCACAGGTGCCCGCCACAATGCTCGGCTATTTTTTGGTTGCAGCCGTCATTGTTGTTTGGTGGGTCCAGGCTGGACTCGAACCCGCCACCTTAGGTGTATGTGGCTGGTGCCTTAGCCGGTTGAGCTACAGGCGCCGAGCCAATTTCAAAAACTCTATAGCTACTACAGATACAGTGACAAGAGGCTATTATAAAATACTTTTGGTAATGAATTTGACATTTAGGATAAAATGAATAAATTATTGCACACAAAAAAGTTAACACAACTGAAATAAGAAAGAATAGAAAATTTCAGGACTTCCACTTCTATGAAAGAAATTCCATTTGTAATTTTTTTTTTTTTGAGACAGAGTCTCATTTTGATGCCCTGGATGCAGTGCTGTGGCGTCATCATATCTCACAGCAACCTCAAACTCTTGGGGTGAAGTGATCCTCTTGCCTCAGTTATTCTATTTTTTTTAGTAGAGACGGAGGTCTCGCTCTTGCTCAGGCTGGTCTCGAACCTGTGAGCTCAGCCTATCAACGCGCCTCGGCCTCTAGAGTGCTAGGATTATAGGCCTGACTCACGTCATCCAGCCAAACTAGCCTAATCTTAACGTCCAAACTTAAAAAGGACATTGTAAGAAAGGAAAATTATAGATCACTAACTCTCCTGAATCTAAACACAATAATTGTACAAAAAATCACAGTAAATTGAATCCAGGGATATGTAAAATGTCTAATACGTAATGATCAATTGGGCTTATTCCATGAATGCAAGTGTGTTTGTTATTAATATCTGTTGCTGCATAATAAGTACATCAATTCTTATGGCTAATAAAAATAAAAATATTTATTATTTCACAGTTTTAGTAGGTGAGGAGTTTGACAGGCACTCAGGTAGTTAGAATTGGCTCTCAGGATCTTTCCTGAGGTTGCAGCCAAGGTGTCAGCTGAGCCTCTGAGGGTCTGGGAGGGTAAGACCCTGTGCTCCCAAGGTGACTTCCTTACAGGGCTGTTGGCAGGACTCTTCGGTTCCTCAATGTGTGGGAAAGAAAACATAATTTATGATTCCATTTATTCTGAATTTCTAGAAGTGACAATATTATACAGACAGAAAACATTTCAATGCTTGTCTGAGTATTGGAAAGATGACAGCACTGGACTGTAAAGAGAAACAAGAAAAGTTTGGGGGTGATAGCATGGGATAGTGATTACATAAGGGTGTAAATTCACAAAAACTCATCAAACTGTACGCGCAAAATTGGTGAATGCAAGATATGAAAATTATGCCTCAATTCAGCACATTAACAATAATAAGCCTGCCAATGTCTCGATAGATGCAGAAAAAGTATTAGTATTGGATATAATTCAACTCCCATACATGATAAAGTATTTATCTCAGTATCAGTATTTAATAATTTAACTCCCATACATGAAAAGATTAGTACCAAAAAAAAAAAGAAAGAAAGAAAGAGAGGGGAAGAAAGAAGAAAGGGAGGAGGGAGGGGAGGAGGAAGGGAAGGGAGAGATGGCGGGAGGGAGGAAGGGTGGGAGGAAGGGAGGAAGGGAAGGGAGGGAGGAAGGGAGGGAGGGAAGGGAAGGAGGGAGGGAGAGAGATGTAAATGTAACACCAAATGTCTAGGATATGGGACACTTGGCTCTCCTATTTGCTCTTGGTGAAAGAAAATGGCACTATCACTATAATAAACTGTTCTGAAATTTCTTATAAAGTTAAACAGACTATGACCCAACAATTTTTGCCCTCAAATAGCAACCCAAGAGAAATTACAACTTAGGTTCAAAAAAGGACGTGTGTGGAAATAGTTACAGCAGCTTTGTTTATAATAGGCCCAAAGGAGAAAGAGCTTAAATGTTCATCAAATAGGAGAATAAATAAAAATTTATGTCATGGTAAAAATATTTTGCTGAGCGAATAATTCAAACATAAAAGAGCACACGCTCTATAACTCTGTGTATGTGATACTTTAGAACAGACAAAACTAAAGCTGTGACAGAAATCAGATCATTAACCTACATGGCATAAAGAGTGTCTGAAAGATAAAATTAGAGGTAACGTAGAAATTTTTTATATCTTTCGTGGAATACTGGTTACGTGGGTATGTTCAAATTCATCTAAGATCTGTGCATTTTTCTCTATGTAAATTTTACCTTTATTTAAAAGAGCTTAAAATTTTTAACTTATTTTAACATTTGCTGCATTCTCAATCATAATCAAAAATAAATTACCTTGCATGTTCCTTATTAGTAATATTTTATAATTAGATTCTGAGTTTATAGTGACAAATCCTAATGTAATAAGGGACATAAGGCTATTTTTAAAAAAATTAGTTCTGGGGCCAGATATAATCGCTCACATCTGTAATCCTAATACTCTGGGAGGCGGAGCCCAGGAGTTTGAGGTTGCTGTGAGCTAGGCTGATGTCACAGCACTCCAGCCTGAGACAACGGAATGAGACTTTGTCTCAAAAGATAAAAAATAAAAAAATACAACTGACTTGGTGTGGTGGCTCATGCCTATAATCCTAGCACTCTGGGAGGCCAAGGATTGCTGAGCTCAGAAGTTTAAGACCAGCCTGAGCAAGACGGAGACCCCATCTCTACTAAAAATAGAAAAAAAATATCCAAGTGTTGTGATGGGTGCTTGTAGTCCCAGCTACTTGGGAGGCTGAGGGAAGAGGATTGCTCAAGTCCAAGAGAGTTTGAGGTTGCTGTGAACTATGATGCCACAGCACTCTATCCAGGGTGGAAAAAAAAGCGAACCAAACCAAACCAAAACAAAACAAAAAACAACTTAGTTCTGAATAGTTGACATGCAAAGAAACAAAACAAAACCTCCACAAAAACCTATAGCTGACATCCTACTCAAAGGTAAAGTATTAAATATTTTCTCATTGATTTTCAGAAATAAGATAAAGAGGCCAGGCACAGTGGCTCACACCTATAATCCTAGCACTCTGGATAGGCTGAGGTGAGTGGAACTTTTGAGGGTCAGGAATTGAGATCAGCCCGAGCAAGAAGGAGACCCATCTCTAAAAAATAGCTGGGGGTGGCTTGGTGCCTATGGCTCAAATGGCTAAGGTGCCAGCCACATACACCTGAGC
>NW_003852396.1:41730417-41744312 GCF_000181295.1 Otolemur garnettii
TTGAGCTATAGGTGCCGAGCCGACACTTTCATTTCTACATATTAATAAGAAATATTGGCTTGGCACCCATAGCTCAGGGATGTGGCTAGGGTGCCGGATTTGAACCCAGCCCTCTCCTGCTAAAGAACAATGACAACTAAAAAAAAAAAAAAAAAAGAAATAGCTGGGCGTTGTGGTGGGTGCCTATAGTCCCAGCTATTGGAGAGGCTGAGGCAAGAGAATCACTTAAGCCCAAGAGTTTGAGGTTGCTGTGAGCTGTGAAGCCACAGAACTCTACTGAGGGCAACATAGTGAGACTCTGTGTCAAAAAAAACAAAAAAAATTTAGAAAATGGAATTAAAGCAATAATTCCATTTACAAACAAAAAGCATCAAATGCATAGGAATAAATCTAAGGGAAAGATTTTTTAAGATACCTATGTTGAAAATTATACAAAAATCAATGTGAACCATCATATTAATTGTCCAAAGAAGAAAAACCACATGATCACATCAATTGATGCAAAAAAAGCACTTAGGAAAATTCATTTCCTGTTTGTGATAAAAACACTCAGCAAACTATAATAAAGGGGACCTTTCTCAGCTTAATGACGAGCACATACAAAGACCCATACAGCGAACATCATACTTAATGGTGAAGATCATTTAAATCCCGAAGAAGACAAAGATTATTAGCTCTCATCACTACTGGAAAACCTCGCCAGCACAGTAAGACCAAAAAAAAAAAAAAAAGAACATAACAGGCATACAGATTGAAAAGGAAAAAATAAAACTGTCCCTATTTACAGAAGACATAATAGCCACATTAAGAAAAAATCCTAAGGGGCTGCATGTGGTGGCTTAAATCTGTAATCCTAGCACTCTGGGAGGCTGAGGCGGGTGGATTCCTTGAGCTCAGGAGTTCAAGACCAGCTGTAGCAAGATCGAGATCCTGTTTCTACTAAAAATAGAAAAAGTATCTGGGTGTGGTGGTGCACACCTGCTACTCTGGAGGCTGAGGCAAGAGGATCACTTGAACGTAGGAGTTAGAGGTTACTGTGAGATATGATGCCATGGCACTCTAGCCTGGGTGATAGAGTGAAAATCTGTCTCAGAAAAAAAGAAAAAATCCTAAGGAATCTAAAAACGAGAACAAAATAAACAAAAAACCTACCTCCTAAAATTAATAAATGGGCTCAGTGAGGCCAAGATACAAGCTCATAGGATACAAGGTAAGTACACAAAAAGTCAGTTGTATTTCTATATACTCAAAATGAACAAAGTGAATTTAAAATACAGTATCGTTCATAATCACTTACAAGGAAAATTTAATAAAATGTAATTCATTAAAAATAAATATTTCCGGCTTAGTCCCTGTGGCTCCAGTGGCTAAGGCGCCAGCCACATACACCTTAGATGGCAGGTTTGAATCCAACCCAGGCTGCCAAACAACAATGACGGCTGCAACCAAAAAATAGCCAGGTGTTGTGGCAGGCGCCTGTGGTCCCAGCTACTTGGGAGGCAGAGGCAGGAGACTCACTTGAGCCCAGGAGTTGGAGGTTGCTGTAAGCTGTGATGCCATAGCACTCTACCCAGGGTGACAGCTTGAGGCTCTGTCTCAAAAAAAAAATATATATATATATATTTCCTTTTCAGAGAGTGAAAATATAAGCCACAATTGTGGAAAAGATATTTGCACTGTACTTATCCATCAGAGGAATCCTATACAGAATGTGTAATATACTTATCCAGTTAAAGAATCCTATTCTGAATATATCATATATGTACATTGGCAAATCACTTAGAAAAAATTGGATGACTTTCACAAAAATGGCTAAAGATTTAAACAGGCATATCAGAAAAGAGGATCACCAATATGTGGATCAAAAGTTGCACAATTTTGTTAATAATCTGAGAAATCCAAATAGAACCATCATCGGATAATGCTACACCTCTCTGTGAAAGGGCTGACAATAGCAAGTGTTGATACTAATTTGGAGCAACTGGAATGCTCATATATCATTAAGGAAGTTTAAATTTCTATAACCACTATAAAAACTGTTTGAAAGTATCTATTGAATCTAAACAAACTCATATTCTATGATCTAGCACTTGAATCCCCAAGTATACACTCAACAGAAATAATTGCTTATATTACTAAAAATATGTCCAAGAATATTCAAAACAGGTTCATTCACAATACTCCAAACTAGAAAGCACACTATAATGTACATCAGCAATGTCATAGTTCATACACATATGATCGCTATATAGCAATAGATCATATATAAAATAATATATAATATACATATATTTAACAATAACACATATTGTATGTAATATATATAATAAAAGTATGAATGATAGCTGGAACTATACATACCAAAATTATGATTGTGACAGCTTCTGAGAAGGCGGGAGAATAAAATTGTAAGGAGAGGTCAAAGACAGTTATGAATTGGTCAGTAATCTTTTACTTCCCTATTTAGAAGATAAAATAAATAGTATAATCTTTAGACCTAGGAAATACTTATCTCTCCTCAGCTCTGAACTTTAATCTTTCTCACATAATCACAGACATTCAAAAATATAGGTATATTTTAAAAACATATACACCACTCTCTGTCTTGGAGTTCACTCTCAGTGCAATAAAATGAAAAATGAAACGTGCATGAATATGACAATAATTGTTTACATTATTATTCGAAGGTAATATTTTATAAGACAGTGAGAATTATCATTTATAAGTGGTAAGAATATAATGAACTTAAAATATTTCATATTTTATAATAATGATGTTTTTGATCAGCCAGGCAAGGTGGCTCATGCCTGTAATCCAAGCCTTTTGGAAAGCCAAGGGGGTGGATACCCTGAGCTGAGGAGTTCAAGACCACCCTGAGCTCAGGAGTTCAAGACCAGCCTGAGCAAGAGTGAGACCCTGTCTCTAAAAGTAGCCAGGCATTGTGGTGGGTGCCTATTGTCACAGCTACTTGGGAGGCTGAGGCAAGAGAATCCGTTGAGCTCAAGAGTTTGAGGTTGCTGTGAGCTATGACACCATAGTACTCTACCAAGTACTACAAATTAAAATTCTGTAACACACACACACACAAAGATATTTTTGACATAACCTTATTGTAGTGAACATGACATATTACAAAATTCATGTTTTATTTCTGAAATAAAGTATTGCTTTAAGAGTTTTACTGCAGTGGCTCATGACTGTAATCCCAGCACTTGGGAAGCTGAGGTGAGTGGATTGCCTGAGCTCACAAGTTCTAGACCATCCTGAGCCAGAGTGAGATCCCATCTCTAAAAATAGCCAGCCATTGAGGTGGGTGCCTGTAGCCCCAGCTACTTGGGAGGCTGAGGCAAGAGGATCACTTGAACCCAAGAGTTTGAGGTTATTGTGAGCTAAGATGCCATGGCACTCTACCAAGAGTAACCAAGTAAGAAAGCTGTGTTGATCGGTTTGATGTAATCACATCAGATTGTATAAAAAAAATTTTATTCATATGTAAAATTTATGAATGCATAAATGTATTCGTGATCTATGTGTATTTGACTTAATAGAAGAAAAAAAGAATAACTCTGTCTCAAAAAAAAAATCATCTTTAAAAATGCTGGACGCCTACAGCTCAATGGTTAGGGTGCCAACCACATCTCTGGGGCTGGTAGGTTTGAACCTGGCCTGGGCCTGCCAAACAACAACAACAAAAATAGCTGGGTGTTGTGGCAGGCACCTGTAGTCCCAGCTACTAGGGAGATGGAAGCAAGACAATCACTTGAGCCCAAGTGCTTGAGGTTGCTGTGAGCTATGACATCATAGCACTCTACCAAGGGTGACAAAGTAAGACTCTATCTCTAAATAAATAAATAAATAGAGTTTTACTAATTCCAGTTGCTTTATTTATTTATTTATTTATTTTTGTAGAGACAGAGTCTCACTTTATTGCCCTTGGTAGAGTGTTATGGTGTCATAGCTCACAGCAACCTCCAACTCCTGGGCCTAATTAGGGGATTCTCTTGCCTCAGCCTCCCGAGTAGCTGGCACTACAGGCGCCCACCACAATGCCTGGCTATTTCTTTTTGTTGCAGTTTGGCCGGGGCCAGGTTTGAAGCCACTCTCAGTATATAGGGCCAGCACCCTACCCACTGAGCTGCAGACGCCACCCTTCTTTCTTAATATAAGATTGAACACACTTTAACAGTTTGTTGACTTGATTTTAATCTTGAATAATTAGTCAAAATATACTGTATTTTGTAATGTCTGATACACTCCCATATATAATATACACCCACGGTTGGGGCTCAAACTTTCAGGAAGAAATATCTTGTCTTAACCTTTTCATTCAAATTTTTATTTGTTTATATTTAAGTATTTGGGTTTTTGTATTATGAAGGAATTGTAGTTTCTTCTTCTTTTTTTTTTTTTTTGTGACACAGGAGCCTCAAGCTGTCCCTCTGGGTAGAGTGCCGTGGCATCACAGCTCACAGCAACCTCCAACTCCTGAGCTCAAGTGAGTCTCCTGCCTTAACCTCCTGAGCAGCTGGGACTACAGATGCCCACCACAACACCCGGCTATTTTTTGGATGCAGCTGTCATTGTTGTTTGGTGGGCCCGGGATGGATTCGAACCTGCCACCTTGGGTGTACATGGCTGGCACCTTAGCCACTTGAGCCACAGGTGCTGAGCCATTCTTCTTTTTTTTGAGAAAAAGTCTCACTTTGTTGTCCTTGGTAGAGTGCAGTGGCGTTATAGGTCATAGCAACTTAAAACTCTTAGACTAAAGGGAGCCTCCTACCTCAGCCTCCTGGGTAGCTGGGACTACAGGTGCCTGCTGCAGTGCCCAGCTATTCCCAGCCATTTCTTTTAGAAACTGGGTCTTGGGCTCGGTGCCTGTGGCTCAAGCGGCTAAGGCGCCAGCCACATACACCTGAGCTGGCGGGTTTGAACCCAGCTTGGGCCCGCCAAACAACAATGATGGCTGCAACCAAAAAATAGCCAGGCGTTGTGGCAGGCGCCTGTAGTCCCAGCTGCTTGGGAGGCAGAGGCAGAAGACTCGCTTGAGCCCAGGAGTTGGAGTTGCTGTGAGCTGTGATGCCACAGCACTCTACCCAGGGTGACAGCTTGAGGCTCTGTCTCAAAAAAAAAAAAAAGAAAAGAAAAGAAACTGGGTCTTAATCTTGCTTAGGCTGGTCTCAAACTCCTGAGTTCAAGCAATCCACCCACCTTGGCCTCCCAGAGTGCTAGGATTATAGATGTGAGCGGCTGTGCCTGGTCTTAACATTTATTTTTTAACATATTATAGTATAAGAAATTTTATGTGACAAATAATTAGAAAATACAGGATAGGCCAGGCGCAGCAGCTCACGTCTATAATCCCAGCACTCTGGGAGGCCGAGGCGGGTAGATTGCCTGAGCTCAGGAGTTTGAGACCAGCCTGAGCAAGAGTGAGATTCGTCTCTACTAAAAATAGTAACTGCTAGCCTGTTACTGGGGTAGGGGCCTGTAGTCCCAGCTACTGGGGAGGGATTGCTTGAGCCCAGGAGTTTGAGATTGCTGTGAGCTATGAGGCCACAGCACTCTCCCCACTCTCCAGGGCAATAGAGTGAGACTGTGTCTCAAAAAACAAACAAACAAACCAAAAATAAATAAATAAATAAATAAATAAGTAAATAAAAACACAGGAACAGATACAAGATACAAGAAACTTTATGTGCCAGTAACAAATTTACGATTTACACAACATAGAAGGCCAAGAGCTCTTTGTTACTGTCAGTATCAGAAGTATCATCTTTAATTTCTACACACACACACACATATATACATATTTTTCTTTTTGTTTTTTGAGACAGTCTCACTCTGTCCCCTGGGTTTGAGTACCCTGGTGCCATAGCTCACAGCAACTTCAAACTTCTGGGCTTGAGGATCCTCAGACCTCAGATTACCAAATAGCTAAAACTATAGGAGCCCAGCACAATGACAGGCTAATTTGCCTCCCTCCCCCTTTTTTTTAAAGTAGAGACAGGATCTTGCTCTTTCTTAGACTGGTCTGGAACTGCTAAACTCAACTCAAGGGATCCTCCTGCCTGGGCCTCCCAGAGTGCTAGGATTATAGGTGTGAACCACCATGCCTGGTCTTCAATTTCTATTTTACTGGTGTCTTCTGAAGAGTCACTTTCTTTATTCTAGCAAATTGCATGATCTTCAGTTCCATCCCTAGCATTGCTGATGATGCACTATTTTTTTTCTGTTTTTGGCCGGGGCTGGGTTTGAACCCACCACCTCCGGCATATGGGGCTGGTGCCCTACTCCTTTGAGCCACAGGCACTGGCCAGATGATGATGATGCATTTTTTAAACAATTTTCCAGCCACTTCCTTCTTCACACCATTCTATGATCTTAGGATTAAATCACAAACCTAGGCGATAGATGCTTTCTTGATTCTGTCTGAAGGTGTTTGATCATTACCAGCTGACTATCGTCGCAGTGTCCACTCTGTCTTCATTAGGTCCCCAAAGGGTTTGTTTACTGACACAACAAGAGGTTGCAGTTGGTTGGGAAAAAGAGAGAGAGCGAAAGAGAGAGAAGCAGCAAAAGACAGACAGAGACAAAGAGTGGGAGGGGGAAAGAAAGAAAAAGCAATGGCTGTAATCTAATCATTTCTACCTTTATGTTAATCTGAAATTTTAAAAGGAGAAAGAAAGAAAGGGAGGGAGGGAGAAAAGGAGGGAGAGAAAGAAAGAAGGAGAGAGGGAAGAAAGGAGGAAGGAAGGGAGGTCATGCAGGACATGAGAGGATGCAATGAGAAGAACACAGCATCACTGCAGGAATGTGCCCAGCAAAGGTGAGTAAACTTGAACCTAAACATGAGAAAACAGAGAAACCTGTATTCATTAGCTATTGCCATGTAAAACATTACCCCCAAACTTCGTGGATTAATACAGTATTTATTTTCTTTCACAGTTTCTATGGGTTAGGAATTTGGGAGCAGCTCGGATGGGGGACTCTGGCTTGGCTCTCTCTTCATGATTCTGGAGGATCCACTTCCAGGGTGGCTCTTGCATGGCTGGCAAGTGAGTGCTAACTGCCAATGGGAGGCCTTGGCTCATTTCCATGTGGGCACTAACTGCCAATGGGAGGCCTTAGCTCGTTTCCATGTGGGCCTCTCCACCGAGCTGGTTGAGTGTCCTCATTATGCAATGACTGGCTTCCCCCAGAATTCTGACTTAATCTCTCAGATTTTGCTTAAAAGTACTTTAAACACAGATATTTAGGGGTTTTGTAACACAATTCTTTGACTCTGGTCATTTCTTTTTTTTAATTTACTTTTTACTTATTTTTATTTTTTAATTTAAACTTTTTTTTAGAGAGAATATCAGGGTAGATAATCATCTACTCAATCATAACTCACTGCAACCTCAGCCTCCTGGGCTCAAGGGATCCTCCTGCCTCAGCCTCCCAAGGAGCTAGGATCACAGGCACATACTACCATGCCTGGCTAATTTTTCAATTTTTTTGTAAAGATGAGGTCTTACTATGTTGCCCAGGACAGTCTTGAACTCCCGACTTCAAGCAGTCCTTCTGCCTCAGCTTCCCAAAGTGCTGTGAATGTAGCCATGAGCCACCACACTTGGCCAACTCCAGTAATTTTTCAGCTGATTTCTCCTATAAAAACCTTAGTGCTTCAAATTTAAGAAACACAGAGAAGTCTAAAGGAAAAAAATTAAACATCACCTATTATCTAATTATGTCATCTTTTTTTTTTTTTTTTAGAAACAGGATCATGCTTTGTCACCCAGTGCCACCCACTTGAGTACAGTGGTTTCTAGCTGTGTTGCCCAGGCTGGTCTCAAACTCTGGCCTCCAGTGATCCTCCTATCTCAGCCTCCCAAAGTGCTCAGATCATAAGCACAGGGCACTGTGCCTGGATTGCCTGTCAGTATTTTGGAATGTAACTTTCAGGTCTTTTTTCTGTGCATACATATGTCATATATCCACACATACTTTAAAAAAACCACAAACAGAAATAAATAAATAAATAAGTAAATCCAAACAGGATATTATACTATTTTTTATTATACTCTATTTTTATTTTAAATGCCCATAAACATACCAATAATATTATTCTAAATACGTAATTTATATAAATATGATTGTAAAAGAAATTACTTACCTGCTTTATGTATCAAGTAAACAATGAGGCTGAGATTCAACCAAGTTTTGCCTCCTCCAAAGCCTGTACTCTTTCTCCCTGCCCCCCCCCCAGTCCCAAAGCAAGACAAAACAGTGCAGAGTGTTTTCCTCACCCATCAAAATGTATGAATAACAGCAATGATGCTTGCCAGGTATGCAGGTCTTTGCATTTCCCTGCACCCATTCACACAGGTCATTCCAGGATCTGCCAAAGAGGTGTGTATTTTGGGGGGTTTTTTGAGACAGAGTCTCAAGCTGTCACCCTGGATAAAGTGCTGTAGCATCACAGCTCACAGCAACCTCAAACTCTTGGGCTTAAGTGATTCTCGCCTCAGCCTCCCAAGTAGCTGGGACTACAGGCACCTGCCACAATGCTCGGCTATTTATTTATTTTTTGGTTGTAGTTGTCATTGTTGTTTGACAGGCCTGGGCTGGATTTGAACTCCCAGCCGCAGTGTATGTGGCTGGCGCCCTAGCCCCTGAGCTACAGGCACCGAGCCAGAGATGTTTTATTTTTTAGTGCACCACCCTCAACCATGGGCATTTACATAGCCAATGATTATGTCTCAATTTCATAGCATTTCTTACAGGTTTATTTAAAATACTGCTGCATGGTTTATCACCGGCCTCTTTTGAAGTGATGATGGGATAGGTCAATGTATCAGCCATTCGACCAATATTTGAATATCCACTGTGCACAAAATTCTGCATCTAAAAGCTCTTGAGGGTGCAAAAATGTGAGTGCTAATTCCTTGCCAGGAATTACTCTGAAATTATACTAGGGAGAGAAGATAAATATCAATAGTAATACACAGTAGCATCAGGCAGTAGTATGTACTTAGTGATGGTGGCCAGAGGGAAGAGTGGCCACCACGTGCTTTATCCTCAGAAAAACTTCATCAAGAAGTAGAAACTGGGTGGCGTCTGCGGCTCAAAGGAGTAGGGCACCAGCCCCATATGCCGGAGGTGGCGGGTTCAAACCTAGCTCTTGCCAAAAACTGCAAAAAAAAAGAAGAAGAAGAAGAAGAAGAAGTAGAAACTAAGCTGGGCATAGTGGCACCCACCTGTAGGCCCAGCCATTCAGAAGGCTCAGGCAAGAGGATAGCTTAAGCCCAAGAGTTTGAGGTTGCTGTGAGTTATGACAATAGGGCATTCTAGCCTGGGCAGCACAGTGAGACTCTGTCTCAAAAAAAAAAAAAAATTGGGAACTTGAGCTTATCCTGCGATGATGAATAGGACATACACGGAACCAGTTGCGTCAAGAAAAAAATTTGGAATAAAGATGCCAGGACTGGAATGCTTTAGATATGTGTGGTAGAGAGTGAAAAAATGAGCGTGGCTAGGAGGTGAGGAAGAGAAAAATAAGTAAGGAGTTAGACCAGAGACCAGTTGTGGAGAGCCTTGAATGCATATCTTGAACAAATTTTATTAAATGGGAAGAAACTGAGTTGAATGAGAAGCCCTAGATGAAATGAGGATGGAGGGTCTTTTGTCGACAACTCCCTAGAGCTGACTGGTTGGGGAGGGGGAGAAGGGAAAGAAGATGGGAGGGTGGCCCTAAAGGGTCAATTAAAATTATTAAAGTTATTGGGAGAAGTTGTGCAAACTTGAAGGGTAAAGAAACAGTGCTAGTAGAGATGGAAAAACAGAAAATGATAGAATAATGGAGCAAGTTTTCCAATTAGGTGAAGGGGCATAGAATCCAGAACACATATGTTGATGAAGTTCCCAACACACTTGAATCTATAGTTAAACTTCCGTACCCCATGGGCACAGTGGCTCACGCCTGTAATCCTAGCACTCTGGGAGGCCAAGGTGGGTATCTCACCTGGGCTCAGGAGTTGAGACCACCCAGAACAAAGCAAGACCCCTGTATCTACTAAAAAATAGAAAAACTAGGCAGGTGTAGTGGCACATGCCTGAAGTCCCAGCTACTTAGGAGGCTCAGGCAAGAGGATTGCTTGAACCCAGGAGTTTGAGATTGCTGTGAGCTATGACACCACAGAACTTTACCCAGGGCCTCAGAGTGAGACTGTCTCAAATAAATAAATAAATAAATAATAAAGTGAGACTGATAGATCAAGGGACAAATACAGAAGAGGCAGAAATGCTGAGAACACAGACCTGCAGAGGTGATTCCACGCCCAAAGCCCCATTATTAGGGACCATTTCCTACAGGTGAGGCAGTGCTCTTTGGGGGTGGATAAAGTTCCTCCCATTCACAGATAGGGCAGAGACACTCCAGACCTTTGTTTTGCCTTCCTCTATGACCTTGGAATTCTCAGGGGCTAGGATTACCTAGGTTCCCAGTTAGCATTATCCAGTAGAATTTTCTGTGATTATAGAAATATCCTATATGTGCACTTTCCAATATGGTAACTACAAACCACATGTGGCTTTCGAGCACTTGAAGAGTGGCTATTGAGACTGAGGAACTACAATTTAAAGTTTCATTTCATTTCATTAATTTAAATTTAAATAGCCATAGGTGACTAATGGCCTCATTCTATAGAACAGCTATTGAAGGGTCCCTTTCTCCTTGATAAGGAAAAAGATCAGACCTTTCACAGGAGTGGAGGAGAGCAAGGGGTCAGATAGAAGACTTGGTGCTGAGAGGAACAGGTTTCCCCAGTGTCTACTCTGGATGACTCAGCCAAAAGCAGGTTTGGTAATTTCAAAAGTTCCACATCCTCACTTTGCACATAATAAGCAAACTCACAAAGATCAAGTATTTTAGAGAACTTTTTTTATAACTAGATGCTGAACATTCTTTCACCTTAAGACAGTCCTGTCCTTCAATCTATATATCTGGGATGCAGAATGATCTCTTCCAAGGATACCTGATGAGGAGATGTGGGAACACAGGAGACTGCTTGACTAAGGTCAAACTCCTGTTCCTCTTCTGCCGTCCCACAGAGCAAGTCTGGTATCCTACACATAGTCCTGACTTAGAATCAGAGAGACTTCAACTCAAATTTTCATCCTGGAACAAGTTATCCAACTATTTTGACTTTCCTTTTGATGCCTGTAAAATGGAAAGAACTGAAAGAATTGTGGATGTTACCCGTAATTAATAACTTTTCATATTTAGTCTACACTGATGTGCCGGGTAATAGGTCTTAGGAATAAAATGATGTGCAAAGCAGATAGGATTCTTGTTCTGAAAAAGCTTCTATTCTAGTATGGGAGTGTCTTGGTTTATTTTGTGTTGCTATGAGAGTATGCCTATGGTTGGGCAATTCACACACACACACATACAAAAGATTTATTTGGCTGACAGTGCCACAGGCTGGGAAGTTCAAGAGCATGTTGCTGGCTTCTGGTGAGGTCTTTCCTGCTGTTTTGTAACATGGTGGAAGGTCAAAGGGGAAGCAGACCCAGCACGAAGAGCATCCTTGCTTTGTAACAACCTGCTCTTGTGTGAAATAATCCAGTCTACTGAGGGCAAGGACTCACTATTGTAAGAAGAACACCAAGCCACTCATGAGAGATTCACTCCCATGACCCAAACCCCTTCATTAGGCCCCACCTGTTAAGGTTCTCCCTCCCAACATCATTACACTGGCAATTACATTTCAACATGAATTTTGGCGGGGACAGACCATGTCCAAACAATAGCAGGGAAGTAGTCATTAATCAAATAATCATACAAGAAATACTCTATCTTTATAATATAATTATATGTTCTATAAAGTTATAAATTGTAATAAGTCTAGGAAGGGAGAGTAAAGGTAAGATGATGTTTAAAATATACCCGTTGGGCCGGGTGTGGTGGCTCATGTGTGTAATCCTAACACTTTGGGAGGCTGAGGCAGGTGGATTGCTTGAGCTCACAGGTTCAAGACCAGTGGTTCAAGAACATTCATGAGCAAGAGTGAGACCTTGTCTCTACTAAAACCAGAAAAAATTAGTCTAGCATTGTGGTGGAAGCCTATAGTCCCAGGTACTTGGGAGGCTGAGGCAGGAGGATTGCTCGAGTCCAAGAGACTGAGGTTGGTGGCTGTGAGCTATGCTAACACCACAGCACTCTACATGGGATGACAGACTTAGACTCTATCTCAGAAAGTAAATAAACAAATACATAAATTAAATAAAATATACCTGTGGATTTTTTGACACTCTCCCTCTAAAAGGTAGAATCTAATTTTCCCTCCCATTGGATGTGAGCCAATCTTTGTGACTTACTTCTAAGAACTGTAATATGGCAGACGTGATGCTATGTGACTTCTGAGGGTGTTTCATAAAGAAGAGTACAGCTTTCTTCTGTTTGTTCTCTCTCTCCCTCTACCTCAATGCCTGACTTTGAAATCAAGTCATCCTTCCTGTGAGGAAGTGCAGGAAATATGGAGAAGGCCTAGGTAGAGAGGAACTGCTCATCGAGAGCCAACACCAACTTGCCCACCATAAGGGTGAGCAGTAGTGGCTGGGCATGGCAGCCTGTCATCCTACCTCTCTGGGAGGCCAAGGCTGGTGAACTACCCTGAGCTCACAGGTTCGAGACCAACCTGAGCAAGAGCAAGATCCTGTCTCTAAAAAATAGCCGGGCATTGTGGCCGGTGCCTGTAGTCCCACCTACTTGGGAGGCTGAGGCAAGAGAATCGCTTAAGCCCTCTATCTACTGAGGGCTACAAAGTAAGACTCTGTCTCAAAAAAAAAAAAAAAAAATGAGTGAGTAGTCTTGATGTGGAAACTCCAATCCCAGTCATACCTTTAGATAACTGCATTCCTGGCTGATATGTGATGACTGCAGTCTCACAAGAGACCACACGCTAGACCCAGCCCTGCCATTCACAGATACAAAAACTGAGAGAAATCATAAATCAGTGATTTTCAAATTGTGTCCTATGAGAGGATCTTGGGTGCACTGCAAAAAATTTTAAAGATCATTACCTAAATTATTCTTGAAAGAAGTTCAAAGCACAGTAAGTATACTCTTTTTTTTTTTTTTTAGAGACAGAGTCTTACTTTGTCTCCCTCGGTAGAGTGCGATGGGGTCACAGCTCACAGCAACCTCCAGCTCTTGCGCTTAGGCGATTCCCTTGCCTCAGCCTCCTGAGTAGCTGGGACTACAGATGCCCACCACAATGCCTAGCTACTTTTTTGTTGTTGGAGTTTGACCGGGGCTGGGTTTGAACCTGCCACCCTCGGTATACAGGGCCAGTGCCTACCCACTGAGCCACAGCCGCCACCCAAAGTATATTCTTTTTTTTGAGTCTTTTTTTTATCAACATAATTTAATTTTGCGCAGAAGTTTAACTATAGGTTCAAGTGTGCCGTGGGATAAAAAAGTAAATGCTATAATAAATGATTATTACTATTTTAAGACATTAAGTTTTGGAGAGATTTGTCACCCACTATTAGATAACTTATATGACAGAAAATCAGGAGATAAAGTCTGAGGAATGAGGCAAGACTTGCCTGATCGAATAACATTTGAAGTAGTAACAGAAGGAGAGGAATTAATCAGCTAAAAAGGAGCTATACTAACACACACAAGGGGCCTGTGGGCCATGAAAAGTTACCCAGTGTGGGAGGAACGCACATTTGGGAGGGAGAAAGGTAAGAGGTCTGAAAGGGTAGGAGAGGAGCGTTAGATCATTACAGGCCTTAAGAGGATTTTCTTCCCTAAATAAGATGGAATGTGGCTCGGCGCCTATAGCTCAATGGGCTAAGGCACCAGCCACGTACACCTAAGGTGGCGGGTTCGAATCCCCAGCCCG
>NW_003852396.1:41744502-41750851 GCF_000181295.1 Otolemur garnettii
AAAAAAAAAAAAAAAAAAAAAAGATGGAATGTTCTTAAAGGGTGTTCATTAGGTAGAGGTATATCAAGCCTGACATCTCGGTTTCTGGTGACTTTCTAGAGACAGGTAATATCTGAGGGAGAGATAGTGTTTATGGTGGACGATCACAGTTTTGGACAGGTTGTTTGAGATGCTTTTGAGATATCCAGATGGTGGCATTGAGCAAGAGATTATATGTACACCTCTGGATTTCCAGAAAGAGATATGGATTACGTGTGCATGTTTGGAAGACAACAGCAAACAATAATAACTGAAACCAAAGCAGTGAATATCTCAGCTGGAGACAGGATCTAGAGTGAGACTAGAAGAAAGCCTAGAATCTAGAATTAAAAAATTCAATGGCTAGCTAGAGGAGATTGGGCCAGCCAAGCAAAATGAAATACAGCAGCCGTAGGAGTAGAAATAAAGTGAGTAGATTGTCTCAGGGAGGTGGTGGTCAGTAAGGTCACACAATCAGGCCAGCAAGGTGGCCTCATGCCTGTCATCCTAGTCCTCTGAGAGGCCGAGGCAGGTGGATTGCTTGAGCTCAGTTCCAGACCAGCCTGAGCAAGAGCAAGACCACTCTGTCTCTACCAAAAATAGAAATACTAGCCGGGCATTACAGTGGGCACCTGTAGTCCCAGCTACGTGGGAGGATGAGGCAAGAGGATCACTTGAGCCCAAGAGATTGAGGTTTCTGTGAGCAACCACAGCACTCAACCCAAGTTGACAGAGTGAGACTCTGTATCAAAAACAAAAAAAATTAGGTCACACACTCCAAGTAAGATAGGGTGGATTGAACTAGCTACACTTTAGTCACAAAGGTCAGAATGACAACTGTTTTAACCTAATAAGTGAGGGGTGCAGAAGTTCAATAGAAAAGGGTGGAGAAATAAGCAGGAGGTAAAGAAACAGAGGCCAGACAATTCCTTCCAGAAGTTTTGCACGAAAAGGAGAGAGAATAGTAGCTGGAGAGAAGGTTAGTACAGTAGAGGGTTATTTATGTTTTTGTCGTTTTTTAAGATAGGAGAGAGGCTGTGCATGTTTGAAGGCTGGTGGAAAGGATTCAGTATAGAGTGAAGTTGAGGATATGGCAGAGAGGGAGAATGACACCTACAGAAAGAAGCATGAGAACCTGAGAGATGAGATTCACAACCAGGTGAATCATACCACACAGGGATGCAAATGAATGAGCAACAGCTAAGTGCCACAATGCACAGGAATCCTACACATACAATGTTGAGGAAAAGAAGTATAAAATAGAAATCCATATAACATAATTGTGTTCAGATAAAGTTCAAAAACAAGCAAAATTTAAAAGCAATATTTGAGGATACACATTTGGAATGAAAAAGAAGATAAAAACTGGGTAGAAGCACAGGAAGCAATTACCAACAAATCTGGGGTAATGATCAATATTGTCACACAATCCAACTCAGATGTGGTGGACGTAAGGCTGATTGAAGTAGCTACTCTGAGTCATGAAAGTCAGAACAATAACTGTTTTACGTGAGCTTAACAGAAGTTCAGTTGGAGAGGGTTGAGAAATATAGGATGAGACTCACAACTAGATGAATCCCTGGCACATGGGAGACAT
The DNA here is from genome assembly GCF_000181295.1 of Otolemur garnettii. NCBI lineage: Eukaryota > Metazoa > Chordata > Mammalia > Primates > Galagidae > Otolemur > Otolemur garnettii. Next base: position 41,746,118 of record NW_003852396.1, read on the forward strand.
TTGAATATCAAAGGCTCTCTAAACAGGTATTTTGAACTTTTAAAAGATTGCTAAATATGGGTGGCACCTGTGGCTCAGTGAGTAGGGTGCTGGCCCCATATACCGAGGGTGGTGGGTTCAAACTCATCCCTGGCCAAACTGCAACAACAATAACAAAATAGCCGGGTGTTGTGGTGGGCACCTGTAGTCCCAGCTACTTGGGAGGCTGAGGCAAGAGAATCGTCTAATATAATGCCTAAGCCCAGGAGTTGGACGTTGCTGTGAGCTGTGATGCCACAGCACTCTACTGAGGGTGATAACGTGAGATTCTGTCACTTAAAAAAAAATTGCTAAATATAAAGACATATAGAAAAGAATGATGAGAACAAATACGTAGCTTAATAAATCACTATAGTGAACATTCATGTTTCTAGACAAAAGTAAAACATTGCCAGCAATCCAGAACCCCCTGCCCGTGTCCCCCCACCTTTTTTTTTTTTTTTTGAGACAGAGCCTCAAGCTATCCCCCTGGGTAGAGTGCTGTGGCATTACAGCTCACAGCAACCTCCAACTCCTGGGCTCAAGCGAGTCTCCTGCCTCCGCCTCCCAAGTAGCTGGGACCACAGGCGCCCGCCACAACGCCTGGCTATTTTTTGGTTGCGGCCGTCATTGTTGTTTGGCGGGTCCGGGCTGGGGATTTGAACCCACCACCTTAGGTGTACATGGCTGGCGCCTTAGCCGGTTGAGCTATAGGAGCCGAGCCTCCCCCACCTTTTTAAAATCATAACATCTCTCTCTAGTTGCAACCACTTTCTCAGATTTATCGGTAATTACTTCCTGTTCTGTTTTTTTTTTCTCCTTTCTAAATACGTATCCCTGAATCATGCTGTTTTATTTTGCTTATTTTTGACCTTTATACAATTATACTATATGGACTCTTCTGTTTGATACCTCTTACTCAACATTGTATTTTTAGGATTCATCCATATTATTGCATGCAGCTGTGGTTCCCTCATTTTCATCCCTGTATGGTATTCCAGGGTATGAGAACACCCCAATTCATTTATCCTTTCTACTACTAATGAGCATGGAGTTTGTTTCTTGTTCGGGGTTTAATATAAAAATGCCCAATGGATATTCTTGTGCCTGTGTCCTGGTACACACATGACTGAGTTTCTCTTGGGTATATTCCTAAGAGTGGAAATTCTGGGTCACAGGGTATGTGAATCTTCCCTAGCTAATACCAAACTGTTCCGAAGTGGTTGTAGCAGTTTATACTCTTATAATAAAAGGTGTTCAATTAGAATTAGAATTGAGGCAAATTACCTCATTATTATTAACACATCTTTACTTGTTTTCCAAAGCAGTATCTTCTGGAGCCAAGTGCTTCCTTGGGGTAAGTTGTAACTCACTGTTTCTCCTTTCTAGAGTCAGGCTGACTCAGAGTTTCTGTCTCGGCAAGTTTGTTACCATTAAGTGGATCCCGGTTTCTTTTTTATGTTGCAAGTTTGCTTATTGTTTGCTAAGACTTGAGGGGGAACAAACACTCTTGTATCATTAGTATACACATGATTGTTACCTCTCAGGATGGGTCACCTCTGCAGATGGCTGATTTTTGTGTTTAGAGTAGCGCTGCATTTGGGCAATTGAGTGGAAGGCTAAGAAGCTGGATTGTCTGCGTTTGAATCCTTGCTCTTCACTTACTAGTTATGTGACCTTGATCAAGTTATTTCACCTCTCTAATCCTCAGAGTGTTCACCTGTAAAATGAGAATAATGACAGTACCTATACCTCACAGGGTAACTGTATGGGGATTAAATGAGATAATGCATGAAAAGTATGTATTAGGATGCAGAGCCTGGCATCCTATTGCTTTGATTTATATTCATTTTAGGTTTGGTGACAGTAGAGATCGTGGGTAATAAACATGTGTTATGAACATGAGTCAGATGGAATTCAAGTTCTGGCTGTACTCTGTCCTGGATATTTATTTGACCATGGGCAAGTCATATAATATCCCTACATCTCACTTCCTAGTCTGTATAAACTGAGGTCGTAGTTGCTACCTTTCACCTGTGTTGCAAAGAATAACTGAAGTGGCAAACATAAAATGCTGAGTGTTGAGTAGGGATGCAATACACGGTAGCTGCTGTCATTTTAGCCGGTGGCAGCTTCTATTCCTGCCCTGAGATGCTGGTGGTGAATAGCACATGGGCCTTAAAGCCATAGGTCCTACGCATGGTGGCTGAGGAGAGTGAAAAATGTGTGAAGAGTTAGAGTGGTGAGATGACAATGAGAATCACTCCCATTTCTGGGCAGGTCCTGGGCAGGGCATGTGTAACCTGAATGAGACCTAGTCCACTTTTTAGGGGCTCAGGTAGGTGGGTATCACAAGTAACACACAAATGCCGGTAACTAACAGGGCAGAATATGAGTAGTGTGTTGGAAGCAAGGTGCTTCAGTGGTCCTAGGGAGGAAATACCTAGTTTAGTGGTCTTCCTGGAGGAAAAAGTTTTAAAAGATGGGTCTCAACATATGTGCTTATAGATGGCAGAGGTTGTTGAAAATACTGGTCAGGAAGTCATAGCATGTTATGAAGAGCTTTGAATACCAGGCCAAGTAACTTTTCTTTAATTCAGTAAGGAATAGGAAGGCATTGTATTGTAAGATGGCTGTAAGACAGAAACTAGTCCGAAAGATGCCCAGGCATGCTGAGCCAACAAATAGTGGTTTAGAAACCCTACTAACTCTCCTCCTGGCACTGCCATTAAACTTTATCTGGTGCTTTTAGAACCTGATATTTGGAGAGAGAAATGCCTACGACGTTTTAATGCCAAATTATGTGTTTTCTAACATGTTTCCCCAAACCACTGCCAAAGTGGCTGGGGTTATTATCATAAACCTCACTGTATTACCTTATTATTGCCTATGAACTAGAGATAATTGACTGTGGAGATGACAAAATTGTATAGAACTAAATACAGGCAGACACAAATGAGTACAGATTTGAACAAGATTGGGAGATTGTAACACTGACAATATCCTGATCGTGACATTATTTTACAGTTTTGGAAGACATTCCCAGTAGGGAAAACTGAGCAAAATGAATAAAGGATTTCTCTATATCATTTTTTACAACGGCAAGCAACATGCATTAGTAAAAGTTATATTTTGTAGAAAATGTGCCTCCGTAAGTCACATTACACTTTCCTCAGCGGTCCATATTAAGGGATTCCTGGGGCACAAAATAGGAGGCATTATTTATTGTGAGGGCCCCACTGGAAAAGCTATCTAAATGCATAGAAGAAGGGTCCATCGTACAGGAATTGCTTGGCTACTTTTAGCAAAATTTAAAATTATGATCACCCCAGACTTTGCAGTGCCATTAGGTTAACTTTATCCCTGTTTTCTGATTTGTCCACCGGGTCTACTGTATCACTTCTGCGTTGTCAACTCCAAGGTTAAAATTACTCTTTTATTATTGAAATGAAGTTTCTTAACAAAGAAATTGGTGACTTAAAGGTTCTGGATACAGCATAAAGTTTAGAAAGCTCTTAGCGGATCCCTTACTTTTGAAAACCAGAACCAGCAAAGATGAGCGAATGCAGTTCAAGTGACTACGAAGACGACAGTGCTAGCAGGGCAGGATCGTTTGAACTCTGTAATTATCCTTCTCCGCCGTGTAAAAGGTCTTCCCTTCCCCACAGCCGGACGGACTTCGACTTGAGCGAGAGCTGTGAACTTTTATAAAAGTGAAAGGGAAGAGGGAAAGAAATGGCAGCCTGGGAATCTGGCCCGGGGAAGGCGTCCACTGCGCTGGAATACCACCACCTGAATTTTCAGAAAAGAAACTTCTCTTTCCCACACTTGTAGACCTCCGTGAGTACCGGAGCGCTCAGTGCGGCCGCTCGGGCTTCCGCTTCGGATTAAGGAAACTGAGGCACGGCAGGCGCAGCGCCCTCCCTCAAGAGGGAACCCAGGCTTCCACAGCTCTTCGCGCGGGCGCAGGCACCTCCAAGCCACCCTGCTCACGTCCGCCCCGCCCTGGCTCGGGACAAAGCCCGGAGCCCGCGCCGGGAGGAGGAGGGCGGCTCCCTCGCGCGCCGCGCTCCCCCCGTGGGCGCGAGACTCCGCCCCGCCACCCCTCCTGGGGGAGCCGGTGCCCCAACAGTGAAGCGGCCCAGCCGGGCCCGCCCCGAATCCCCATGACGTCACCGGCGGCAGCAGGCCCCGCCCCCGGCCCCGGGCGGCAGGCCGCATGACGTCACCGAGGCCCCACCCCTCCGGAGCGAGTTCGGTCCCGGCGTTCATTTCATTCCTGTCCTCATTCCGAACATTCTTAGCATCGCTCGCGCCGCGCCGCGCCGCCCGAGCCGAGCCGAGCCTCTGCCGCCGCCGCCGCGGCCCCGCCGCCCGCCGCGGGCGCCCACCAAGCACTTTGCAGACTCGCTTCCACCCTGCGGGCCATTCCGCGCGGCGGGGCCCGGGCCCGGGGCGGCGCGTCGGGGGACAGGCCATGCAGTGACGCCCCCCCCACCCCCTCCACCTTTGCCCAGAGCGCGGGCAGTAGCCCAGCGCGCCCAGCCGGCCCGGGGCAAGAGAGGTGCTAGGCAGGGGTGGGGTGGCCCGGCCCGGGGACCGGGAGCCGGGCACGGAGCAGAGGGCGGGGGAAGCGGCGCCGAAGTTTGCCTCGGACTCGCCGGGCGCAGCGGCGGCTCCCTTGGTTGCAGCTACTTGGGAGGCTGAGGCAGGAGA
>NW_003852396.1:41751124-41767723 GCF_000181295.1 Otolemur garnettii
CCGCGCCCCCCGCGCACCCCCTCTCCAGCCGCCTGCACGCGCACACACGCACACACACCCTCGGGCGCTTTTCACGCGGTTCTCGGAGGAGCCAGAAGTTCGGAGCGAGCGCGGGCGGGGAGAGCCTCCACCTCGGAGCCGGTCCGATCCCCCGTCCCCCAAGCCGCCCCCCGGCGCCAGAACCCCCAGAAGCCGGCCCGGGGTCTGCGCTGACTTGTGCTGCTGGTGGGAGTTTCGCTCTTTCCCAAAGATGAAAGAGGGAACGGTCGTCTTTGCAGCTTCTCCAGGACTGTTGCTGTTGCTGCCGCCGCCGCCGTTTCATTGCACATTCAAGTGGAAAATTTTCAGGAGTCAGCAGAAACATTGTGTCCAAAAAGGACTGAGTCGCAGTTACCACCAAACCCAGGAGGAGACTCTCCCTGGAAAACTTCCCTTCGGTAGGAAATACTGGGGGATTTGTTTGTTTATTGGAAGAGAAATGATCCCCAGAAGGGGAGAAAATCAGGGTACACTTCTAGTCTTTGTTCGTAGCAGCAGCACTTGTTTTCAGAAGTCCAGAGGCCCGCTTTAAAGAAAGTTCAACTTATATGAGTTTCCTTAAAAAATGTGTTTGTATTTTTTAAAAGCCAAAGCAGCATTTTTAATGAGTAAAAAACAGAGGGACTCATGCTTTATCTTCCTCTCAGAAAATAAAATCCACATCAGAGTTTTCTTTGCTTTTTGTCTTTTTTAAAGATTTATTTAAAGTTGAATGGTGTCACTGTATAAAAATATTTATGAAACAATGAAATACCAGAGTTTCTCAGGAGGCTTGTTAACTTCTTAGAAGCAAGTGGCTTCCTGTGATTTGCAGAAATGAAAATTGACCTCAGTGAGCCTTGGAAACTTAAGAGACAGATGATGTTCCCGGAGCAGGGAATGTAAAAAGGCTGTATTTAAAAACAGTGCCTTGGAAGGAGCTCAGGTCTGTAAAGCCTGTCAGATTTGAAAATATTAATGGTAAAAAAATAAATAAAATAAAAATGCTACAGATATTGCGAAGGGGCAGAACACTATCAGTTCATGGCAATCACAAGTTTCTTTCTCTCCACCTTCCTCCACCTGGATTGTTTTGGAAGTTTAGGAGGTCTGATGGCTTGGGGTGTGCTGAGTACCTGGAGACAGACACATCTTTACTTGGCATAGACACATCCTTCCCTTCAGGGGGAAGTGGTCCACTCCCTAGAGAGCTTGGAGTGGGCTTCTTTCTCTCTGCAGCACGTAGTGATCTTGCCAGTCTCTTACCTGGTGGGGTTCTCTGCTGGCATACTCTGAGGCAGAGGTTGGGGAACAGGGTGCTTCATCCATCCTTTCACTGTTGAGTTTGTGCCCTTCTGTAAATAGCAGGATCTTTGGACCTAAGCACATATGAATGCTTATAAGGGCCAGACTTGGATCTAACTTTGCTAAGAGTCTTTCCTCTTTAGAAGGAAATAGTAGAACTAATTACAAAGTGACTCAGGAAAGACAAATGGATTAGTTGAACCGTTGTCAACAGTGCGCTTTTGAATTGTTGATTATTTGGGGGGAAAAGGCTTATTTTTCTAATCTGGCTATTTCCATAAATGGTCACAGATATTTTTGTTTAGTATTTCTTTGTGTGTGTTATTCTGTGTTGAACTCTCAGGTTTCAGGTTTTAAACAGAGTTTACAATTCTTTTATTTATAGTTGGTATAAAAAAATGAACTGATAAGCTGTATCTATTACCAGTTCTAGCAGATGGTGTAAGTGCCAAGGTAGACCATTTTATTTTTACTTGAGTGGTAAGTAAAAAAAACTGGATCTGCATTTTTAGGGAGGAGTATTAGAATTTTTTTCAAACACGTTTCCAACAAAATGAATGTGACTCTTTGCTTTGACAATACAAGTTAAAAAAAATTATAAGAAACAATCTTTGTGTAAATTCCTTCTGTGTGATTCTTTATAAAGTAACGAGCTCCAGGGAACATGCCTGAGAGAGATTATTGGAGGTTTTTTTTCCCAAAACAAAAACTAGGACTCACCACGACATATACTTAATGAAATTTAATTTAAAGAAAGAGGACGTCCTAGCTTAGTTTGAGCCAGACTGAAATGAATTTCTCACTGAGAGGCTCTTCCTTGCATTGTGGTACAATATGCCCAGGCCCCAGCAGCAAGCTAATTACACATAAGGGCGGGTTTGGAAGGGTAGTCTGGGAGGAATCAGCTTCCTCCTTCCCTTCTCATTTCATTTCCTCCCCCCCCCCCCATTTGCTTTATACAGTAAGAATTACATACTCATATACTCACGTTGGAGACTGGCGTTTCCTTTTATTAGAAAAAGGACAGATAACTCACAAGGAAAAAAATGTACAAGTGTTTTCTTGCTGAGCTTCAGCAGTTTATAAACAATTTTGAGTTCTGTTGGTTCTGACAGTAACAGGGCAGCCAGTGTGAGGACATTTCTTACAGGGAAAATTTGGGAAGAATATACTTAAGGTGTACCAACCATGTTTAGATTGTATTTGTCATCACATTTCAGCGGGAAAGTATGTAAAGTGAGCAGTCTAGAGAACATAGATGCCAAATGTTAAATAGCCCTTTGAAGATAGGAACTGTGCCAGGAACAGTGTTTTAAGGTCACTTGCTTCTGAAATGGATTGATCTCTTACACATGGTGGTCGTACAAGAACCCGCACATCTGTGGGATTACTTGTCTCTCTAATCTCATGGTTATTATAAATAGTGCACGCAATTATACTACCTGCACATGAAAACTGGGGTGTCTTATCACTTAAAAGATGGGTGCAAATAACTGTATGATCTGGTGGATTTAAAAATTGACCATGTTCACATACAGACAATATGCGATAACAGTTTTAAACGTATATTTCAGGCACTTTTTCTTGTTCCCAATGAAGAGATTGTGAGAGGAAAAATTATTACATACCGAGGGTGGAAAAATTTATACGCATTTTAAGAAAGGGAAAAAACTATTAAATTTGTAGCACTCAAGTCACAGCTTTTGTAATTGTGAGAGGGGCTCCACATGACCTGTATTCATCTTTTGCTATTGACATATACTGTCACAATTTTGATAGTTTTTTCCCTTTCTTAGAATGTGTATACATTTTTTTTGGTACACCCTGTGTATTTCTGAGTGAAAGTTGTGTTTAGAGGTTGAACCCATTGAGTGATAAAACTTTTAGGGGTGTGTTTTCTCCAAAGACTGAAAAATACAGGCCAAAGCAAGTGTCCAACTTCCTCCGTAGAACTACAAGAATATCTGAGCCGACCTTTCTGTTAAATCCAGGCATTACAGCTTCTCCTTTGGAGTTCAGTGACTGGAACTGCACACTGCTTATGCCCTACTTTTGAACTCAGCAGGAAAAATATAAGGCTTATTCCCCTTTGATAAACTGAGCCTGTGCTGCTGGGCTAACTTGGGGACTGACGAATGGCTAGCACAGTCATTTATAACCGTGTGATACTTTTTCTTAATTTTATCTGTAGAAGACACAGATTACCTTTAAAGATATTTAAATTAGATCCCAAATCGTGTTTGAACATCAGTGAAAAATTTTCGGAGTCACCAAGGCGATAAAATTCAGGCCCATCCTAAGCACCTCATTTTTTTCAGGATTGGGCTTTTTGACAGGTAATCGTCTAATTCAGACCCTGTTGTGTTGCAGTTCTACAGGGAAAGTTGCAGTTATTGTGTACATTCTGGGCTCCCTTCGGGTAGTTTGTGGCATGCTAGAATATTTGGATCTAAATATTTGGACTCTTTTTCTGTGGGTTTTGTTTTGTTTCAAGCTGTGAACTATTGAATCCTCTGTCTGTAAGATCTGCATTATAAGCTTCCTTGACCCTGTTCTGTATTTGAAATTGGAATTGAAATTTAGATACCATTTATTCAGATGCATTCAGGCTTTGTAGTGGTGCAGAATAAATATGTATTTTTATTTTAGTCAAAGCAAATGGGATGCCCTGGTGGGTGGGTTTTCTAGACAATATTTCGTACAGGATGGGTTACTCCCTACACTTAAGTTTTCTCTTTTTGTCTGTGACTTTTTGCATAGTTGGGAGGATTCTCAAAAAAAATAGTTTCCATAGTCTGGGAGTCCTGGCTAATTGTGAAACACACTGCTCTATCTTCTGATTGGATAATGGTGTGTGTGTGTGTATGTATGTGTGTGTGTTTGGGGGGGGGTCCTATAAGAGGCCATTTTTTTTTTTCTACTTTTGTGGCAGGGCAAGGGAGGACTGTGTTGCCCGACCCTCTCCCAACCCCTGTTGTTTCAACTTATTCTGCTGTGGTGCTTTCTGCCCTTTTTCATGATTCACATTAGTTTTTAAGACTCTGTCTTAGGATTTCATTAGCAGTTTTAATTTAAAGGGACAGGGCCCTGGAAAATGGGTCTAAAAGAAAAGCCAGCTTATTGTTGAACAACTGAAGCGTCCCTTATCTTCAGGGGAGCCTTCTCCTTGCATCTGACAGGGTTAGATGTATGCGTAAAGTGACTGGAACACTGTTGACTGGGGACATACAGCAATGAGGAGGATTGTTGTTTTTACTGATACATAAACTGAAAAACTGCTGCTAATGGTGGGAAATGTTAATTATGTGAGAACATATTGAACTTACATTCTCTGGCATGAACTTTTTTAAAAAAAAGAATCAACTGTGCTGCCCTTTTTTTTTTTTTTTATAGGCACAGCTTTCTAATTATCATAATTCAGTTCAGCTCCGCTCTTGGATGGTGTTCAAGTGCAATCTCAATTTAACTTGAAAGTAGTTTTTTTTTTTTTTTAACTGAGAATGTTTAAGAAAATTTGAAAAGTTCATCCACAAATGTTGTCTAGTTAGGTATGGGCAAATTGGGGGAAATGGAATGGGTGCCTCCCTGTAATAGTTCAGTACATCTGAATGTTAAGACGGATACTCTTTGCCTTTTTTCGCTTTGCACTTTATCCAGACCTGCTTCTTGTGCATTTTTGCATAACCCGATACTGCGTGCTGCTGAGTTCTCTTTGAAAACCAGTCTTTTCTCTAATAGATAGTAAACTGTAATAAATAAATACTTTATTACTAAGCAAAGACAGGAAAGTCTTTTGAGGAGAAAGAAACAGCACACGATTCATTTGATGAAAATCACTGTTAATCTTTTATATTAACCAGCAAGGCGATTGTCTTTATAGAACCTTTATATAACAAGGTCTTTTATATTAACCTTTACAAGGTGATGGTCTTATCAGTTCCTTCTTTCCACCCTGACTTGATAGTATTTTGCCAGGGGAGTCATCTCTGACAGCGTTCATTCCAGTGCCCAGCATCCTTCGACTTTTCTACGTCCTTAATAGCTTTTCAAAGACAAAAAAGTTAATGAAGCCCAAGTGCCGAATCCTCTAGGACTCAATTTTAATTGTAAGAGAGAACAACTTAGATGGGTCTTCCGACTTTTGTCCAGTCTTACTCCTTCTGCAGAAATGCAGAGAGCCCGCGGAAACTGAATGACTTCATTTGCTCTGGCACTTAAGAACCGAATTCACTTCCATGGTGGTGAAATAAAAGGAGCCAAGTGTTTTAAATAGCCACTCCCCGAGGCCCGCCCGCCCGCCCGCCCGAGTGTTTTGAGAAAAGCGCATTGTCTGCTTGCAGCTCTAGCTGGGAGCCTGCCTGGCTTGCCCTCTCCCACCAGGCAGCTCCGTTTCTGAAGTTGACATCTGGTTTTCTCTCTGTTCACCTGATCTCTCCCATACATGCAGTGTGCACCCATGCATTCTGCAGGTAACACAGATTTGTGACATTAAAGGTGTGTGTGTTTCAGATCCCTACTGGGACCAGGGAGGCGCAAAGCTAATGGCACAAAATAAAATGTAAACACAGTGGCTGCCCTACATGCCGCCGCTGCTGGGTTTCTGTCCGATGGTGCTTTCTGGGTAGGCGTGTCTATTGTTGTGGCAGCAACAGGCGGCAGAAGTTGGGGCACCATATGGCGGATGTGGGCCTCAGATAAGCTGACTGGTAATTTAGCTTATCAATAGCATTTTGATATGCTTCATTTTCAGATCACCCATCGCTCTGTGGCTGGGGGTGTCTTGGGGGCTAACTGATTCTGAATGTGGCTGGGGGTGTCTTGGGGGCTAACTGATTCTGAAACCATTGTGAGCCGATGCTTCCTTTGGTGGAATCTTTTTTTCAAACCTTTCTCCCTGGCTGCCTTTTCATCTCAAAGACAATGGTGGTGAGAGTTAGAAAGAGCCCCATCAGCTGAAGGAGCTGTCAGCCCCCATCTTGAAATCTGGGGCAGTTGGAAGACTCTCAAGTATTGTCATTGAGAGAAAAATAGAAGACATATACTTAATAGCCTTAATGGCATTTCAAATTGGGAGAGCCAAGAAATTCTTTTATTTCAAAGTTTGCTTTTGTTTTAAATGTCGAAGAGGTAAGGTTGATACTGTTTTTTCTTCTTTTGATGAAAATATTCCATCAAAGGAATATTAGGCAGCTGAATACTTCCCTAATTTTCTTTCACCTTTAAGTTTTACCTGAAGCATAAGATGCAAAAATGATTAACTTGAAATCAGGGAATGTGCCATCTGTGGAGGTGGCTTCCTTTATGTAGGGGAATTGTTAGAGTGGGGAAGGCCTTGAGAATACCATTCAGGTGTTCAGCAAAGCCAAAGCAAAACTAAATCCTCTTCCACTGATGCATCAACAGGGCTTGAGCAAACGCAGGAATTTTGCACACAGTAGGTGTCTCAGTGGGAGTTGGGTGGTGTGCATGACCCATGAAATCTCATTCAGGAAATACTTGTGTTCTTGATATGTGTCAGGCACTGAGGACACTAGGACAAGACTGTCGTTCTTCCAGCACCCCTTGCCTGTGGGTTCTCACTCACCTTTCCAGGCCCATCACCTTTTAACTTTTGGGTCTGTAATTCAGGAAACATGGATCCATTTACATGGCTAATTCAGTATATGGATCTGACTGAAACCCAGGTCAGCTTCTTTCTTTTTTTGGAGACAGAGTCTCACTTTGTCACCCTTTGTAGAGTGCTGTGGCGGCACAGCTCACAGCAACGTCAAACTCCTGGGCTTAAGTGATTGTCTTGCCTCAGCCTTCCAAGTAGCTGGGGCAACAGGCGCCTGCCACAGTGCCTGGCTATTTTTAGAGATGAGGTCTGGCTCTTGCTCAGGCTGGTCTTGAACCTGTGAGCTCAGGCAATTCGCCTATTTCGGCCTCCCAAGTGCTGGGATTACACCAGCAAGTGTTACATCTCCCAAGTGCTGGGATTCACTGTGCCCTGTCCCTAACTCCAGCCCCAGAGAGCCTCTCTTAGATATCAGGGGTTCTTACCTTCACATTGACATCGTATCTTCCGTAGAGCTTTTACAGCCTGGACACTAGCTGTGGGGAGACTTGGACTGGGGGAAAGTTGGAGTAGGGGCAATGTTACAGTATTTCTAAAAGGCTGTGTATTCTGAAAGGACACTATTTCTAGTATCTGCTCTTGGCTGGGAACCATTGCTCTTGGTATTCTAATTTTTATCCTCAGATAGAACCAGATTAAATTTGGTCACCTCTTCTAATTCCTAATGTGATTGATTCTTCTACCGCTCTATTTGTGAGGTAGGGCACTTAGGAACATAGACTGAATCTTTATGGAATTCACTAAGATGTTCTTGGTTTTAAAAGTAAGCCTGCCCCAAATAAGGTCTCACCTTTCTATGCAGGGGAAGCAGTAAAATGAACCAGAACCACCTTCTCTGTGCTGAGCATTCATCTGTTACTCACCCCTGGGGAGCTTCGCAGTTGTTTCCAGATGTGATTGTGGAGGTGTGTGTCAGGCCTTTTGGTGAGGGGTTTGAAGACTGAGTTCTGTTCTTGCTGCTTGCAGAGGTTTTGCTTTGTGAGTAGTGGGAATGGTCTTGGAGTTCCTCACTTGACATTGGAGAGTGAGGGGATGGGAAGGGTGATCCTGATGTCGTTCCAGAGATGGACCTGTAAATAAACCACCATACTTTTCGTTCTTTCCTTTCTTTTTTCCTCCCTGCACCTTGGGCGCTTTGAAATCCAGATGCTCCTGGTTTTCATAGAGCTGCTACTTGCTACCGAACGTTTAAACATTTACAGGTGCTACTGTGTGCCAGGGAGCCGGTGATTAGGAAAAGGTGGCCAGTGAATGGCGATCAGTAACATTCCCCTACCCTAAGAAGTTTACGGTTTAGGAAGGGAAACAAGACATGTAAAGAAGTAATCACAATCCAGTGAGAAGGCTGTGTATATCGTATTTCATGAATTTGAAGGTGCACATTTTTTACATACTTGCACATTTTTGAAATTGGGACATGTTTGACAGTCATGGCAGCCTAGGTGGTGGTCATGACCTTTGATGTTGCATACATTCATCAAAGTCTGTAGAGTTGTGATTTTCAACTGGTGTGCTGGGAAAATTTTTAAAGATTATTTTCCTAAGAGGTTCAAAGCACAGTAAATATATTCTTTTTTTTTTTTTTAACTCTTTTTTTTGGATCAACATAATTTAAGTGTGCCATGGAAGCTTAACTATAGGTTCAAGTGTGCCATGAGATAAAAAAGGTTGAAAAGCACTGCGGTGGAGTGAAGGCAGGGAAAGGAGGTCCCTTCTCCCCCAGTGGTGTAAGAATGCTCTTGTCACAGAGAGTGATAGTGGATGGCAGTGGTTCTCAACCTTCCTACTGCCACGATGTATTTTCATTGTTACAGAGGGGTCTCAACTGCTGGTGTGTGGACGTACATGGATGCTGATCACTCTACTTGTTTCAGGAATATCGTAAAGTGACTTAGCTTATATATTCCTTTTTATGCATGCACAAGATTGATACAGGAAAAAAAGTTTCAGTATGTATAAAATAACCATTTCTAAGTGATGAGGAAGAATTCTGGCATCGTTTATTTGGCAACAGTTTTTTTTTTTTTTTTTTTTAAATAAAATTGTGCTGCATCTTGTAGTCAGTGATGTCTTCGAGTTGGTGAAATGTTGAAACAACATGTTTGCATCTCCAGCCAAAAGGGAGAGATCTGGGAGATTATACGTTATTGACAGTGGTTGCTTTGAGAGAGGGGGATTTTTTTTACATGTTTGTATTTTTTAGGAGTGTAGATTTCCTTATGCAACATTGGAATGAAGGAGAAAATTCAGTGGTATCCAAAGAGCCGCATTGCCAGGTGGTAGGGACTAAAGAAAGCTTTGTAGAGGAAACGATGTTGGAGTTGGGCCTTGAAGGAGCTGAAAGGTTTTTGCCAGATGTGTCATTTTGGGGTAGAGTGGGGCTTGGCTGTTGGAAAACAAACTCTGAAATATCCTCCTGTGTACTGACCTCCACCAACCCTTGCATATCGATAGAGACGGTTTATTGCCAATAATGGGCTAGGACAGATTTCAGGAATTAATTGAAGGGGAACAAAAGGGAAGGAAGGAACTGATCAGTATGAAGAGTAGACTGTTTCTTGAGTTTGGTTTGGAAAAATGAAGCAGAATCATGTGGGTTTAAAAGCACAGATTTGGAGTTGGACACACCTTGGCTCAGCTTGGCTCCACTAATTGCTAGTGTGGCCTTGAACAGATTACTTCCTCTCTGCAAGCCTCATTCCACCTCTATAAATTTTGATAGAGTACCTACCATGTACCAGATGCATAGTATAGTAAGTGCTCAGTCAATAGTAACTTTAGATGGTATCTTGTATAGCAGATCTTGAAGGATTTTCTGCCAAGTCACCTGGACAGAGAATCTTGAGGAACACGCAAGGCTGAGGCATTTACTTAGGAGAGTGAGATTTCTGGTCTCAGGCAAAAGGATTGACGTCCAGGAGAGGCTGAGGCAATCTCATGAAGCGCTTGGCCATTAACTGATTTGAACCCCACTTCCCTTATTCATGAAGTGGAGAAAATGCATTAGTAAATACTTGAGGTCATTTCTTGTCAAATGGTAGTAGTACAAGTTAAAAGGAAATAGTTCAAAATGTGGGTAGCATGGTACAACCTCCTCTGCACCAAAGAAAACCTTTTCTTTGTTGTTACTTGAAAGCCACACTCCTAACATTGGAGTTGGGTTCAAAAGTTCTTCTAAGGCAGTTGTGGGTAACTCACCTTTTCAGAGCTAAATGATGCTTAGAGTCTTGGACCTGCTGGCAAAACCATTGAGTATTCCCTACTGGGGTGCTGAGGGCACAGAGTTTCAGGTGGCAGACAGGGAGGGTAATTTTGCTGTCCTGGTTGGGCTCCTTAGCTTCTCTGTGCCCTCGGTTTCCTCACTTGGAAAATGGGGGTGATGTTAACTCCTTGGAGTACCAAGTGCTGGATCAGGAGGCCGGAGCTGCAGGTGTGATCGCTTTTCAAACCTGGGCCATCCTGTTCCTTCAGGTACCCTGGTACCCTGAGCTCCATAGTTAAATCTTTACTGCTCTCACAAGACTCCCTTTCTCTGGACCTTAAGTTTATTCAGATAAATGTTACCTCTTCTCTTTGCACACTTCAGAGGATGTTCGTTAACCCAAGTTGAGTGTTTAACTCTAGGTACTTCCTGGGTGGAGCTGAATCCTTTCTGGAAGTTGGTGGGTAGAAACTTGTGTTTTCAAAATCAGCTGCCCTAAACCAGTCCTGCTCTGCTCAGATTCTCAGCTATACTCAAGGGTGTGTCTGTCCTTGTGTTTTTAGATTGAGGCCACTCCCGGGGACTGGTCTGAGCAGTTAAGATTGCTTTGTGTAAGAGGCCAGGGACCACCTGCATTTTATCGACATCTTTTCCTGTTGTCTCTCAAGCAGTGTATACAGAACAGCATGTTAGTTAGTCTGGTTTCTCAGTTCTAAATTAAAAAATTATAAATTGCTGGCTGCCGCCTGTGGCCCAGTGGGTAGAGCGCCGGCCCCATATACCGAGGGTGGCGGGTTCAAACCGGGCCTCGGCCAAACTGCAACAACAACAAAAAATTATAAATTGTTGTGCAGCTTAGTGTGATTGGGAAGAGAAGCTTTTAGAAACAGGCAGACTAACAGTTAACAAGGAAGATAGATTTAAAAACACTGATTCACAACCGTGTGATCCTCCTAAAATTACTTGAATTACATACTTTAAAAGGGTGAATTTTATGGCATGTGAAGTATATATCATTAAAAAAAAAAAACCCAAATCTGGCTGTCACGCTGAATAGCATTTTGCTGTGTCCACCACGGTATTCCCAGCACTCTGTGTGTACATGTAGTTTTCTTTTTTTTTTTTTGGTAATCTGGTGATTAAGACTGATTCAGACCTAATGAGAAGAGTTGATGTTTGTCCTAGTTTATTGATTTTAGTGAGGAGCCAGGAAAAAACATACAGTTCCTTTTGAAGGTGTCCATTAGACGTATTTAAAATGAAAGACTGTTTTACTTTAGAAAGCATGAGTTTCAGTAGTGTGCGGTGACTTGCTGCCTAATGAGAAGCGCTTACCCTGTTAACCGTTTTTGTGGCTTATACTTTAATCCAAGAACTACATCATAAAGGTAGGCGATAATGAAGAAGAGACACCTGGAAGGCATGTGCGGCCTCAGATCAAGCATTGAATCTGATTAGTAAATTGACTTAAGATGGCAGGAAAAAAATGAACCCAGAGTCAGTTTCATTGATACACCTTGGGTTCAGGTTTTGCTTTACACAGTTTTTTCTTCATTTTAACTTCATCTTTTTTGTTCCTGTGTCTTGCCACCAGATCCCGACTGCCTTCCTCATAATATCTGTTGGTGGCAGTTTTATCCATTTGTATTTTCTGAAGGGGTTGTCCTTTTATTATTCCTCATGGCTGTGTATCTGTTTGTCTGGCATAGTCCTGGTTTATACTTATTTGTTTTATTTTTATTTATTTATTTAGAGACAGAGTCTCACTTTGTTCCCTTCGGTAGAGTGCTGCATTACAGCTCACAGCAGCTTCCAGCTCTTGGGCTAGGCGATTCTCTTGCCTCAGTCTCCCGAGTAGCTGAGACTGCAGGTGCCCGCCACAACACCTGGATATGTTTTTGTTGCCGTTTGGCTGGGGTCGGGTTTGAACCCGCCACCCTTGGTATATGGGGCCAGTGCCCTGCCAACTGAGCCAAAGATGCTGCCCACTGGCTTATACTTGTTGTCTTGGCATAATCCTTAATGGCACCTACTTGTACTCTCAAAATGTTCTAGTTTGGGTAATAAATTATATAATCAATCTACTAATAGGAAACTGTTGAGCAGACTCCTGTTAAGCAGAATAGAGAGAAAATCCTAGGCAGGAAGCCTTCATGATATCCTAATACTGAGCTTGTGGCAGTATTATTCTTGAAGGATTGTCCTAGGCTGTTTCTGAGACCAGAACCCCAATGAGGGGAGTTTCAGAAAATAACTTTGTCTACAAACTTGTATTATTTCAACGAAATTATTTCAAACCTTGTGAAGTTCTATGGATCAATTCATAAGTATTTAAGAAAGAAAGGTTTCTCATCATTCAGAGAAATGATTCAGCATTGGTTCATTTCCTTTTAGACCAACAAAGTTTAATTTAGAAACAAGTTTTTCCCAGTAGGATTCTAAAGGTTTGTGCTCTATGAAATTTGGAGATTTCAGATTATATTTTAGAACCTGCTCTCTTGGCATTCTTGGGTTCCAAACTCACCTTTGTTCTCAGGGGAGACTATTTAATGATGTTCGATGATGCACCATAATATATAAGGCAGGGAAAACTGGGTGGAAATTTAGACACTTTAAAAGAAATTTTAGTACTTTACCTAAAACCAGAAATCAGTGTAATAACTGTTTAGTTCCCAGTGGTTCGTTTGATACCACTATTCGGTTATTTTATTATGTGCCTTAGACAGTGATTTTGGGCAGGAGAGAGGTGTTTGGTCTAATAATATCTTTCAGGTCTAGGTAGAACAGAGGCCTCTAGACTTTGTCATTGAAAGCTCAGTAGGGGAATTATTTCCTTGTGGAGGTGATTCACTAGAAGAAGGGTTTTGAGCAGTGTTTTTTCAACCATTTTTGTCTCACGGCACACTTGAACTTATAGTTAAGCTTCCACAGCACAGTTAAATTGTGTCGATCAAAAAAAAAGTAAAAAGAATATATTTACTGTGCTTTGAATTTCTTTAGAAAATAATTTAATTAATGATCTTTAACAATTTAGCATCACATTGAAGATCCTCTCCTGGCACACCAGTGTGCTGCAGCACGCTTGTTGAAAATCCCTGGTAGTGAGAGTCCTCAGGTGCTAGGATCTTGGTTCCTTCCCTTAGCACTGGCATGGAAGGCAGGCTTTGTAGAGAAGCCTTTGTCTGCTGTTGGCTTTCTCTGCTATTTTGGATAAGTCACTTGAAAGTCTTTGGTTTCCCTTTCCGTGAACGTTATGCTGGAGGCCCTCTGCCCCTCTAGCCGTTTTTGTGCTAAGCCTTAGAGAGATAAAATGCTGGAGCCTAGGAGCCTTCAGGTGGACAAGTCCTGGAGAACTGCTTTGTTATCTGAGCTATCCCACCCTTAACCCTTAGGCTCTTTTCTCAAAGCCAGGTTTTGTGGAGGAGCAGTGCAACTGAGTTCACGGCATAACTCTTATTTTAATTCCAGAAATTCCTGGGCCTCTGTGGGAGAGTTTGGATAGGAAGGGAGGTCTGACAGGCCAGGTGCTGTCTTAAGCCCATTCTTCAGCATTGCCTAATTGGAATTTAAGAGCTCTGTTTGTAGTTGAGGAAGGCGAAGCTCAGAGAGGTTTAGCAATCTGCCTAAGGCCACACAGCCAAAATTTGAAATCAGTTTCTAGATTTGTGTGACTGCTGCTGTCAGGTGAACAAAAGACTGCATATGAAGTCACCTGTTGTGTCTTACCGTGTCTTTTGAATGGAGTTCAGATAGATTGTGACCTTGAAACAAAGGTAGGCTTCTCCTAATTTAGTGTATTTGCCCAGAAAAGACCCCGCTTTTTATTCAACAAGAATACTTTGTTTTCTTGGTGGCTCTTTTTACTCTATCTTCAACACAAATGTGGCTAAGGTCTTAAAAAGTTTGCTGTGACCTAGTTGAACCTTTCAGCGGGATTTGTCCTACCCCCATCATTTGTCTTGTTGGAAAAGTACAAAGTTCACCTCTCCCTTGAGGTTTTAGCCCTCAAAAACTGTAGGAATCAGAGTCCCTCTTGCCCTGACTGTATAGCAATCTTTCAGACTACTGGTGTAGGTGTGGGGGGTGTCATTTGCTCCATAGGTGGGTGGGGGCTGATGTGATTTGGAGGCTTGAAGCCAGACCTGCCCGTTTATCTGGTTTTGCTTTGGAATGTGCTTTGTTGGCAGTCAGCCAGAATAAGTTAGGCCCCCACCACAACCGCCCTGAAGGCCTGGATATGGAAATGGCTTCATGACCGTTTAGGCAGGTGACCTTGACTTCATTCCTTGATAATGGGAGTGCTTGGGAACCTGCAAGATGGAGTGAGTTTCTCTTCCCCACCCAAGTGTCTCGCTGAAAATTTTCCTTGGCCTGTGACTTGTGATGGGCAGGAGAGAGTTAACTTCATAATGGCCTCTGAAGAAGACATTGGGGCTTTGTGATGGGGCTGCTAATGGGGTTGGTATCTGTCTTTGACAAGGAGGGAGAGTGGGCTGGTTGAGATTGTCTTTTCTTCCCACCCACCTAGTTCTGGTGACTCTGAGCCAAAAGGTGTTGTGGTCTTGATTGCCAGTTTCTGGGGCTTGTGCTTCTTCCCAGTACGTAATTGTTCCCATCTTAGTCTTCATACATTTTAAAAATTCCATGCAGGTCCTTCTGCTGTTGGCTGTTGTGGTGTTGCTCTCTCTACCTGTATACTTCTATAGTGCTTGATGGATTTAGCAGAATAGCCTAAAAGCACAGCTTAGCAGGTCAGGTCCTGGTTTCAGGCCCTGTTCTGCTTATTGGCTGTGTGGTCTTGAGTAAGTTACTGTATTTATTTTCGCAGAGCCTCTGTTTTCTCATCTACAAAATGGAGGAAAAAATACAGTACTTCTGTGGGTGTGAGCTTAAATTGAATACAGTGCATGGCCCATAGTGAGCCTCTGGACAGCCCCCTGGCCCATTGGAGGTCTCCTGCTGCCTCCTCCCTCCAGTTCTCAGTCCTGAGGGCTTCCTCCCAACTAAAGTGGACTAGTCTGACCGGAGCTCATTTATTTGCTTTTTCATCTTCCTCCTCTGGGTTTGGTTTCAAGCTTTTTTCCCAGCTTCCCTTCTTGCTGGATTTCCTGCTCTGTTGTTTTTTCTCCCTCTTTCTTCAGGCAGTTTCTCTTTTGCTTTCTTATTTCAAGTTATTCCCTGTCTCACTGCAAAACACACACTCCCGCGCCCTTCCCCCCTCCACATCTCACCCCTTTTCCTCTTATCATTTTGGGATCAGAGACTCCATCTCTGCAGTTCCCTGGGTTTCACCAAAAATGGTCATCAGAAGAGCATTGCTTCTGTGCTCTCTTTAACACTGGATTGAATCTTTTGGCTTATGAAGTTGCCAGCACTCCTCAGAGTTGTTACTATTTTGGAAGGACATAACTCATTCTCCTCATTATGGTTATGAACGTGTGACATTACACCCATTTCCTCTACTTGACTTATCTGTTTGACCTTGAGCAACCTTTTTAACCTTTCTGGATCCCAGTTTCCTTACCTGTGAAATGGACATAGTAGTGCCTTCCTTACAGGTTACAGCGTGGGTTAAATGAAACTTAGCACAACTTCTGGCACAGAAGTGTCTCATACATGTTAACTACTGATTGTTGTTCTTATTATTATGACTGCCATCATTCAGTAGCTGCGAATTAGAATGTCAGGTAACTTTCTATAGCATCTTTTTTTTTAAAGTACGGGGTCAGGCTCCATGTCTTATTTTCATTTTATTGTAGATTTTCAGTGCTTTTATTGTAGTAACTTTTAGTATAGTAGTGAGCAGTGCGATTCCGTGCCCCATCGTTACTCAGCAGCAATCATCAACTCACGGCTATTCTTATTTTCTTCTAAACTCCTGGCTCCTCTCCCACCGGCTTATTTGGAAGCAATCCTGGTGTCATCCCATCTCATCAGTAAATTTTTCAGCATTGACTCTATTAAAAAAAAAAATAGCTAAACTGTTATTCCACTAGCACTTTAACAGTAATTCTTTAATATCAAATACCTAGTTACTGTTCAGATTTCTTTGTCTCATAAATGCTTTCTCATCGTTGGCTTGTTCCCATTAGGGTTCAAACAAGATCAACAGGTTATATTTACTTGCTGTGTTTCTTAAAACTCCTTAAAGATCTCTCCTCACCCCCTTTTTTTCTCTCTTGATTTGCTATAAAAGCTCCATTGTTTCAATGCAGATTTTCCCTCCTTCTGGATTTTACAGTTGCATCCCTATGGTGCTGTTTATCCTGTTCCCTTATCCTCTGTATTTCCTGTAAGTGGGAATTTAGATGTTATTCGGGTTTAAATTGTTTTTGTTTTTTGTTTTGACAGTCATATTTCATAATGAGTATTCTAGCAGGAGGCATAAGGCCCAGTTGTCCTTGTGATGTTAGCACCATTGATTGAGGGTCCCTGGCTTTTTTTTTTTTTTTTTTTT
>NW_003852396.1:41767888-41779393 GCF_000181295.1 Otolemur garnettii
GGGCATTATTCCGGGGATTCGAACCCGCCACCTTAGGTGTATGTGGCTGGCGCCTTAGCCGCTTGAGCCACAGGCGCCGAGCCGAGGGTCCCTGTCTTTATCAGTTATTCCATGAGGACTTTGCAAAGTGGTACTATTCCAATTCTCTCCTTCCATCTTTTTTTGAGCAGTGTTCTCTCATCACCTATTTGGTTAATCTGGCATATTTGAGGTCTGACAGTAAAGTTCAAGAACTCATCCTAGCCAAAGTGCTACATACCTCATTGCTAAACATCACTGTGTCACCTTCAGTGTACTCCCCTTGGCAAGTGTGCTCTGATGCCGTGCCTAGTCCATTTCGATTACTTTTTCTAGGACAAATTTCTAGGATAAACTTAATTGTCAGACCCTGTACAACAGCTCTGATGGCCATTCCAGAAAAAGAGTTCCAAAAATTGCTTGTAGAGTGAATCATTTCTGCAAGAGTTTTGGGTTTTTTGTAGTGGGAAATGGTATTCCAAGACTACGATATGTGTGCCAGGTCCTGTGCTCTTCTCCACACCCTTCTGTTGAATAATCTCCTGCCCAACTTTGGAAATGGATCCTTTACCATATCCGATCTTTGATCTTGGTGAAAGCTTTCCTGTATGCTTGTCTCATGCCTGGCCCTTTGGCTCTCATTTGCTACTTCCAAGCTTTTTCTTGCCATGTTGCCTTTTCTACCTTTAAGAAAAAGACCAAACTGGCTGAGGGTGATGGCTCAGGCTTGTAATCGAGCACTTGGGGAGGCAGAGACAAGAGGATTGCTTGAGCTCAGGAGCTCAAGAGGGAAACCCTGTCTCTACTGAAAAATAAAATGAGCTGGGCATTGTGGCAGGCACCTGTAAATCCCAGCTACTCTGGAGGCTGAGTCAGGAGGATCCTTTGAACCTGGGAGTTTGAGGTTGCTGCGAGCTAGGCTGACACCGTGGCACTGTAGCTGGGGAAGCAAAGTAGGACACTTTCTCCAAAAAAAAAAAAAAAAAAAGGAAAGGAAAAGGGAAAAGACCAAAACGAAAGGATTACTGGTGGACAGTTTATGATTTGACTTGCCACAGCTCACTTTAATTTAGGCTTCACAGAAGACTTTAGTCAGTGCCTCCACTCTTGTCTACCCATAGTTTGTTCTTCTTGTATGTATACCTAACCAGGACACGAGAGATTCCTTGTCTCATGACTGCTGTGAACCGTTCTGACTGTAAGCTACATTTTGATGATATTGTTGGGGCCATTTACACACACCTGTTTCAACAAATACCAGTTGAATTCAGCTTTGTACTTTCCTCCAAAGTGTTTAAAATAGGGTATATTTAATGTCTTAGTCATTTAAAGAATTTATCGCTAACCATTATTTTTATAAATGGGCAAAAGTTAAAGATTTGTAGATTCAGGCAGATTTATGCGTTGGCGTCCTTGTCAGAACACAGCTATTGTTGTGCTGCTGTAGGGTCTGATAGTAAGCCTGTAAGTCCCAGATGAGTGTTTTTTGTTTAACAAGTCTGCTATTAAGCTTATTTTTAGTAATTCCTATCTTTGCTTCTTGGAAATGGTTTTATGCCCATGTTGGTGTATCACAGAATATGCACTTAGGGGGAGTAAAAAAGGGGCTCATTTTAAAGATATGCTTATAATGCTTTCTTCAGAGGTTCCATTCAGGCCCGGAGTTTCAGCTTCAGTAATACTTTTTTGCTTTGTTGGTGAGACAAAGCCGTATGCATTCAGAGTCCAGCCAACACAGCCTCACTGTGGCCTGAGAGAGTAGTCCTGAAATTACCATCGTTCCTGAAACCACTGAGAAATTAACCAGCCATCCTGGCCTGTGAAATTTTGGAGACCATTTTATGCCCCTCACCCCTTCCCCAGTCTTTTTTTTTTTTTTTCTTCTTAAAGCAGCGAGCTTCTTTTAATGCTTTCTCTGTATTAAGGAAAGTACAGTATTGTAGGGCATTATTCCCTCCCCTTTCCTCCACGGGCTCCAAGAGCAGGGGGAAGAGCCCTGTCATTCACGAGGCAGGCCTCTGTGCCCCGAGGTAAACTCAGTTTCACAAAGGGAATTTTCATTATGGCCCTGTGGCTCCTGAATATAGTGGAGGCTTCAGGAGGCAAGTGGTAAAAGCTACCAAAGAAAAAGCTGGACGGGAGCCACTGACGTCATGTCAGTAAATCTGCTGGAGTAGCCCAGCCGCGCAGCGCCTGCCAGCCAGCCCCTGCACTTTGGCCTTGCCTGGTCAACTGTTCTTACTGCTTCCTCCACCCCCACCCTCCCCACAACAGCCTGCGTTTTTGTGTCCTTGTTTTCCCCTCTCCCTCTGTGCTCCTCGGCTTGTGTTGAAACTTGTAAGTGCTTTTGAAAGCCAGCCCTAAAACTGATCCTGTGCTTAATGTTCTATGTTGGAGGTGGGGGTACCCAAGGATCTGTGGGGCAAGAGCGGCTTGGCAACTTTTCCGTTGTGGGGACCACTTGGTGAGGAATAAATGTGTGGGGATGTCATGGGGTGCAGCCAGAGGCGCCAGCTCCTGACACCGGCTACTTATAGAGAGCTTTGCTCTTAAGTACTGGGCTGTGTGTGCGCGCGCGCGCGCATGTGTGTGCTAGTGCATGCATGCATGTGTATGTGCACACAGGGAAAGAGAAAGCCAATCAGAGGATGGGTGGGAATACAGACATGCAGTCTTCCAGCAGAGGCTGATTTAAGAAGAATGAGTTCCAAGGCCAGTCCTCTATTCCCTGTTACTCACTGGCCAGCGTATTCTGAGTTCTATTGGTTTGCAGCTGTAATGGTTAAATCTCCAGCTACATGCTCCTGTATATCTTGGGTATTCAGAGTCACAACCCCAGATGGGCCTGAATTAAAATATTGCTATGCTAAATCTATTTTTATATCTAGAGGAATGACATCTAAAAATAAACCTTATCCCACCTGTTATCCACTTTGGGGAGGTTTGGACGCTGTCAAGTCACAGCCCGTGGATTAAGCTCTGATGACTGCTTCCCATGTGATACCCACATTCTGCTTTTCCCTGGGATTAGCATGATGTGTTCATTGTTTCAGCAGCTGATGTCCTCCTGTTTGTTTTGCTGTGTATATTCATTTGCAAAAAAGAGTGAGGCATAGGTTGAGATTGGTTTTGAAGTTCCTGAGACTTAGGGTCAGAAACATATTAAAAGCAGTATCTTATCCATGAATCATGAGATGAGTCAGTTCCTGAAACCACTACAAGCCTCATAGTTCTTGGCTACAAGCAAAAGCAGGAAATCCAGGCTTCAATAACTTCCTTTCCCAGTCCTGGCTGTAGCTGCGTTGGTGGTTAGGTTCTGCTGCCTGCCTTTGTACGCGGTAGGAAGATGTATGTCTGAGGAACAAAGGCACTAGAGTCAATTTACTGAAACTGGTTATAATTTGTGGTCTTCATCTGAACGTCAGGCCGTGCTGGCGCACTCTGCAGTGCTGTACAGCCCCAGACTGTTGGACCGGGAAGGGCAGCAGGCTGAGTCCAGGGAAGTGCCCAGCAAACACATGGCAGAGGTTTCAAGGGACTTTAGTGTTCCAGTGAGTTCTGAAACTTAGGGGCGTGCAAGCAGATGCTAGGCAGAAAGCTCTGGATTCCGTTCTGTAGTCGCAGGATCAACTTCTTCTGTTGTTCTATCAGTTAGGAGAGAAGAGACCGGGGGGAGGAAGAGAGAACAAACTGACACACTCACCTGCCAGCCTGCCACGCTCTCCTCAGTCTCTTGCAATTTACTTCGTCTTTGTGTGTGTGTGTGTCTTTTTTTTTTTTGGTAGTGTTCCAAGCTGGTCTCCCCAACTACAAAATCAATTTGATAGTTGTTTTAGGAAATATTTTAAAGAGTTAACAGAGAACATAATGAAGTTGCCTCCCCATTTACATTGTGTCTGCTGCAACTTGTATTTATTTTTCTCCTTTCGAGCAGTGCCCACTTGGTATGTGCTCCCGAGTCACAGCAGACTTGGGGTGGTGGTTCTTTGTATGTGGACTTGGGACTCACTGTTGCCTTAATGCTTACTCTTGAATGCTCAATTTTATGGGCTTTTTTGATCTTTGAAAACAATTAAAATTGAGTGTGACTCAGTTTCATTTATGAACTCGAATGCTTGTTTCCTACACGAATTGGTGTTAGCTGGATGTGGGATTTGAGAAAATGAGCCTGAAATGAGACCCTTCCCCCCGCCCTTACCCCCACTTTAGGTTTATATGGAGTTGTTGGACGTTCTGATAGAAGTCTAAAAATAGAGCGGGGTAGACAAGGCATTGTGAGAAGACACTCAGAAAGCTGGAAGGAAAATTTGAGAGATGAGCAGTTATATATTGATGCTGTCTTTTAAATTGAGCTTATTTTCAATTCATAGCTGGCAGTAGCTCAGAAAGGTCAAATTCTGTTTCAGCCTTTGTAAAGAATAAAATAAAAGTGAATGCAAAAGTTTGCCTGGCTTTTTAATGAAGCCCGGCCAATTCAGCGCACAGCCAGGCTGGCAAGCGCCACTTCATTCTTGCTTGTCATTTGTATTTTGTGTTTGGGTAATTTTCAGTTCAACTTCAGACTGGACTAAAGGCTGATCAGCTGTGAAGGAAGTTGGGCTTATTTTAATTTTAGAGGCTTGACTGGGATTCATAATTTTTGACTATGGTTTTCCAGATTTCAGGCTGATACAAAACCCCCTTAGTTTTAGGTAAGTTTGTTTGGAAATTAGTGTGAAAATATATTCCTCTTATTAACCTGAAGAGTTACTGTCTAAACTTGGAAGAGATTTTTTTCTTATGCTGTGAGAGGTGCAAATCCAATTATTTTTATTTGTCTTTCATCGATCTGAGAGTTAACTTCTTTTTTATGTAGATTGCAGACTGGGATTAGAGAATGAATCTTGAATTGCTTACTGTCTCTGGACCCAGTTGTTCAGGGCCAGGGATTGATTCATTAATTAAAATCAATGTAAATGGATTTGTAAGCCTCCTGTAACAGATGATCTTATTAGCAACCACACAGAGCAGCCCATGATCTGTGAGGAATGTGTTTGTGGCCTTAGGTGAAATAGACCCAGACTGATGGACTTTTTGGGGCCACATTATGAAAAACCCAGTGGCCTTTGTAGGTAGGGTCCGTACTTAACCTTTACACTGAACAGATTCTTCCTGTGGTTGGCAGATTACTTCATTTTCTGAGTCTGTCCCAGAAGGCTCGAGTTCTGTTTATGTGCTCTGTGCTATGTGCCTGTGTCTCCCTTACCCTTGCAGTTCATTCACTGCCAGACACTTAACATGTATCAGCCAGGTTCTGCCCCTTCCTAGGCAAGATTCCTGTTAAGAACTCTCAAGAAAAAAGGAAGTGCCAGAAATAAATGCCTATTTGATAACAACAAAATGCTTTCTTCTCTAACCCAAGCAACCAACAGGCAAGCTACAAAGACGTTTATTTTTTGAGGTTCTGGCTGTAGAGCTGTGATTTCTTGGAGTGATGATAAGAATACAAGATGATACCTTTAGAAAACCTTGTGGCTTTGACAAAGGTCAGAGTTCATTTAGCTGTTGTCATTCATATTGTTATTTTTTGTAATTGCGCAAGACAGGTAGATATTTTCTATAGTGAGTCCAGCACACCCACCTCTTCTCTGATGTTTGGATCAAAGGAGAGACAGTTGACCCAGGCTGAGTTAAATTCTGTCTTCTGAATATCTGGGATTGAGATAGCAATCCTAGTTGATCGTTGATGAGCACACTGTAGTTCATGGCGCCTCTAACTGGGGAGTAGATGTTTGACCCATGAGTACAGAGAAGCATGAATAAAACTGCTTTGCAGACAGACAGGCACAACATAGCTGTGGGAGGACGAGATAAGAGTCCTTGGGAATAGTCTCATTTTCTGATGGTTTTCCATTTCCTGGTTTCCATCTCTACTGAGGGCTGGGCTGCCGTTCTGATTCTGGGGTCTTCTGATGGAGCCCCTTGGCCCGGTAATGAACTCATATTCCCTTAGCTTTTTTCTCCCCTTAGGTTAGTGGGAATGGGTTTATGTTAATTGAAACCAAATGGTCTCTGGCCAACTAGATGGTTGGGAAATAAGCCTTGTATGGTGTGCGGAAGCGGGCCCCATTCAACAGAGGCAGCTCAGTTTGGTAGCACGTGTCTTCTGCAGGGGCTTTCGTGCAGGCCTGCTCCCTGAAGCAGGGGGAGCCATCCTGGACCCTGTTCTTCAGTATGTATTGGATCGAGGGGAGCATTATTTTGGTCTCTGGACTATCTGGCTAATTGAGGAGCAGCAAGAGGGTTACCTCTCTACAGTGTCTCAGATTGGAATATTTTATGACTGTAGGCCTTTCTACGGCCCTGTGTACCTGGTAGATTAAGGCTGTTTGGTGCTAGGTTTAAGCCTGGCAGGTGAGGAATTTTCCCAGTTGTGCCTGGGGGCACTGAAGAGTTCTGGTTGGCTGAGCACCTGGAAAGAGGCAAGCCAGGTGTGTCATTAGACCTGAGTGTCCTACCTGGTGGCTCCACCCTTTACCTCCTCCCCTCCCAACTCTGAGCAGTGCATAAGGCACGGTAGCCTGTGGCAAGTGCTTCCCGTGATAAAACTGATAAATATCAAGTGCACATGCTAATGCTTCCTCTGCCAGGGAACCTTCGAAATTCTGAGGATTTTATCAGTAAAATCCTCAGAAATGGATTAAATAGCAAATGCTTTTCTCGAAGAGACCAATACAACATGTGCCCAAGTGGATGGTGTCAGAGACAAAAACTTGGCTTCCTCCACTGTTTCCCAGGTGTGGGTGGGATGGCAGTGTTAGTGAGTAGGAAGGAAGATTTAGATGAGATGTAAACATTTGAAATAACAGCAGTATTATTTAAGGGATATAATTTTCTTCGGGGGGGGGGAAGGTTGAAAACCCTCACATTCACAGATACACACGTATGCACTATTGCTGGTATCTTTTATACATTTGCAGCTGTTTTCAGTTTAGGCTTGACAAGACATGTTTTTACCTGTTTTGTTCTTAAAGTTCAGTCTGTATATTTAGAAAATGAAAATGTGGAGTGTTTTTTTTTTCTTTTAAATTGAGAGGGGCCTAGGAAATGGGGATGAGGCAGAAAGTTCTTGAGACATGGACGTGAGAGGTTCAGACTCTAATAAAGTTTCCAGTCACCATAATAAAAAATAACGAATGTTCATGCTTTACAATCCACAAAGCTTTTTCAGTGGGTTAGTTCTTTCATCCTTCACAACAACCTGGTTTTTGCAAGTGAGGGAAGTGGGGGCTGAGAGATGAGGTGGCATGCTGAGGATCACGGAGTCAGAGAAGGAAGCCATGACCAGATCGCTCTCTGTTCCTTCACTGCTGTGATCTCCTATTTTTCTCAGCCTGTTTTGTGGGACAAGAATGTGTTAGGACAAGGCTGGGGAAAGACGATGGGGTGGATGAGGGGGTTAGGTATAGGGTCTGAGATGGTAAAGGAATGGTTTTAAACGACCACATCAGATAGGTCTCTCTGCAGTGTTCAGTGTACAGATGGAGCAGGAAGGGATCCGGTGATCTCATCCACTGGTTTTCAAATCAGGCTGAATATCTTTCTCATTCAGGAATTGAAAAAGAAAATATTCCTGCTGTTCACCCTGGATCTTCTCAATCAGGATCGCCTAATTGAGTGTTCAGGAACCTTAACAGATGATTCTTAGGAGGTGTATGAGTCTCATTCAGTTCTAGCCCTTCTGGTCTCTGACTAGTTCTGTAGAATTTTGCTACCTGGCATGTCCTGGGAGCCTGTTAGAAATGCAGAATCTGACACTCCATCCCAGACCTCCTGAACTACAGCCTTCTTGGAGTCCAGGTGATTCGTATGCTCACTAAAATTTGAGAAGTGTTGTTAGAAAGATATCTCGGGGAAACTTGAGGGGACCTGGGCTGGGGTAATTGCACATATTCTTTCCAGGTTTGTCCTTGGCCTTTTGACCCTCTTAATTATATAACTTTTTCATGTAGAAATTGTCAGATTCAGCTATTTTTCTTCTATGGTTTCTAAGTTTGTCATTTACACTGAAAGCTTCCCTTTTCTGAAATTTTTGGGAAAAAAGTCTTACACTTAAAAATGAAATCATAGTCTATTTTACATAGTTGGATATGTCTGGAATTTGTTTGGAATAGCTAAGGAGTGAGGTAGGGATCGAGACCAAGTGACTGGTCACTTGTCCCAACACTAGCTTTTCTCATTTCTCTTTGTGTCCACATATTAAATTCATGTATGTTCCTTCATCTACCTGTTGTGTTAATTTCTTTTTTTCTATTTTATTTTTGAGACAGAGCCTCAAGCTGTCACCCTGGGTAGAGTGCCATGGCATCAAAGCTCACAGCAGCCTCCAACTCCTGGGCTCAAGCGATTCTCTTGCCTTAGCCTCTCAAGTGGCTACAGGTGCCTGCCACAACACCCAACTATTTTTTGGTTGTAGTTGTCATTGTTGTTTGGCAGGCCCAGGCTGGATTAGAACCTGCCAGCTCTGGTGTATGTGGCTGGTGCCTCAGCCACTTGAGGTACAGGCATCGAGCTTGTTGTGTTAATTTCTATAACTCTGTAATGCATTTCAATATCTAGTACCGCTACCTATTCCTCGTTGCTGTTCTTTTAAAGAATTTTTTTCCCCCTAGCCTTTCTCATCAGTTTATTTATTTAGTGAATTTTAGAAACAGCTCATCTGGTTAAGGAAATTCCAGAAGATATTTTTGTTGGGGTTGCATTAAGTTTATAGATTAGCTTAGCCTCATTAAAAAAAAATTTTTTTTTGCAGTTTTTGGCCAGGGCTGGGTTTGAACCCACTACCTCTGGCATATGGGGCCCGGTACCCTACTCCTTGAGCCACAGGCACCACCCCCAAAATTTTTTTTTAACCTTTTCTAAATTGTATATGCTAGCAAATCAGAACATTTTTTGATAATAGTCACACTAGCATTTGTAATGGATAAGTTGAAAGTTTTGTCTTTTGTAGGGTTTTATTTTCAGAGAGACTTTCCCCTTGTTGACCTGTATCCCTGCATCCCGCTATTTCTCTCAATAAAACTTGTTTATTATCTCATCTGCTCACTGCATTACAAGACTCACCAGGGAAGGTTCCATGTCTGTTTTACTTACCAGTGTAATTGCTCAGTGTCTAGAAAATCCCTGGTATGGAGATATTCAATCAATATATGTTGAGTGAATGAAATCTTGGTAACCAGAGGCCTTTGTTGTAGTTGAAGATCAGTGACGTGTAGAATTGTCTGGACTTGGATCCCAGTTCCATTCAGATTGTCATTGGAGATTACTGTGTGGTCTTTTTGGGAAGCAGTAGTTCCCGGCCACTGAATTGAGGATGGGCCTGGGGATGTTTTGATGTATGAATTTGTTATGTGTGAATTCAGTATGAAAAATGAATCCCTCAGGCCCTTTGGAAATAATACCATGCCTCAAATCCACCGCTTTGTATTTAGCAGCGTTTCCCTTTTTTATTTAGATCATTCTGGTATTCATTTTTCTTTTAATTAGGGAAAGTAGATATTTCTGCAGCGTACTTTGGATTTTTTTCTGTACCGAAGATCTCTTAGACAAACTAGTGCCACCCATTTAAACCTTTTCATTTTAGGTACAGATACCCAACTTCTGAGCTCCTTATGGCCAGGAATAGAATCTTCACTCATGTTTATAACTCTTAACATTTAGGTGCTAAAAAATAAGGCTCAAATAGTAAGACCACATTATAAATGTACAGTGCATTACAAACAAAAAACTGATGGAGATCTGTGGAGCATAGTGGAAATAAGTTTGTTTTTGAGACAAGAGTCTTACTCTACCCTGGGTAGAGTGCTTTGACATCATAGCTCATAGCAACCTCAAATTCTTGGGCTCAAGTGATCCTTTTGCCTAGGCCTCCCGAGTAGCTGGGACTATTGGCATCATAAATGCAGGCTAGTTTTTCGTTTTTTAGTAGAGATGAGGTCTCACTCTTGCTTGGGCTGGTCTCAGACTCCTGAGCTCAAGCAATCCAGCAGCCTCAGCCTCCCAGAGTGCTGGGATGACAGGCGTGAGCCCCTGTGCCCTGGCCCTGGAAATAAGTTTTGCATATATCTTAGTTTCTGCTTGCATTCTTGAAAACCACATTGAATGTTTCCTCCTGGGGTGTAGGGGATTTCTAGAAATTGTACTTCTTGACTCCCATTTGATTTCTCTCTCCCTGAGATGAAAAGTGTGAGATATTTAGATGGAGCTGGTCAGTCCCTTAAAACCCCGTTGCTTCTGCTCCCTCCTGTATGATTTCAGGTTTATATTTAGAGTAACATGAAACTCTAGGCGTATTTGAGGACTTTAATGCATTTGGTGCCAGGGGCTTGATTTTGTAGATTATAGGTAGTTCAGTTGATTGTTTCTTCAATAAAATTATTCTGAGAACAATCACAGTTAACTGCACTGCATGATTTGTGGTCCTCTCCTCGAGCTGCAGTTGATGGAAAGTGAGAGCAATTCCCTTGGAAAGACAAAGCAGGAGTCCCTAGGCTCTAGCACAGGCCTGCCTCATAGTTTAGTTTTTGAGCAAAGCCATGGCACCCCCCCCCCCCGGGACCCCTTTGAATTTTGTGTTTGAGTCTCCATGTGTACAGTGTACAGTGTTTGTAAAGCCGTCGTGTTTTCTTTAATAAAACTGCATTTATCCTTGTGTGGACAGATTGTGTTCTTAGAGTCTAATTTCTTAGAGAACACTGGGAACTGTTTACTTAGATTTTTTTTTTCCCCTTTCTTTAAATAAAGGCTTCCTCCAGTTTATCAGCTTTAAAACTATTGAAAGTCAGCCAAAGAAGTTGGTTGAAGGGAGAAGGCACTATTCTGGAGTGTTTTTAAGTTTTAGTAACTATGTTTTAGGGAATGATAAGGACTTTTACTTTTCCCAGAACCTGTAGCAAACACAAGACAAAAACTAAGATGTCAAACCTAAATTAGTGCCCCCCCCCCTTTTTTTTTTTGCAGTTTTTGGTCGGGGCTGGGTTTGAACCCGACACCTCTGGCATATGGGGCTGGCGCCCTACCCTTTGAGCCACAGGTGCCGCCCATTAGCCCTTTCTTTTGATTTTAGAAAACCAAATCAGGTAGTCTTGAGTACATGAGGTGCTGCTGTGTTGAACATCTTTTCTGGGTGAGGGGGAAAGTGAGTAATTGGAGGGGTTTTCCTGTGGGCTTTCCCCATCTTTGGGTTCCAGAAGATGCTTTGAGATTTCAAGACATTCTGGGCCAGGGTCTGGGTTGGGTGGTGGGGGTTCAGAGAAGAATGAGAAATCCAGGCTTGTGGGTGTTGGGTTGTGTTAAAGTCCATTCTCTGGTGGTGAGCGATGGGACAGGGGAGATGTGGGGCCTGCCTGAGAGGAGACTTCAGGCTGGAAGTCCTGAGTTCCTACTGGAACTAAAATTAAAAAAAGTTATGTAGGGAATTTGAGCTGCTGGTCTTTTTTTTTTTTTTTT
>NW_003852396.1:41779444-41783093 GCF_000181295.1 Otolemur garnettii
GCTCACAGCAACCTCCAACTCCTGGGCTCAAGCGAGTCTCCTGCTTCCGCCTCCCAAGTAGCTGGGACCACAGGCACCCACCACAACGCCTGGCTATTTTTTTTTGGTCACAGCTGTCACTGTTGTTTGGCGGGCTCAGGCTGGATTCGAACCCGCCACCTTAGGTGTATGTGGCTGGTGCCTTAGCCACTTGAGCCACAGGTGCCGAGCCGAGCTGCTGGTCTTAGGGTCTGGGCTATGTAGACTATACTGAACATTAAAAAGATAAGTTTCTGTGGGAAGTTTTATTCAGTGGGTGGCAAGATTATGTAGGAAATGTAAACAAATATTTGGCTACAGCTGAAGGCAAACTGTTGGGGCGCTTCCTGCTGCAGGCTGGTTACCCTCCATGCCTCCAAACCTTTATTTGGTCTGTTCACAGACTTTTATAACATTGTAAGTAGAGAGCTGGAGGAGATAGAGCTAGTTGGTATGACTTTTCCGTGTACTTCCTTTATTGGTGGTGTGAATGGTAGAATGGTGAATTCTCCACGCTCAGGGGCTGCCCCTCGAACCAGACCCTTCGCCTGGTCTGCCCCTCTGTGCTGTGGCAAGCTTGGGTGTCGGTCGGCCTGGGCTGGGACCGGCCTGCAGCTGTGCAGGGTGAGGATGTTAGAAACTGACCCTGGGTGTTGCTGTCTGGGAACATCATGGACAAGTTTCTCTCTCTCTCTCTGGCTCATTTCTCAAGGCTAGTCCCTTGTCACAACTCCCTCTGGTGCCTCATGGCTTCTATCTATAGAGTGCTTTATGCCTGAAATAGACTCTGGCCGAGTTCACAGTCCTATTGGAGCATCATGACAGTGCTGAGAGTAGAAGGGTGAGGCTTGTGAGCGTCGTTTTAGAGGTAGAATGATGGAGGCTTAGAGAAATGGAGCTGGACGTGTAAGGTAGAGTCAGTGAGGAATCTTCCTGGGTCTTTGTCAAATGCTTCTATGGCCGAGTGGCCACTCCAGCAGCCCTGGCTTTCTCCTAGGCTTCAGGCCTCAGTGAACCGTCTTCCTTCCCCTTCTCCTTCCCCCTGCCCCAGAAGCTCTTGTCTGGTTTCCTTAGTAGCCTCTCAGATGATCTTCCACCTTCACTGTGTCTCATCTGATTAATTAAGTTGTAGCAGCATCATCACTGTCATTATCTGATAATACTGTACTTACATGGTTGTTCTTGTGGACTGGCTCTGTTCTTACTGTTTTGCAGTTCATTTAATTTTCAAGATAGTTCTGTGAAGTAGGTAGTTCTCTTACCCTCAGTTAATGGATGAGGAAGTGGAGGCACAGAGAAGGTAAGTACCTTGCCCAGGATTACACAGTGGTTTGTGTTTGGGGTTGGGATTCAAGGCCAGGCTGACTGGTGCCAGTCCTCAGCCTGATGCCTGAGGTCCCCACGGTGTGGTCTCAGTGCATCTTTGTAGCCTAATGCTCTATAAGGTAACCATCCCACAAATTGGATTCTAGTGGCTTCCAAAGTGTGCTCCCTTTCCCATGCTGTTCCCTCTACCAGGAAAGCTTTCCTTAGCAGAGAACAGGGCTTTGGGTCTTGGCCGTGCCACCAAGGTGCTATGTGTGACATTGGACAAGTCAGCCTACTTGCTGAGCTGGGGTCCCCTGCCCGGTACATGCTGATTTGTTGTGCAGTTGGAGTCGTATTTCATACATAGCAAGTGCTCAGATAATGGGACTGTACTACCTTTGCCATTTATTTTGTCTGCCAAAACCTCCATGTTTTTTCTAAGGCTGCTTCCTTTAGGAAGCGTTCCCAGAGGGAACCCTGGGTCTCTTTCTGTGGTCTATAAGTATCCAAGGTATTTTACCGTCCTTTGTTGTTGTCTTTCATCCTCTGGCACTCTAAGCTCAGGGCACAGGCTGCGGCTTCCACACCTTCGTCTTCTCTACCGTGCTTTGCATGTAATAGACCTTCAGAATACGTCAGTGGAGTGAGGAAATTTGGGGCCCTGCATCTGGGGGGGTGAGTGGAGCCCAGTGTGAGTTGACCTGCGGGAGCAGGTCATCTGTTGCGTGGACTCTGGGTTCTGCTTTTTGTTAAAATTCTTGCTATAGCTGGAGATCTCCACACCCTTGCAACCTCTTCTTATAGAACCCAGGCCCACAGGATAGTACAAATTTGCACAACTATCTTCTGAGCAAACTGGCTAAACCCCTGAATTCCCTGGAAGCAGAATGGCCCTGGATGTGCTTTAAAAAAAAAAAAAAAAAAAAACCATGGAAAAAGTTATGTTAGAGGAACCCAGCTCCTGCCAAGTCAGAGACATGTATTATATTTATCTCCTTTTTATGGCTGAGTCGGCATTGTGGTTGGTTTGTATTGGGAGCTCCCTTCCATGTGCCTGGACTACAGGAATATGACATGTATATTGGGTAAGCCTTCTGCCCAGCACAGGGAGAATGCATTGAGATCACTTAGTCTGGTATGTGGGATTTGCTGTAGGCGCCACTCTTTCTGAAAAGCTAGAGACCGTTGAAGTGTCTTCTGAGGCCAGTTGACCCCACTCATATTAACTTTGCAGATGAGGAAGGCTGGGCACTCTCGTCCAGCTGCCCGGCCAGCACTCCCTGCCAGTGTTCCTCTGTCTCAGCCACACTCAGCAGAGTCCTCTGCCTTTACACCTTTGCTTCCACCTGGCTGCCTGGCATCTCCTGACATCCTTGCTCTTGCTTCCTCTAAAGTAGTTCTTCAATTTTTTTTTTTTTTTTAGTCTCACGGCATACTTGAACCTATAGTTAAACTTCTGTGGCCCACTTAAAATTGTATTGAACAACAACAAAAAGAAAGTAAAAAAAAAGAATATATTTGTGTGCTTGGGTCTTTCAAAAATAATTTAATGATCTTTGAAATTTTTCACAGTACTCCTAACATCCTCTCATGGCTCAGAGGTTGAAAATCACT
Organism: Otolemur garnettii; assembly: GCF_000181295.1. NCBI lineage: Eukaryota > Metazoa > Chordata > Mammalia > Primates > Galagidae > Otolemur > Otolemur garnettii. The sequence continues at coordinate 41,782,385 of NW_003852396.1, forward strand.
GCTCTGTAGAGAGCAATGTGCCCCATTTGCTGAAGCCTTCTCAACACCAGCAGTGTAGTATGTCCTAGCCTTCTTCCGTTCCTTCTGTCCTCCATCCTGCTACTCTGCTTTAGCTCGTGTTGGTCACATTGTCTTCTGTGTGTTGGATTTGGTACATGCTCTCCCTCTGAACCTCTTGAGGGCAGGAACTGGACCTTGTCTTTGTGCCCTGCCTGGTGCACAGAAGCTCAGAGTGTGCTTGCATAAGTCAGAGAATTTGAATGTGGTGATAACAGCTAACATGTACCAAGTGCTGTGCTGTTTTATTAACAGAAATGCATCCTAGTTCTGATGTTGCTCATAAAAATGCAATTAAATTTATGCGAATGTAAACATACACCATGCATATGCCCAAACCTGAGCCTTGCAGAGCAGGTATCCAACATATCCATGTATCTGTAGATGATCAGATTATGAATGGATGGGTGAGTGAGGGAGTGAGTGACTTGAAAGAGCCTCCATCCTCCAGGAAGGAAAGAAGAGGGGAACGGGCTGGACGACCATACTGCCCTTGAAGCAGCACTTGTTGCTTGGCTTGAGGGAGGGATGAGGCAGGAGCTAAGCTGACAGAAGCTCTATGGCAGTCCACATTTTCTGCTTCTGGGAAATAACAGGTCTTCCATACCTTCTCCCATTTTCTTAGACCATGAGTTTTTTTTTTTTTTTTTTT
>NW_003852396.1:41783181-41793254 GCF_000181295.1 Otolemur garnettii
AGCTGGGACTACAGACGCCCGCCACAACGCCCAGCCATTTTTTGGTTGCAGCCATCGTTGTTTGTTGGGCCCGGGCTGGGGATTCGAACCGGCCACCTTAGGTGTATGTGGCTGGCGCCTTAGCCGCTTGAGCCACAGGCGCTGAGCCGGACCACGAGTTTTTAACTTTTCTTCAGTATCCTTAGAATTCTCCCACCAAGTTTCAATCTAATTCAGAGAATGCAGTTATAGCATCAAAGTTCTCCCCTCAAAACCTGCTGTGAAAATAGTTGGTGTCATCATAGAGCTATGCAGTGTGGAAAAAACCCCGGGGTGTTCCTCCGTAAGGGACAGTCTTACCGCGGGATCACATGTGCTCTCACCACTCACCTACACGGGTGTGTGGATGGCGTGGCTGTCAGCATTTCACCGGTATTAGTATGAGTTTACCCAGGCAAATGTGAGTAAGACCCGTCCTTCAAACGCTTGACACACGGAGAAGTGAAGAAAAACGTATCTTGTGTTGTGAGAACAATGGCAGGAAAGATTGTGGAGTGAGTGCAGCTGTTAACAAAAGTTGTGTTGCGTATACAAATTCTGCTTTTTAGTAGATGGCCTTTCAGAAGGGTTACACGTGGAATATACAAAATGTATGGCATATTGAGTTCTTTCAGTTTTATGAGTTATCTATAATGAGGTGGGTAATGATTCTTATTACTTTCTTATACCCCATGGTTAGTTGACCACTAAAGGAGAAGTTAAACTACAAATATTTCATATGAGATGATAAATCACTCTTGTTTTTTTTTAATTGACAGAGGAACTCTGTTGTTTGAAATCGCTCTTTTTTTTTTCTTTTGAGACAGAGTCTCACTGCATCTCCCTTGGTAGAGTGCTGTGGCATCACAGCTCACAGCAACCTCAAACTCTTGGGCTTAAGCAATTCTCTTGCCTCAGTCTCCCAAGTAGCTGGGAGTACAGGTGCCCACCACACACCCAGCTATTTGTTGCTGTTGTTGCAGTTGCCATTGTTGATTTTAGCTGGCCCGGCCTGGGTTCGAACCCGCCAGCTTTGGTGTATGTGGCTGGTGCCCTACCCACTGAGCTACAGGCACCTCCCTGTTGTTTGAAATCTTTTAAAGGTGATGTGGTCCCTCCTTTGTGTGTCCTGCTGAATTTTCAAAATTGAAGGAGTTTCATTAAGCAATACAGGCTGTTTTCTTACCATGCTTACAAAGGCTGTTAGAATGTCAGTGATGACATTGAAACTTAGTGTGAACTGAATACGCAAAGCCAAGTAAGTTTGACTCTAGAACTTTTGCGTCAGTATCTTTCAGAGCCTGGCACCAAGTACCTGGGGATTTTTGGAGCTGACCTTATTGAACATCGCTTATGTTACGCGTTTTAACAGTGTTTTCATACTGAAATAAAAGTTTGAACTGGTCAAGGAAACCACTCAACTCCCTCTGAATTGCACATTTCCTAATAAAAAATCATAGTCAACTTTAAAATAAAAATTTCCCATTGCTCTGCCTTCAGGTCTCTGGACTTGTTTAATTGGATGGATTCGAGAGTCTGAAGTGAAAGGTTAGATACCATTTGCAATTAATTATCTGTGAATCAGGATTTTCTGTCTGTTATGAAGGCAAAATAAAAGAGAAATGAGAAGCTTCCTTTGTGATGCAAGTTGTGTTTGCAGGAATAGTTTCATTTATAATAAGTACCATAATTAACGTAATTCTTTTTTGAATATTGGGATTGTATATAAGGTTTCCTCTGACAAAGGCTGATTCCACTGCTAAAATTCTTTTTTCTTTTTTTAATTAAATCATAGCTGTGTACATTAATGCAGTCATGGGGTACAGTGTGGTGTTCTCATATACAATTCGAAATATTTTCATCAAACTGGTTAACATAGCCTTCATGTATGTCATTTTCTTAATTGTGTTAAGACTTTTTTTTTTTTTTTTTGGCAGTTTTTGGCCAGGGCTGGGTATGAACCTGCCACCTCTGGCATATGGGGCCAGCGCCCTACTCCTTTGAGTCACAGACACTGCCCGTGTTAAGACATTTATATTCTACTTTTAGAAAGAATCACTTGTACCCTTGTAAGATAAACCATAGAGGTGATCCCACCAATCGCCCTCCCTCCACGCAGCCTTAAAGAAAGATGGAGACTTTACCTCTTTCATGTTTATATGGATGGAGCTGGAAAATGTTCTTCTTAGCAAAGTATCTCAAGAATGGAAGAAAAAGTATGCAATGTACTCAGTCCTATTATGAAACTAATTATAGCCTAAAATGCTTTAAAATCCCTTGCCCTTGCTATTTCTAGCTGACGGCGAAGCCCCTGCATATAGCCTGCTGTGGTTGAGTTGGAAACTTGTCCTTGAGCTCTTCTCTCACCTGACTCCTTCGAGGATCCTCTGATGTGACAGTCCTGGTGTTCGGGTCCTGCCACAGTTCACAAATGTTCCAAGCCAGGGTGGGAGGGTCAGCCTGGTGGTGGTATAGTATCCTCTCACTCTCTTCTCCCAGAGAAAACCACGTGTTATTCCCTTTTTACACAGATGGGAAAACCAAGCCAAGAAAGGGCACATGACTGGCCCATCTGTTGACCTTGACTAGCACAGCACTCTTTTCATCATGCCACGTTACACTTGTATATCTCCGTGGATGTGCCTAGGAGGAGAGTTCTGACTTGTAGAACTCTGCACAATTGATGGTCAGTTGGAGAGTTTCCAGAAAGTTTAAGTAAAGGAAAGAAATAACACTTGCGGCACGTTTTTTAGTAGAAGCTTAATGCCAGCAGAAGACTTGTTTACTTCTGGTGCTATGCTTGTGTGGCTGGGTGTTTATCTCACTTTCTATGAAGGAACGCAGTAGATATGTTCTTTTAAAAACGCTGGACTCAAGACCTGGGATCACCCTTCTACTCCTCCTCATGCTGTTTGCTTTGGCAGCCAGCCAGCTGCCTGCCTCTATGTGTCAAAAACAAGATCTCTCCACCAAGGACGTGATAGAGCTATCTGCAAGCCATTTTAAGACACATATTCAGACTTAATGATGGCACTTGAATTAGTTTTCCTAGCGACTGTGCACCAGAACTTAACACAGGCCACCTTCTAAAACTTAAATGTATTGCTCACCTAGGTGATTCTCTCAAGGCTCCACCTGTTCTTAAAGTTTTTACAATTCTAACCTGTTTAATTTTTGCCTCTTACAGCATAAACTGCTGGAAAATAGTGAAGGGGACATCCTCTAGAGCAGTGGTTCTCAACCTTCCTAATGCCGTGACCCTTTAATACAGTTCCTCACGTTGTGGTGACCCCAACCATAAAATTATTTTCCCTGCTACTTCATAGCTATAATTTTGCTACTGTGATGAATCGTAATGTAAATACCTGATATGCAGGATGTATTTAGGTGACCACAGGTTGAGAACTGCTGAGAGAGAGTGAGAGTGATGGCTAAGGCAGAAAAAGATAAACAGTATGGTTGGCACATTTAAAAAAGCTTATTAAATTGATTCTTTAGCCCTGATTGCCCTTCTTGTTTCAGAAGGTCAGTACTAATCATTTAGCACAATAGGACACTGGGCATATTGTAATTATGATGTGACCTTTGAGAAGCATCATACTTGAGTCTGGTGGACTCTGTTTAAGAAGAAGGGGAGAGTTTAGGAATATTCAGAAAATTAAATAAAAAGTTGTGAAGCTCAAAGTGTTGATTATACTGAAAGTGTGTTAATGAGGACGGTTTTTCCCTACAGATACTGGCAGCAGGAAATCTCATGCCATGCTGATTGGTGGCAGTGGTTTTTAGTTTAAAGAATTTTTTTTTTCTGTTGAGATCTGTAGCTCTCTCATAGACCAAGGTGGGCCTCGAGGCCAAGAGTTTGAGACCAGCTTGGGCAACAGAGGGGGATCCTGTCTCTAAAAATGTGGAAGAAAAAAAGTTTGGTGATACCAATCTGTAGTCCCAGCTACTTGGGAGGCTGAGGCAGATGGATCACTTGAGCCCCCGGAGTTTGAGGTTGGTGTGGGATATGATCTGCCCCTGTCCTCTAGCCAGGGTGACAAAGTGAGAGTTCGTATCTAAACAAACAGGGATGGGGAGATAGTTAAATAAATATCTGTAAAACCACAGAGTGGAGTATTATAAAACTGTTGAAAAGATGAGGTCTACTTAACATTTATTGTTAAGGGATGATGGCAAAGAAGTTATGTGTGAAAGTTATAGATCATTTGTATGGTGTGATCCTGTTTTTAATATGTCTGTATAAAATGAATACGTGTTATAGAATGTTTTATATATTTTGGGAGGAAGAACATATATCAAATGTAAATAGTGATCATCTATTTAGGATTATGTGAAGATACTTATTTTCTATTTCTTAAATCTCTGTATTATTTGAACTGTTCATAAATATAAAACCAGAATTATTTGGTATTAACTTAGAATTTTTTTTTATTAGAGATATTGTCTTGTTATGTTGTTCAGGCTGGACTTGAACTCCTGGGATCAAGTGGTCTTTGTGCCTCAGCCTCTTGGTAGCTGGCCCAATCAGCATGGGCCCCCCTTTTTAAGGTGTTGTAGTTCTTTGACTCACGGGAACTTCCCTGATTTCCTTTTTTATAAGGGGGCTGGCTCTTCCACCTTTGAAAAGTTGGATACTGCAACATCCTTTTCTCTTCCCGAACAATATCAAGCAAAATAATGAAAATAAAGCATTAACGATTTTTTTTTAAAAAATGGAATTGCACCTATTCTTTATGAAAATTATGTGGCAAGCATCACTGGGCATCTACTGTGTGTCAGGGTTTGGGATACAAGGATGAATAAGACATGGATCCCATTCTTCAGAGTTCAAAGTGAAGTCCGGAGAGTGGTTAGAGTGGTAGGTGACGGTGGGACTGGGTGATAGGTGTTAACCAGAGGGCAGCACAGTGCACACAGTGAGAGTGGTGCCATGCTGGTAGTTCACTTCTTCAATAACAGGATGTGCCTTTTCTGACACTCTTCTTGGCACTGGGACAGTAGTCAACAAGGCAGGTAAAGTCCAGTTTTATGGAACTTCCATAAACAAGAGAGACATAGACAGGCCATGAAGAGTATGATCATTGTGATGACAAAAAATAAAGATCATGACAGCTGTAGGGGGCAGGGGTTGTTGTGACCCAAGTTAGGGAGCAGTAGCCCTCAGGGAGAGGGAGTGATGGTGTGGAGAGGAGAGGGCAGATGCTAGTGTCAGGGAAGGGTGTCGGGGAGCTGGAAACCACCTTCCAGGCTATGGGTTCAGCTGGTGCAGAGGCCCAGAGGTGTAGGCTATTTGGGAATCCCTAGTCTTTGTATAGATGGAAAGCAAGTCTGGAGGGGCGTTACTAGGGCTCACTGTGAATGCCACCTTTTGGAGTCTGGATTGGATTTGCTGGTGACTGGCTGGCCTGCTGGACTTTAAATTGTGAAGAGACATGAGGGGATCAGTAGTTTAGAAAGTTCCCTCTGACTTTGAGACAGAATTGAAAGAGGAAGGGGCCACTACAATGGCATGGGAGAGATGGTCAGGCCCGGGCAGAGAGAGTGAAGAAATAAACAGAATGAAGAAATAAACAGAATGTAGAGGACCAGGTGGTTATAAGCAAGGGAAATCCTGAGTAGGATAGGAGTAAGAGATTGAAGTAGTGATGAGATAATTCATATCTGTTCATTTGATTATAGGTTTATCTGATGCCACTTTAAGATTTCCTCTCAAAAGTCACGAGTGACCTCCTAAGGCTAAACCTTGGGCTTTTCTTAGCTCAACTTCTCTCTGTTGTTTGGAATTTTTCATGCCTTGACCCTCCCCAGGAACTGCAAAGACCCTTTTCCCAGGGGTCCTTGGCTGGCACCCTGAAAGCTGGACCAGGCAAGTCCTTCCTTAATTTCTTTTGATGTCCCTATTCGTCCTTTTTTGACTCTTCCACCACATCTGGGAGATACGTGAGATGCGCATTGCAGCTTCCACCTCCTTTCTTGTCCCCTAAAGGTTAGTAAACAGGCCCTTTACCCTCAGGGTTTTACTGAGAATCAATACAAGGAAACTCTTAGGAAGCAAAGGTAACAAAGTAACAGAGGTAAAGTGGTGAAGACAGCAAGAGTAACAAGTTAAAGGAGGAAGCAAGTGCAGGGTCCTGCAGGAGGTTCTTCTGCTCTTACAAAGTCACCCCCTGCTCCCTGGCCTCTGGTTAGGCGGTATCAGGCTCAACAGTCTCATCTGTTACTCCCCAGGGTTGAATGTGCCAGACCTGCCTGTCTCCTCCATTCCCCTTCTCCGTGTCCTCCTCACCTCTTTCTCCATGAAAGCTGTCCAGTGCTAGGCATAAAGGTGTAATTAAAGCACTCAGGGCTAGGCCTGGAGTGTCCACTTCTGGGCCACCTGAGTAATTTGCATGTTATGAGGGGCACATATTCCCAAGCTTTACCAGGTATATAGGGGTAGTCTTTTTTTTCAATTTCAGGTTAATGTGAGGGTACGTACAATTAGGTTACATTATTTGTGTTTGTAAGGTAAAGTCCAAGTTGTAGTTGAGTCCCTCACCCAGAAAGTATGCCATGTACCCATATACCCAGACACGGATAGATGGGAACTTGCCACACCCCCATCATAGGGCAGTCTTAAAGTATTTCTTTGTGGAATCACTCTGGTCCTCCTTAGAAACCCCCCCCCCCATCCTCCAATGGATCCATCTGATAATCTGAGCTCCTTATTGGAAGAAATCACCCAGGATATTTTTAGTCCTCAGGATATAAAAATAAAGTGTCAAGGGACTCTTTGCTTTCCTCTTCCCACTCTGCCTGTTTGCCTCTGGAACCTGCCAATGCTGCCTCTTCCTGTGAGACCCACTCACTTGTCTGTGCCTGGGCATCTTCATTGATACCCGGATGGGATGACTGCCATCCCAGACCAACTACTTATTTGCCCTGGGCCGGGTTGGAACCTGCCAGCTCTGGGGTATGTGGCTAGCACCCTAGCCACTGAGCTACAGGGACCAAGCTGGCATTCTGTATTTTTGTTTGCCAAATCTGACAAATAAAATGAGAAGAGAGGAGGACAAGGATAATCCTAAATCATCTTATTAAAAACAACAACAACAAACCAACTAGGAGAAGGAATCACTTCCTAGGTGACTTCCTAGCTCACCTTAGCCATCCTCCATCCAAAATTGAGACTGTCCTTTACCTCCTTTCCACGTCTCACAATGAGGTCATAGGCTGGTGACTTAGGACGGGTTTTCTTTCTGTCCTTTGCTGATTCTTTGTCAGCTTCCAGCTGCAAATTGGAAGGAGTAATCTGAACTCTAGGGAAAACTCCTGCTAATTCTGTCTTCCCTGCCCTCATTTTCTGTTGCATTGGAGCCATAAGACAAGCAGAATCACTGTGCCCCAATCCAGTCTATTATCTCTTAGAAAAGGCAGGTGTTACAAGGGGGTGCAGTGGAGAGTATGGCTAGATAAATAGGATTTTCCCATATTCCTGGGAAACTACAGTGCTTTCTGCTGTTGTCTCTTCTGCCTCCATTGAGGGCCCTTAAGAGGTAACCAGTTATATTTTCCTCCTGAGCTCCTCCTAGGTTCTTGAGGGTTTTTTTGAGACTGAGTCTCAGTCGGTCACCCTGGATACAGTGCAGTGGCATTGTACCTCACAGCAACCTCAAACTCTCAAACTCCTGAGCTAAAGCAATCCTCTTGCCTCAGCCTGCCCAGTAGCTGGGACTACACGTGCCTGCCATGATGTCCAGCCAGATTTAGAGATTGAGTCTCACTCTTGCTCAGGTTGTTCTTCAACTTGTGTGCTCAAACAATCTGCCCACGTCGGCCTCCCAGATTATAGGTGCGAGCCGTTGCACCTGGCCCTTGAGGTCTTATTTTTAGCAGTGCTCTGGCCACTTGTAAGTCAGAGGTCAGCAACCTTTTCTCGTAAAGGCCAGACATTACAGGCCACCTGGTCTCTGCCATAACCACTAAACCCCGCTGTTGTAGCATGACAACACGCAAACCAGTGGATGTGGCTGTATTCCAGTGAACTTCTATTTATGGATACTGAAATGTGACTTCCATGTAGTTTATTATTTTTCAACTGCTAAAGAATGTAAAAAGTGTTTCTTCATTTGTGGGGCACACAAAACCTTGTGAGCCATGGTTTGCCAGCCCTCTTCTAAGTCATCAGCAGAGAAAACCTGACTCTCAGCTTCCCTCTTAGGGGCTAAATGGCTTCTTGCCCTAAGGCAGCAGTTCTTAATCTGTGGGCCTTAATCCACAGGAACTGTTATAAAGAGCCACAGCATTAGGAAGGTTGAGAGCCACTGCCCTAAGGCCACATCTTATGCTGCTACCAGGTGACTGACTGGGCCAGGACCCGAAGCAGTGGGTTTGGCCTTTTTGCTGCCAGCAGTGCAGGTACATGCCGCACAGAGGTGGTTCCCATGTGGGTCTGTAGATCTGCAGAGTCTGAGCTGTTAACGGTCAAGTCTGGCCATAAATTCAGTGTTATAATGAATGTAGTTCATAATGGTCATATGCTCTAATACCCAGGGTAATTTGGGGCTAATAAATAAGTAACCAGCAGATTTGAATGTGGGGCAATTGTATGCCTCTGGTGTAATGCTGCTTTCGACATATAGCTGTGTGCGTGCTTGGTGTTGTGTGGTTTCTAGGTAGGAAGATTGATTAGCCTTGAGTTTCTGTCACCGGATGGAGTGTGGCTGCACCTGAAACACGGGTTGGGAGGCAGGGCCCTTCATTCTCGAGTGTGACCGATGGAGGCTCTGTGTTTTATGGATAGAAGATGTGCTTTGTGAGGTGGGCAATGGAATTACATGGCCACAGAAATCACTCCTGGTCTGAGAATCAAGTTTGCATGTGTGCCCTGTAGCTTTCATTCTTGCCGAATGCTGGGAGACTGGTGGTTATTAGGTTATGTCAAAGCAGCGTTTGCCTTAATACATGGTCCTCTTGCAGTAACTCGATAATGGAAGGAGTGTGGAGGGGGAGAGAGGAAGGGAAGGTGGTGACCTGCTTATTTCTGAACTTGGGAAGCATCTGAAAGTCAAGAAAGCTTTGTGTGGTGTTAGCAGTGAGCTGTTGGGGTTCTGCACTCTACCCCTCCTCCCCAGGGGTAGAGGAGGGGTAGAGTGCAGAACCCCAGCAGGCTTGTGCAGGTCCACAGCAGGCTTGAATCCCCTAGCCTGGGGCCTCCTGGAAGACAGTGTGGCTTCCAGGTCAGAGACCAGCACCTGGCCCCAGACTGCCTGGCTCCTGGCCCTCTGTTTTCCACCTCTTTGCCTTTGGGCAAATTACTTAACCTTGCTATTTACTGAGTTGTACAATGGGGGTATTAATAGACATACCTTCCTCGTAGGGCTGTTGTTAAGAGTAAAACAAGTTAAGGTGTGTGAAGTGCTTAGCACCATGGCTGGCCCCTGGTGAGGAGCATGTGACTCTTCATTGTAGTGGTGGTGGTAGAGGGAGAGGTGGCTTTCTTGTCCCCCGACCTCATGCTGTGAGGGTAAGTACAGTTCTGGTAGTAATAACCTGGTAACTGTGTTCCCTGTTCCCTCAGCTCACGAGAGAGAGCCGTGAACAACTGTGGGGAAGCGTTCTGGGTGTTCTTTGTGAGGACTGCTTCATGGAGGATGCTGGGCCCTCCTATGGCCCCAGGTTCTCATGCTAGACTAGTCACTTGCTGGTGATGGGACCTTCTGCAGGTTCCTAACCTTGCTGGGCTTGAAATAAGAGATAATCAGGTGTCTTAAGACATCCATAATCCCGTCTTGAGGGCAAGACAGAAGGGAACCTCAGTGAAAGTGCTTTGTAAGCTGAAGAGTTCCTCCTGCTAACATCATTTCCCTCTTTATGTTCGGCTCTTGCTTGCCCTCCTCCAGCTCCTGTGGGGCAGGGGCTTTGATATCATGTTCATTTTGATTGCCCCCCCTGCCCTTTTTGGTGAAATTATTGACATAATTCAAGTTGGAAGTTGTGTAAGAATATGGTAACATTTTGATTTTGTGTAAGGGTGTTATTTCTAAATCCAGTTCCTCCCTTCCCCTCCCCTC
>NW_003852396.1:41793804-41818197 GCF_000181295.1 Otolemur garnettii
CAGATAATTTTCTTTCTTTTTTTTTTTTTGGCCAGGCTGGGTTTGCGCCCTACCACCTCTGGCATATGGAGCTGGCGCCCTACCCTTTTGAGCCACAGGCGCTGCCAGTATCAGATAATTTTCCTTTATATTGGTTTTTCTGTTTGGCCCAGCCTTTTTTTTTTCTTCCATTTTTTTTGAGACAGAGTCTCACTATGTTGCCCCTGGTAGAGTGCTATGGTGTCATAGCTCACAGTAACCTCAGACTTCTAGGCTCAAGCAAACCTCTTGTCTCAGCCTCCTGAGTAGCTGCGATTATAGGCGCCCACCGCAACCCCTGGCTATTTTTAGAGGTGGGGTCTTGCTCTAGCTTAGTCTGGTCTTGAACTTATGAGCTCAGGCGATCCGCCCGCCTTGGTCTCCCAGAGTGCTGGGATTATAGGCGTGAGCCACTGTGCCTGGCCCGCCCCAGGATTTTTTAAAGTGAGAAATTTCATTAAATACCAAACCTTTATCCCAATGTTACCTTGTTTAAGTGTCTTCCTTGTCCTAACCTGGGCTGAGTAGTATGAGTTTCTCCTTGATTTACATGTATCATCATTCTTCCAATAAAGGGCAGTACTCTAATTGTTTGAAAACTTTGCTCTAAGGCCTTCTTGGGGAGTCTGAGAGGCTTCTGAGCATCTGCTTCTGAAGTGTGGTTGCTTTCTGGCATTCCCAGGGCTTGGGAAGCTATTGATTTGATGGCCACATTTTGAGGCATTAGGACAGGACTCAGTATCTTGGCCTGGGTCATTTCCAAGCTCTCTCTTCAGTGTCTTCCCCAAGATCAGCAGCCCCTGTGTATCTTACCCTGAACTAGAGTGAAATGAGAGAGCAGTTCGGGGAGGTAATAAGAGGTACTGGGGGATCTTTGACTCTGTTGAGCAGGAGAGGGGTTGTGGTGGCCGGTGGCCACATCCTATGGTGGAATGTCCTTGTCTCATGGTGGGAGATGGGGAAAGTGCCTCCCATATGCTCATGTTAATGAGGTGAGATATTGTCCTGTGAGCTTCCTGAGAGGGAGACACCACTGACAAAACCTCATGCCTTGTCAAGTGCAGGTGGCCCAGGCCCCAGTTCCTAACCACGCCCCATGCCCCATAGCCTCTTAGACTCTGTACTGCTTGCTTAATTCCCGGTCACTTTTCAGCACATCTTCATCTCTTTCCCTTTCCTCTTCTAGTTTTTTTTGGTTAAAAGGCCAGGCTAGGTACAAGGATGTTCTGTACTGAAAAAGACAAGCAGTGCTGAGATAAATCTTGGCAACCTTTTCAAATTTTGACCTGGGAGAAGCCGTGGGTTGGAAATGTGGCTGGTGTATTGGTTCAGACTACAAAGAGCTTGGCTCGCTGTACAAACTTGAGCTAAAGGCTCTGAGACTTTGACTTGAAAAATTATGCTTTGGGAAATAAACACTGAGGAAAATAGCACCCCCCCCAAAAAAAAATGCGAGAGGGGAGGGGAGTGCTGAGTGAGAGGAACATAGTCCAGGTAGCGTGGTCGGTAATGAAAATACAAACCCTTCTACTTTGTAAGCCAGCATGTGTTGGATGAGGGTGGGATGGAACAGGCTGTTTAGGAACAGGGTTCCCTAATCCTGTGAACTTGAGGACGTGACTCTTCATCCCTGGAGCCTATGGCTCCATAAATAGTTAATGAGGGGGTTTGAAATACAGATTTCTTTTCTTTGACTAGAAAGGACATTAGAAATTTAACTTCCTCATTTCGTGGAGGCCCAGGCAGGCTAAGTGGCCTTGCAGCTCTCACAGCCAGTAATTGGCCAAGGTGGAACGGTAGCCCCACCTTCTCCTCTTAGTGAGGGGCATATCTCATTATATCATGTTGCTCTTCTAATTAAGTCGTGGATAACGTCTGTGGCATACTTAATTTCTAATTAGACTACTTCATGGATCAATTTGCATTTAATGTTAAATCTAATGTGGAAATCATTAAAAACTTAGATCCCTAGGGAGAGGAAAAGGTACTTATTCTGTGCCTATTAAAAATAACAAGTATAAGCCCTGTGTTAATGCATGAAGTTTTTTATTTGGAATGGGAAAAAATGAGTAGGAAATGCAGAACATGCAGATAGTCTGTGTGGCTTGTGAGTTGGGGAGATGTCCAGGGTTCAGCTCAGACTTCATAGTGCTTGTAGTAACTTTGGCAGCTGGTATTATTTCTGCAACCGCACTGTGTCAGGCCCCTGGTGAGTCCTTTAAAGGCATTCTTTTATTTAATTCTCAAAACAATTCTGCGAGGTGGACATTGTCATCCCCCTTTATACGATAAGGAAATCTAGGCTCCAAAGGTGAAAATCTCAGGGTCTGTTGCAGAGGAAGGCAGGATTTGAATCCAGGCCAGTTTCCTATCAGAGTTAGTGCTTGACTAGACTGTGAGGTGCTTCTGTGTGTGCCCCAGTAATTAAAACCAATAGAACTTTGCAGGTGATTTGAGTTTCAAGACACCTTTAATTCTTAAGAACTTGCTGCTGCTAATAATTTGAGGGAGGCACCTGCACCACCATTCCTGCTTTCAGGAAGAGATTCGGGCCCTGAGTGCCACCCCAAGGGATTCTCACAGCATTCTCCGGCTACAGGGACAGTTCTTGGTGTCTCATGTCGGCCTAGGCACCTCTTCTGAGAAGCTTCTCAGAGTTAACTCATCCAGCATCCTGGCTATTGTGTGTGCCTTGTGAGTCCTTTATGGGTTAGACTAATTTTTCTTTTAGTTTCTTATTTTTCATGTTTGACTAATCTGTATTTAGTTAGACTGTAAAGAATGTGGTGATTTTGAGTCTAGACTCTAACTTAATGCCTGGTGCATTGGACAAACCATTTAATCCTGGTTGCTAGTTACTTCCTCCAGGACACGTGGCTGTGGCAGCACCTGGCCCAGTGCATGGTGTGGGCTTGGGACGGAAGCTTCCCTTTCTGCTTTCTTTCTCCTTTAGGAATATCAATTTGGTGTTTAGTGTAGGTCCAAGGGCACCTACATTTTTTTTTCTGGCTCTTGCTAGTGCCTGCTGTTCATTTATTCAGCCACTATTTACTAGGGCACAGTATCCCCAGGCCCTGTTTTGGGCGCCAAACACCATGTGGAACCCTTCCATGTCCTAGAGCTGACCCTACAGTGGCGAGGGAATGGCAGGGGAGGGACAGGCAGAGAAGCAAACAGAGTACTAAATATAGTGGGATGTAGATATGGTCTGCCAGCTCACTCATTTATTCACTCACTCATTCACCTGTTCTGTCAGTGACTTTTTTTTGAACACCTGTTATGTTCCCAGCATTATGTTAAACATGGAACATGTGAAATTAGATAATGTCTGTTAGCCCATAAATTATTTCACCAGAAAAAAAGGGTTTGGAAACCTGGGTGGCGCCTGTGGCTCAAAGGAGTGGGGCGCTAGCCCCATATGCCAGAGGTGGTGGGTTCAAACCCAGCCCTGGCCAAAAACTGCAAAAAAAAAAAAAAAAAAAAAAAAAGGGTCTGGAAAACATAGATCACTCTCTTGTGTTCTTCCACATTGTATATTTTAACTTTGGGGGTTGAATATTCGTTTGAACAAGTACAAGCTTCTTTTTGAGACAAGTCTCACTTTGACACCCTTGGTAGAGTGCTGTGGTGTCACAGCTCACAGCAAACTCAAACTCTTGGGCTCAAGTGATTCTCCTGTTTCAACCTCAAGTAGCTGGGACTACAGGCCCCCGCCACAGTGCCTGGCTTTTTTTTTGGTTATAGTTGTCATTGTTGTTTGGCAGGCCCAGGCTGGATTCGAACCCACCAGCTCTGGTGTATGTGGCTGGCGCCCTTGTTGTTGAACTGCAGGCGCTGAGCCAAGTACAAGCTTCTAAATATGCTCAACCACGAGCCCCCTTCACTCCCCAGCAGATTTTTCTGTGTGGGTAGGGAGATGGCCGTATGAATTTGGGAGTTTGCATTTGGCAGATGTTCACATGATTCTTAGGCCAGTGCTTCTCAAATATCCTTGTGGGTAAGAATTGCCTGGGAGGCTGGTTAAATTCACATTCAGGCGCCTCCCAAATATTCTGAATCACAGGTCTCGGTTGGTGTCGATCATTTGAGCAGTGCAGGTGAATTGGTTGCAGGTGGACTGGGAACAACATATAGATGAAACAGTGTCAGATTCACACAGTCCTGGAAGAAAATTCAACCACCTCATTTTATTGAGGAGGAAACTATTTCCTAGAGAGCGGAGGGGCCCAGGAATGAGAAACTACAGAGGACAGGATGGGCCAGGGCTTTGAAGTAGAACATCTGGGATCTCATCCTGTCTCCACCATCCTGTAGCTTCATGCAGGCAGCCTAGGGCAGGCCGTTCAGTTTCTCTGAGCATCCCTTTCCTCCTCAGCCTGCCGCGCTGCTGGGCCATGCCGAGAGAGGTGACAGAAAGGACCCAGGCAGAGCACAGGATAGACACTCTAGGGGCTAGGTATCAGTGCATGCTAAGAAATAACATCCATACTGGTTTCCCAAATTCCTGGTTTCCTTTTTTTGGAGTTGAACTGCTGTATAGAAACCTCGATTTCTCTCTTTTTAAGATTACACGCCAAAAAATACTATAACCACAATAAAGGAAATCAAATAAAAGTGAAAAAGAAAAGCTTGTCTACAGGCCTGCCACCCTAACACAACTGTTTTCATTTTAACTTTTATCCCGTGTCTGTATGCGGGCATATTTCTATACAGCTGTAATCATATGTAGACTCAATTTTGTATTCTGCTCTTTTCGGTAAACCCTAAGTAAATGCTTTCCAAATGGTTACGTTAGTCTTTAAGATGATTTTTAATGGTCTCACAATCTATCATCCCACAGGCTGCATTTACTAAACCATTCATCTACTATTGGACATTTAGATTTTTTCCCTATAGTTCCATGCTGTTGTAAATAATACTTTGAGGTACAGTTTATTGTAGATTATTTCCTTAGGGTGAATTCCCAAGAACAGGATTTCTAGGTTAAAGGGTGCAAATATCTTTTTGGCTCCCAGGGTATGTTGCTAAATTCAATTGCTTTCTGAAAGGGTGGTACCAGTTTACAGTGCCACCGGCAATGCATGAGGATACCAGTGTCAACATCTTGGCCTGAGTTGGATATTGTAATTTTTACAACAGGTTGGCTCAATCATTGTTTAATTGGTGTTTCTTGGATTATGGTAAAGTTGAGTATGGCTTTATTGCTATCTTTTTAGATTTTATTTCATTTTTCTCTTTGTTTTCTTCTAGTCAGAACCTAGCCAGTTGAAGCCAGATTTTCTCAGTTGTTGGATTTTGTAGTGAAGAAAGCAAACTAACAAAAACAAAACCCAGAGTCCTTCCATAGAATAACCACTTAGGGCATATTTTATGGTTGGATTAACTGTCATCTTTACTACCTCATAGGTCACAAGTTAGTAGGGGGACATTTGGAGAGTTGAGGGGCTTTTCCTCTCCTCCTCAGATTATCCTTTGTTCTTTCCTTTCTCCACCATCACTCCACCGTGCCCCCCCATTTCCGGTCTTTCCCCTTCCCTGTAAACTCTACTTTTGTCCTTTTGGAGATAAAATGTAAAAGGATCAGCTTTTAGTCATGCTCCTTCAACTTAAAAAACGTAAGTTGCCTAAATTACTTAGTATGGAACGAGGATAAAGAAAATCACAGTCTTGTAGCAAATTGCCTGTGACTGCGTTGCAAAAGCGAACGTCTCCCACGAAATCTTAGAAAGGTGTGTTTGAGGGTGTAATCTTAGCCTGTGGTTCAGGGGAGCCTAACTTGTTTTTCAAGTTGGTCTTGAATAACTTTGTTCTTTCTGGAATGCCTGCCATCCTCAGTATGACAGAGTTTGCTTGATGACAAACTCTTTTACTCTGCTGTACATACCGTGGCCACTGAACTGGTCTGTTTATTTGCCTGGGGTAAATGATTGAACGCACTCCCCTTTGCAGAACAGCTCTTGTTCCCTGGGCTCCCTAATGCTGCTGCCAAACCCATGTCTAGCCTTACAGTGGCCCCTAAGTTCTCACTGTCCCCTGCCCTGACAAAGACCAGGAAAGGGCTAAAGGACACACACTCTCTTGGGCGTGGACATGATTTCTTGAGCTCATGGGCTCTCTCCTTGGTCATGCTGCCCCAGTGGGCACATGTTAAGAGACTGTGATGGCGGAATAGCTGGGTCTCTCTACATAAGAGAATGGTCGAGGCTCTATTTCAGTTTAATTTGTTAATGAAACAAGACGGAGTGCATTTTCCCTTCCTGCACACCTCTCAGGCTGTTTGAGATGAGGCACAATTAATTTATTTGTACTGTCTGTGGAGGCATATGCCAGCTAATGTAGTGCAAGAGCTTTTATCTTTATGTTTGTAATGAAGAGGGGCAGGCTGCTGGCACACTGACAAGGAGTGCTGATGACTCATTCTCTGCATGCAGAGTGCTTTCTTCTGAAATCATAAAATGCGCGCACACACGCGCACACGCAAGCCTGGTTTCCATTTGAAATGGGCAGAACCTGTTTGGGAAAGTTTAGCTGCCTCTGAAACACTGCAGGAGGAGGAAAGAAAAGGCCAGGAGGCTGTTTCTTCCACTCTCTGGCCTGGCCTGGCCTGACTGAGGGCAGGATCTCTTGCTCCATGGGGGCCCTTCCCTGGGATGGGAACTCCCAGCCGCGCCTGGCCTCTCCTCTGGCCTCTCCTCCTCCTCGCCTTTCCCCGGAAGGCCGGCTCCTTTGTGCTTGTTCTTTGTGCTCCAGTAAGCAGCCTTTCCCACCTGCCAGGCCAGGCGCCTGATGCCTGGTTCACCTGGCAAGGCCTGTGTTTCCAGGCTGCTCCCTAACCGTGATTCCGGACAGTCCCTTGGGGGCTTTGCTTTATGAGGCTATGAATTGTGGGCCTGCCTGATTATTTTAGACTGGGAGTGCACATGAGGTTCCTCTGGCCTTTGCTCGAGTTCCCCAGGCCTAGGCCTTAGAGGTGGCAGTATTGGTTGTGGTTTGCTCTGTCCCTTTGACTTGCCTCAAGAGAAATAGTTAATGCAGTAGCTGATGTTGGTTTGGCCCTTTGTAGTTTATAAGGTGTTTTGGCATGAAAAATAAATCTGTGAGTTGGATATATTCTTATCCCCATTTTATGGATGAGAAAACCAAGGTGTGCAGAGCTTAAATGACATGCCCACAATCAAGCACTAGCTGGTGGAGGTAGTGGCCATGAAAACCTGGACTTCGGAGGTCTAAAACCTGGCTGTAGCTCTTTTCAGGATACTCATTCATTAAGGACAAAGTGAAACTTTTTCCCCTTAAATATATAAATGGCCAGATAAACTCTTTAAGAATTATGTATATATTTCTGTAGTTCAGTAGAATAGTAGGAGGTTCACAGGATTCTTTAAGCAAAAATTTTGCGCTGGGCCAGAGAAGTAAATTTTATAGTATAGACTCAGAAGTTTTCCTTCCTGTGTTGGATGTCGGATAGAGCTGGTTGTGCCAGGAGGGTTAAACGCACGCATCCCAGTCTCTCCTGTGCCCTGGGTACAGTTCACACCAGTCACTGTGCGTGGCCTTACTGGCTTTTAGAGCTAGCAGGAACCATGGAGATTTAATAGATGAGGAAACTATGGCCTAGAGTGAGAGATTCTGTGCTGGGAGAAATTCCATTCATTTATTGAACCATCCATCTGTGCATCCAGCAAATATTTATTGAGCAAGCGTTGGGCTGGGAGATACGGCTTAGGCTGTGAGATACGGCTTAAGCTGTGAATGAAACGGGCATAGTTCTGTCTTCAAGGACTATACAATAACAGATAATAGGGCTGAGCAGGCACAAATATGGTGTGTTAAGGGCTGTGATGAGGGAAGTCAGGGTACCTTGGGGCATTTAATTGAGGAGGCTAGGAGAAGTTGGTAGGGAAGCCTGCCTTGAAGCGAGTGGTACCTGTAGTAATGCTTGAAGAATCTTGCTGAAAGTCATTTAAAAATGGAGAACCTCTTTTGACCGTAATCTACGACTTCATAATTCTCAAATCCAGCTGAAGTCACGGCCACTAAAAAGGGTTTGTCTGCTTGGAGGCAAAAAACAATAGGCTCTGTGAGACTCAGGGGAGCTGCTGGCTGTTCTAAATTGAGATGCGCTGTAAGTATGCAATGACCCCTGGATTTCCAAGATTTACTACAGAAAAAAGAATGTAAAATTTCTCATTAACAATTCTGTTTATATTGATTACAGGTTGAAATGATAGTTTTGTGTTGAGTTAATAAAAGAAGTTGTTGAAAATTAATTTCACCTCTTTTTCACCTTTTTACCTGTTGGCCCTGGGTAGAGTGCCCTGGCATAATGGCTCACAGTAACCTCAAACTTCTGGGTTCAAGCAGTCCTCCTGCCTCAGCCTCCTAAGTAGCTGGGACTACATGCATCTGTGACAACGTCTGGCAAGTTTTTCTGTTTTTAGTAGGGATGGGGTCTCACTCTTTGTTCTTTGTGTTTCAGTAAGCAGCCTTACTGGTCTCGAACTCAGAACTTAAGCAATCCACGTGCTTGGGCCTCCCAGAGTGCGAGGATTATAGGCATTGAGCCCCTGTGCCCAGCCTCTTTTCACCTTTTTAAGGGAAGTGACTAGAAAATGTCAAATGATGTATGTGGGTCATGTATTTCTGTGGATGGTGATTCTGGTGGAGACAGTGATCCAGGAGAGGAAGCCAGGTTGGTGATGAGAGAGAATTGTAAGAGTGAAGGGGTGTGAACTGGTCCCAGGGACAGTCCCTTTGCATCTCTGAACCCTCTTGCTCTGTCTCTACAGCTGGGACTGAGAGTAAAGCCAGAATGCTTGTGAAATGTGTGTGTGTTTTTAAATGTTAAGTATCAAGCATATTTACTTGTGAGGTATGGTTCTCTTCGTAATAGAATAGTTGAGGATTAAGATCACACATATTCCTCACTCTGTACTGATGTTTTGAAAGGCAGACAACAATTTTGATCTGGTACAAAATAGAAGGTTGGTATGTGGGAACTGATTTAGTACAGAATGAAGGACAGCCTGGAGTTGGATCTGTGTAAGGTGCTGCGGATAGGAAAACTTTTTTCCGTTGCATTTGGCTTGTTCTGCTCCAGGAATTCCCTCACTCCTTATATCAAAGTTTGTATGCAGGCTTTCATAATTCCTGTTCCTTGCTTTGTTTAGTATCAAAAGGGCAACAAGGATGTTTCTGTTTTTGATCTTCAAGTTTTTCTTTCGTATTGTATTCCTGAAACTTGGTGAGTGAATTGCCATTCTCCCACTGTTTGAGACCCTTATGTGGCAGGTGTCCGATGATGAGTGACAGCCCCTGCCCTCAAGGTGCTCACTGTTGAGCATGAGACAGCGCAGTGCAGCATGAGCAGGCCATGGTGGAGGCGAGCCCGAGGACTGTGGGAGACCTGGACAGTGTTCCTATCTGCAACTCGAGGGATGATTTGATGAAAAACATCAAAGGGAAGGAGCTGAGGGACCATTGTAGCTGACTGCAGAGTACTTATCTTATAATTCTCTTTTAGACAGTGAGACCAAGGATCTGTGTTTACCTAGGATCTTGCCAGCCCCCAGGAGTTTCCAGCACCACGGCAATGTTCAGTATTAATGTTGCACCTGTATATTAATTACGCTTTTCATTGCCACTTCACACACTTCAAAGGTGGAGCACACAGATAGCCCTCCCCATAGGGAGTGACCCAAGCTAGTTAGAAGGCTTGCCGGGGACTAGTGGGTCAGAGGCAGTTTGGCAGGGCTGAACAGGGGACATCTGAGGGGAATGAGGGAGCTGTGACCTGGCCTGGAGTAGGCAGGCAGGCAGACAATCATTTCAGTGGGAGATAGCATCTGATACTCATCCCTCCAGGCTGGTCTTGTAATAGCAGCAGATAAATAAGCTGCCTCCAGTGTGTTCCCAGAATATCTCTGTCTGCAAAATGTCTTTGAGGAGATGTTTGACTTGCAAGCATGTGGTTGATAAAATAAATACATTTTAGAAATGTAAACCTCTCTGTGAGAGGTTTTAGTCTCTTCTCTCCCTAGGGAAAAATAAGGCCCTTCTTTAACCTCTTTTCTTCTTTAAGTGTAGAATTCTTGCCATGCTTTATAAGAAAAACATTTTTGGAATGTGGCACCTGTAGAAATATAAAGGGGCTCTGCCCAAACCATTGGGTCATGGCTGTTGTGTGGGTGGTTTTTCAGATGTTTTGTGAAGAGATATCAGCCCTGACACCTGCAAAGCATTTGAGGAGCTGGCTCAGGGTTGAAGAAGCTGGAATTCAGAAGCACTTAAGTTGTTTTTAAGCTGAATTTGAGGGCAAGCAACTGTAATGAGTGATCCTCTCTAACATTAGGGGATCCTTGCCATTCAGTGACAGCTGCTAAAACAGGACTTGGTGCCTAGGAAAGTACCTGGCCTGATGGAGGAACATCATATGGTTCTTGAATGCATGAGAACAAATGAACAAATGAGGTCTTTTTCCTCATTCAGATCATGTGGGTGAGATTTCCCCAAGTCTTCCTCTTTTTTTTTTTTTTTTTTTTGAGACACAGTCTCACTGTGCCACCCTTGGTCGAGTGCTGTGGCATCAGAGCTCACAGCAACCTCAAACTCTTGGCTTCAGTGATTCTCTTGCCTCAGCCTCCCAAGTAGCTGGGACTACAGGCGCCTGCCACAACACCCAGCTATTTTTAGAGATGAGGTCTCACTCTGGCTCAGCCTGGTCTCAAACTCATGAGCTCAGGCAGTCCACCCACCTCGGCCTCCCAGAGTGCTAGGATTACAGGTGTGAGCCACCATCCCTGGCTCCTCTTATGTCTTTTCTTCTGGGACTGTCTGTTGCCCAGAATAGAGTGCTATGGTGTCATAGCTCACAGCAACCTTAATATCCTGGGCTCAAGTGATCCTCTTGCCTCACCCTCCTGAGTAGCTGGGACTACAGGTGCCCACCATGACGCCCACCTGGCTAGTTTTTCCCCCCTCTATCTTTAGTAGAGATGGGATCTTACTCTTGCTCAGGCTGCTTCCCTCTTGCTTCTTGAGAGCAGCCTGTCAACCTACAGCACCAGCATCATCTTGTCAGATTGTAAGACTCAGGTGGGCATCTTGTTAACATGCAGATTCTGATTCAGTGTCTGGGACAGGGTCTAAGAATCTGTGTTTCTAAGATGCTCACAGGTGATGCCAACAGCACTGGACCACAGGCTACACCAGGCGTCCTTAAACTACGGCCTGCGGGCCACGTGCAGCCCGCCTAGGACATTCATCCGACCTGCCGGGTTGCCACTGTTGCCTGTCCTGCTTAGCAGCCGATTCGTCCCGGGGCCCGCAGTCCGGCCCTCCAACAGTCTGAGGGACAGTGAACTGGCCCCCTGTTTAAAAAGTTTGAGGACCCTTGGACTACACTTTAAGTAGCAAGGCTCTATTAGAGTTCAGTCAAATCATCAATAAATCTTTAACCGAAGTTCCCTGTATACACTAGGGATTGTGGATAAAGTTGGAGATGTTGGTCCTCATGTCAAGAAAAAATTTGCAGTGATGGTAAAAAAATCAAAACTCATCCCTATAAACTGGAGGAGAGCCGTTCATTATTACACTGTGTGGTATGATAAACGGCCAGAGGAAAGCAAGAGGAAGGCAGGGCCTTCTTATGGAGGTGGTGCCTACCTGAGCTATAGCTTAGAATTATGAGATCTCGGAATGAAAGTTGTCTGGTTCCAACCCATTAGAATCCCTCAGCTATGGGATGACAGTTAGCCATTCAACTTGTGCTGAAATGGTCTCACGATAGAGAATGCTGTGGGTCCCTATTTCTCAAGGCCTGCTGCCAACCGTTATCTTACTGAGATGCCTGAGAAAAGGCTTTGCCTGGGTGAATAATGCTGAGGTGTGTTGCTGTTGTATCTGCATTCTCCAGATTCATAGTGCAGCGTATCAAAGGCTCTGCTGTGTCTGGCACGACATGGCAGTTTAGCTTTGTATTACCCAAGGTAACTGAGTCCAGCATATTAGACCATAACTTTCCTCCCGTTTAATTAGTGCTTATTAATACATTTCAGCAAATTTGTGTTCATTATACTGGTAGGACCCACTTAACACTCATAAAACATGTATTAAGTAGCCATGGTGTACTAACCACTGTGCAGGGGTATGCACAGACGGATAAATCGTCTCTTACTTGTACAGCACTTTATTGTTTACAGAGAACTCTTGCAGACTTTATCTTGAATTGTCAGCAGAACCTTGAGGTTGTATAAATTTTACTGACACTTCACAGTTGAGGAAACTGAGGCTGTTAGAGATTGAGTTACTTGTTCAAGGCCATATTCTTTCTAGGTGGTTCCAGTGAGAGTTGGAAGTTTTGATTCCTAGGTGAATGTTTATTTCACTCCATTTGGCCCTGATGTGCTGAGAGCACAGAGGTAGATTTTAAAGGCTTGATTGAGGGTGGTGCCTGTGGCTCAAGGAGTAGGGTGCCGGTCCCATATACTAAAGGTGGTGGGTTCAAACTCATCCCCAGCCAAAAAACTGCAAAAAAACAAAGCAAACAAACAAAAAGCTTGATTGAGGATTTGAACCTGTAAGAGAAATTACCTGTGTTGTGGTTTTTGGAGCCAGGGGTGGCTCATTCAGTGTTGAAGGAATTGGAATCTACAGATTAGAGGGAATCTTAAAGGTCATTTAAGAGAAAATCCTGTACTTCTGACTCCATGAAGGCTTCTCTTACAATAGTTAATTCCTGAGTAGTTCTAATGCATCCTAGGCACAGATCTTTTGATGGAGAGCTCACTACAAGGGCTGTTTATTTTGTTTATAGACTTTTCTCTTACATTGACAAGCCTGCCTAATTCTTTTTACCATGGCTGGACTATTTAGGTTTATTCTTTTGAGAAATCTAAAATAATTTTTCTTACCAGATTTGCAGTATTTGTTCATTGTGAAACAATTGAGATGCAAAAACTAAAATTTAAAACTATAATTCCACTCAGATTAGTATTAGTTAGATTCACACATAGTCTTCTAGCCCATATTCACTTTTTATTTTTTTTAGAGACAGAGTTTCACTTTGTCACCCTCGGTAGAGTGCTGTGGCTTCACAGTTCACAGCAACCTCCAGCTCTTGGGCTTAGGTGATTCTCTTACCTCTGCCTCCCAAGTAGTTGGGACTACAGGAGCCTACCACAATGCCTGGCTATTTTTTTTTGTTTGGCTGGGGCCGGGTTTGAACCCACCACCCTTGGTATATGGGGCCAGCACCCTACTCACTGAACCACAGGTGCCACCCCATATTCAATATTTTTTGTTGGCGTATGTTGTTGTGTTTGTTTTTTTTAACAACCATACTATTTGTGCATAATATTTTACAATTTTTCTAGTAAGTAGAGTATCTTTCATACTAATAAGCATTTATAATATTACAATTAATGATTTTATAATAGGGTATGTAATTTATTCCCTTTTGCCAGAATAAAGGGGAATTGCCTATTCCCTTGCTCTTTTTTTTTTTTTTTTTGGCAGTTACAAAGCATGCTGTAGTAAATATCCTCTTAGTTAATCTCTGCCTTCATAGTTTAGGTAAATCATCTCTGTTGTCTGTTCCTAGAAATGGAAAAGTAAAGCCCAAGGCTCTGGTTTAAAGATAACATTCATGGCCCCCTACTTATTCATTCCCAAGCCTCATCATTCCCATTCCTCTTGGGATGTGGTTTAGTGCTCCGGGTTTTTCTCCTAAATGTGTTGCTTTTCACCATTCATATCAGATTTGAGACACTCCCCTTACTTCCTATTTGGGACAGCCTGACACTGCATGAGTTTTTTAGGGCCTCACCACACTGAGTCATTTAGCTTGTGGGCAACCCAATCCCTTAAGACTTTCTTATATGATTTTCTCCATCCTATACTTGTGAGTTGATCTTTTTTTTTTTTTTCTTGGACCTAAGTGCATGACTTGACATTTATCCTTATTAAATTTCCACCTTAGTAGAGTCAGCTGGTCATTATACCCTTAGAGATAGTATCAGGAATAGACTGTCATCCTTCATAGTCATTGTCCCTTCCAACTCCCAGTCCCTGGCAAATTCCAGTGTCAAATGATTAAGCAAATCCCAGCAGTCACTTAGATCTCTGTCTTTACTAGGTTGTGAATTCTTGGTGGGTAGAGACCAAATCCTGTATTTCTCTTTGAAACCCAGTTTCTCCTTTCACTTTATCACACTAATGGGTACCCAGGAAATGATGCCTTTAAATGCAATAGAACCTTCACAGTTGATCACCTCCCTACACTGATCACCTCCTTAAGGTGACCTAATTTTATAGACCAGACATATCCCAGATGTACATGTTGGTGCTGCAGCAGGCCTAATTCCTTCCGTTAACCACCTTCGTGTATTGATCACTTTGTTACATTACCTTGAGTGGTCAGCGTACAGTTCTACTGTGTTTGTTTTGATTTGACTCCAGAGATGAAGGCTTGGTGGTAGTGGGTATCACAGTGATGGAGAATTAGAGACATCTGGGCTCGGGTCTCTGGGTGAGACTCTTAATAGTGAGGAAGAAAAGATAGAAAACTGGCCAGAACAAGAGTAACGAATGTAGTGAAGAAAAATTTAAATACTGCTTTGAGGGGGCTTGCGGGTTGACTGGGCTTGGTCTAATTCTTGAGATGGATCTTGATGTGATCCAGAAAGACCGGCAGCAGAGGGACTCCTTAGAACACAGTAGGTGAATGCCCAAGGCAGTGAAAAAGCTGAGTTGGGATAAGGGGGGTTCTGGGGAGTCTGCTAGGAGAGTTGGTGACCAGAAAGCAGCCACCCAGCCTTTGAGAATTGTGCTGAATAATGATCGTGCAGACAGGGAGGGTTTTATCTGCCTCTTTTTTGAGACATAGAACAAAAGTTATCCTCTCTTTTTTCTTTTCATATTCATTGCTCTTAAGACTTTGCAAAGCTAAAACCTACTCACAACTGATTATTAGATGAGAGGATGAGCTGAAAGCAGAGCCCAAGAGCTGGGATTCTTCTCTCTGCCAGAGCTTTCAGCCAGATCTGTGGTGTGAAGGCAGGTTGAGGGCTCCTCTGCAGGCCTCAGCCCCACTTTGGGTTTCAGACCTCTCACCTGAGAGGGATAACCCCACCCTGCTTCCCTTTGGGTTGGCGTGAAACACGTGGAAGACAGTGTTAGAAGAAGTAAGCCCTGAGCACTGGGCTTTGGGCATAGCTGCTTCTAGATACCAAAGACCTGTTGAGTTAACGACCCTGGACTTTGCAGCATTTCCTAGCCGCAGAAGGTAAGGGACAGGAGCCTGAGTGTCCTAGCTCCCCTGGTGAGGTTGTGGTCTTTTCCAAGCATGGTGGCAGCTCAAGGGCCCCTGCTTCCTGCCCCTTAATTGTTCCAGTGCTTTTGGTTATTTGAAAGGGAAGTTTTTCTTGAGGAAGGAAGGGAGGTTCCTAAGTGGCCTAGGTCCCGTCACAGGGAGCACCTTGAGCCCTATCCCAGTGGTCTTCTTGGAAGTTTAACAGCTGCTTCATTGGATGGAACCTTGGTTATTTGTGCGGGGTGAGCTTGGAGGTCTCTGAGGTAGACACATGATCAGCCTTTCTTGCCTCTTTGTGCATAGTGGTGTCTGTCACACTTCCCTCAGCCACCAGAAGGCGGTTTGTGTTTATATACAGATGCATGCCCTGACGCATGCTTAAATACCACGTGTATGGGTGAATGTACATACATACAGTCACACGCCATAGGACAGTGTTTCGGTCGTTGAAGTTTTTGGTCCATGATGAACTGGTTTCCTGAGATTGTAATAGAGCTGAAAATTCCTATTGCCTAGTGCTGTCTTGATGATTCTGACCGTGTGTGGGCCTAGGACCAGGTGTGTGTTTACATCTTCATTTTTGTTTTTATTTTTTATTTATCTTTTCTCCCTCAAATGAGCACTTTTTTTTTTTTTTTTTTGAGACAGTCTCACAATGTTGCCCCAGGCTGGAGTGCCAAGGTGTCATAGCTCACAGCAACCTCAAACTCCTGGGCTCATGGGATCCCTCATGCCTCAGTCTCCTGAGTAGCTGGGACTACAAGCGCCTGCCACAGGTGGGTGAATTGCTTGAGCTCAGGAGTTCGAGACCAGCCTGAAGAAGAGTGAGACCCCCGTCTCTACAAATAGAAAAACTAGCCAGTCTGGCATTGTGGCAGATGCCTGTAGTCCCAGCTACTGGGGAGGGATCGTTTGGCCCAGGAGTTTGAAGTTGCTGTAGCTACGATGACACCACAGCACTCTACCTAAGGCAACAGAGTGAGACTCTGCAAAAAAATATTTTTGTACAGTGGCACAGTAAGTTTGTGTTTTACGTTAAACGTTATTGTGCATGAGTCAAAAAGTTAAAAAAATTAGAAAGTTTATAAAATAGAAAAGTTACAGTGAGCTAAGGTGAGCTAATGATTGAAGAAAGAAAAAACATTTAAATAAATTTAGCATGGCCTGAGTGTCTGTTTTATGCAGTGGTGTCCGAGGGGAGGCCTTCACATTTGCTCTCCACTCACTCCCTGACTCACTCAGAGCAACTTCCAGTCCTGGAAACTCCATTCATGGTAAATACTCTATGCAGACATATTATTTTTTAAAAATCTTTTATGCTGAAAAAAAAAAAATTTTTTTTTTTTGAGACAGAGTTTCACTATGTCACCCTTGGTAGAGTGCTGTGGTGTCATAGCTCATAGCAACCTCAAACTCTTGGTCTTAAGCGATTTCTCTTGCCTCCCAAGTAGCTGGGACTACAGGTGCCCGCCACAACACCTGGCTATTTTTTGTTGCAATTTGGCCGGGGCTGGGTTCAAACCCGCCACCCTCAGTATATGGGGCCGGCGCCCTACCCACTGAGCCACAGATGCCCCCAATGTGTCTCTTTCTTAAAGCAACACTTGACTGTGCATAAACAGGCGGTGCGTTCATAGGTAATCACAACTTCATGTATAAAAACACATACATAGCCATACATAGTTGGTGGAAAAAAAGTATATACATTTTAAGAAAGGAAAAAGCCTATTAAAATTGTAATACTAAATACATGTATATACTCATAAAAAGACAAATACAAGTCACATCGAGCTGTTCTTGTAATTGCATAAGTCAAACATGACTTGAGTATTACAATTTTAATACAGTTTTTTTCTTTTTTAAAATAAATACATTTTTTTGGCACCCTCTGTATCTTTTTTAAGAAATTGGATGATCTAAGGTCATATTAAGGCTTTTGTGCTGATCAAGTGTTAATGTGTTGTAATTATTTTAATTTAGTAAAGGAAATTCAAATCAGGTGATGGAGAAAATATAATTCAGCCTAATTGTCAAGACCCTGAGGCAGTCCAGAAAAGCAGTATGACCAGGCAGAAGAATCTTCTAGGTACCTGGCTCAGGACTTTTCTTTCTTTTCTTTCTTTCCTTCCTTCCAGTTTTTGGCCAGGGCCAGATTTGAACACACCACCTCTGGCATATGGGGCTGGTGCCCTACTCCTTTGAGCCACAGGAGCCACCTTCTCAGTACTTTCTTTATTATTTTCCAGTGTAGAAATGCAGAGAGTGTCCATTCCAAAGGCTGAAAAGGATATTATCTTTTCTCCATAGTTAGCCAGAGGGTTCTCTCTCCCCTCTCCCTTCCTCCCATTTCCTTTTTGGTTGATCGCTGAGTCTCATCTGAGTAAGTGTTGGGAAAAGGAGATACTGCAGGGTTAGAAAAGGGAGAAGAGGAGACAGAAAAAAGAAAAAAAAATCCTGCTGCTGTAGTTCTGTGCCATTCCTGGTCTCTGCCATAAACAGAAGAGGTAGCACTAGGCAAGTTGTGCTTTCCAGAGCAGAGATTGCCGTAGCTAGTGTTTGCATGTTACTTCATCACAGCCTGTGGGCAGCACATGGGGACACCGAGGCTTGGAGATACTAAAGGCATCAGAGTGCACGTTCAAACCCAGCCTCTGTATTAGTCATGCTTCCTAGCAAACTCGACTCCTCTGGCAGATCCTTGCCTGTCCTTCCTGCCTCCTTTCCTGCTTCATTCTTTCTGAACACCTACTATGTGCTATATACTGTTCTGGCTTCTGGGGCTACAGCTTTGCCCAAGGCAGACATGTTCCTGGGTTGAATGAGAATTACCTGTTGAAGTATCTGCCTCTCATCAGACTGTGAGATCTTTGAGAGAGGAGGTCGTTATTATCTTCATCTCCCTAGCACAAAGCCTGCCTTTTAAAGTTGGTCACATGCCTGTTTAAGACTAACTGAATGAATGCTTGTGTGTGTTTTATGACACAACTAAATTGTGAACAGTCCCAGGAACATACCGCTTCTGTGTTCCAATCAGTCCTAGAGAACCCAGCACATAGTAGGTCATGTTTTGTCCTTTAGCTAGATATCTAGAGCAGTGAATAAGCAGTCAGTCCTTCCAGCCCTTCATCACTGGGTGTGGATTGTAAACAAAATCCCTTTTAGAATGTTAATATGACTGTGGTAATTGCTTACTTTGGCAAGTATTTACCTCTCAGGTTCCTGTCTGTGAATCAGCACTGTAATATCCTGAAATACCAAATGCATCCTTTTCTATTACTCTCTTGTCTTCTGTTTTTATTAAATACTGGAATGTGAGGATATATTTACAGCCTTTTAACACCAAAGTCTTTGTGCTTTCTAGCTTTTTTTTTTTTCATTTTTGTCATTGCCTCACCTAGAACAACTATTGAGAAAAGATAGGTTTGCATGGTAGCAGTGTATCTTGAAAATGTTCCTTTTTTTTTTTTTTTTAAAGATAGAATCTCTGTTGTCTGGGTTAGAGTGCAATACCATCGTCATAGTTCGCTGTAACCTCCAACTTCTGGGCTCACATGATCTTCTTGCCTCAGCTCCTGAATAGCTAGGATCATAGGCATATGCTACAACACGCAGCTTATTTTTTTTTGTATGTTTGTTTGTTTTGTTTTTGTAGAGATGGGGTCTTGCTATCGCCTAGGCTGGTTTGCAAACTCCTGGCCTTAACTGATCCTCTTGCTTTGGACGTCCAAAGTGTTAGGATTACAGGCATGAGCCACCATGCCTAGCAAATTCTATTTTTTTAAGGCAGAAAAATGGAATTTGTAACATAATTTGTTTTTAGGATTTTAGGTATGTTGAATTTTGAAAGTTATTGTAAAGTGGGACAGAAATGATCACCTCTCTTTCCTTGAGGATAAAATTTATCCGCTGTTCTTTTTTTTTTTTTTTTTTTGAGACAGAGCCTCAAGCTGTCCCCCTGGGTAGAGTGCTGTGGCATTACAGCTCACAGCAACCTCCAACTCCTGGGCTCAAGCGAGTCTCCTGCCTCCACCTCCCAAGTAGCTGGGACCACAGGCGCCCGCCACAACGCCTGGCTATTTTTTGGTTGCAGCCGTCATTGTTGTTTGGCGGGTCTGGGCTGGGGATTCGAACCCGCCACCTTAGGTGTACGTGGCTGACGCCTTAGCCGGTTGAGCTATAGGCGCCGAGCCTATCAGCTGTTCTTAAACTTAAAAAATATGGGTTGATGGATATTTACTCTTATTCTAAGTTTCAAATGCAGGGATAATTCATGGATCATTACAAAAGTTTCGAAGTACAGAAAAATCAAGAAACGTAAAATCTGTGCAGATGGAAACAAACGAAGTTGTCCAGCAACACCAGTAAGCTGAGCTTGAAACTTGCATGAGTGAATCCGAAAGAACACTGTCAGCTGTGTTTCTTGGAAGTGAAATACCAGCCCATAACACAGTCTTTCTCACAACTTTCATGATAACCTACAGAGGTACTCAAAACTAGAATGTAATTAAATTTAGAATTTTAGTCAAGCTTGATGGGCCTATGGAGTGTGGTGGTCCCTAGCTGGAACTTTAGTTTTTTAGAACTTTAAGTTTTGATTCTTAGCCATTCACAAAGAAATTTAAGTAATGCAAAAACTTTTCATAAAAGGCAAGGACATTTCTCTAAAATAGCCAAATGAGGCTGGGCATGGTGGGTCACACCTGTAATGCTAGCACTCATGGGTAGATAGCTTGAGCTAGTAAGCACAAAGACTTTGGTGTTAAAAGGATGCATTTGGTATTTCAGGTATTACAGTGCTAATCTGAGTTTGAGACCAGCCTGAGCAAGAGTGAGGCCCCATCTCAACTAAAAAGATCCTGAGGCAAGAGGATCACTTAAGGGGCTGTGCCTGTAGTTCACTGGGTAGGGCGCTGTCCACATACACCGAGGCTGGTCGGTTTGAACCTGGCCGGGCCTGCTAAACAACAATGACAACTGCAATAACAAAAAAATAGTTGGGCCTTTTGGTGGGTGCCTGTAGTCCCAGCTACTTGGGAGGCTGAGGCAAGAGAATCACTTAAGCCCAAGAATTTGAGGTTGCTGTGACGCCATGGAACTCTAATCAAGGAGACAGCTTGAGACTCTATCTCAAAAAGAAAAGAAAAAAGAGGATCACTTAAGCCCAAGAGTTTGAGGTTGCTGTGAGCTAGGATGTCAGGACACTTTACCAAGGTCAACAGAGTGAAACTCTGTCTAAAAAAAAAAACAACCCGAATGAACCTTGCGTCTTTTTAAAATGACTCATTGTGATTGTGAAATATATTTCCTTTTAAAATTTATCCATAATTTTCTTGTAAGATCTACTTTTGAAAAGTGCTTTTAAAAATAGTTGGACATGGCTCGGTGCCTGTGGCTCAAGTGGCTAAGGCGCCAGCCACGTACACCCAAGGTGGCGGGTTCAAATCCAGCCTGGGCCCACCAAACAACAATGACAGCTGCAACCAAAAAATAGCCGGGCGTTGTGGTGGGCGCCTGTGGTCCCAGCTACTTGGGAGGCGGAGGCAGGAGACTCTTGAGCCCAGGAGATGGAGGTTGCAGTGAGCATGAGATGCCATGGCACTTTACCCAGGGGGACAGCTTGAGGCTCCTGTCTCAAAAAAAAAAAAAAAAATAGTTGGACAGAATTGTAACCTCTGTCTTTTATTATTTTGTCAGAAATAGTCTACCTCTTTAGAAGAAAAAGTAGTGTTAGAACATGTGTATGTGTAACGTAGTCAATACTATTTTGTGAGGTTTTTAAAAAAATATAACTGTTGGGCAATCCTGCCATAAGTAGGCCAGAATTCCACTTGTTCTAGAGGGCAGGTGGATGGAGTAGAAGGAGGATATTATATTTGACAGCTATCTAAAAAAGGTCATGTTTCGGCTCTTTTGTTTACAGATGAGGAAACTGAGGTCCAGGTTTGGGATAGAAAGAAATTGCTCAAAGTGGTATTAGTGTTGTTATCTTCTCTTCCCTGGTAGAAGTTAAGCTCCTCAGAGGCAGATTGTATGTTTATATACCTCTGTATTTGCACAAGTCCCTTAATAATGGTGGTTTGACTAAAGTCAACGAAAGACCATGCCAAAAAAAGGTAAGCATTATCTACATTTAAAAATGTCCTGTGAGTCTCAGCTTCTCTCAGATTCCCCACGCTATTTCTGTGTGGATGAGTAAGACTCAGAATCTAAAGTTTGTGTGAGGACTTCACTGGCTGATGGAGGGTGCCCTGGTAACTTGCAGGCAGGTGTGTGTGTTACATTTCCAGTCATCCTGTCATTTTAGCATTAACTATTTGGAGCTATTCCACATTGGAAACCATTCCTACATTTAAATCATGCTGATAGTCATTTGTGCTTTTCAGTGTGGCTCTGTCCTCTGGCAGCTTATGGCATCATGGGGTTCAAGTTTGGAGGAGCCTGGCTAGTGTTTGCTGTTTAGCGTCAGTCTTGCTGTTTGCTTAGTAATTGGAAAAAAAAGAGAAGGAAGCAAATTTTTGCCCAGTAACAAATTCAGAAATTTGTTTCTGTCCTGTGTGAAACATAAACCAAGAGTAGACTTGGAGGTGTATATAGCAGAAGAGTTTTGGGGGTGATTAAGTAATTCACATGGCAGAAACACATAAAAGAAGAAATACTATCCATGTACCAGGTGCTTTAGAAGAATGGAAAATGGAATAAGCGAAGAGAAGCAATTACTGCCCCCGAACCTTCTTAGCTGACCCCTAAGTATCCATAAAGAGTTAGCAGCCTCGGAGAATGTCTTCTAATTTTAGCCCAATGAATAGGTGTCTGATAAATTGATCAAACTGCAGTTTGAACTTTTGTTCCTGCAAAGAGGAAAATGCAACCTTGAGAATCTGAAGGGGTGATGTGTCTAAGTCCTTGCACTGAGCTGGCACCTGAGTCTGAGCCCCTGTGTATCAGAAAGTGGGTACAGAGCTTTAACTCTGTGTAGATTCTGGAAATCACCTTGGTCACTAATAATACCCTCTGAGGAAGCAGCAGGAACCTGTCTGGGACTTGTGTGCAGTTGGATTCTTTTCCTTTTAGTTTCTAGCTTAGAAAATATTAAAATTTTCTGTGGATATTTGCCTATCTTGCTAACCACTCCTAAGACAGCCCCACATGTGAACTCAGAAAATCGGAGCAGTAATCTGGACCCTCCCTTTCTGGCCGTTAATAAGTTGGTTCAGTATTTATTAAAGGCGCTGTGTGCTGAGCCAGGTCCGGAGGACACACCTCAGTAAGATAGGGAGGGGTGTTGCCTTCATGGAGCTTGATGTTGGGGGAGTGGAGCTGTTGACAGGCATTTACAAAGGTTCTCTGACACAGGACGTGATGCTGAGGGAGCACGCACAGGGCCACCCAGCCTGATTGGGGGTCCAGGAAGGCTCCCTGGAGGAAGGGCTGTCTCTGTTGAGATGGGAAGACTTACTTGGAAAAGTACATGCAGTGACTGTTTATGTGTGAATCATCCATCTGTATTGGATGACTAGTGCTCCAGGGCTGAAAGTTATGTTTAGATTTCACTGTAGGTATAATTTGACTTGGTTTGATTGCTTTGAGGTCCCGTTCTGTCCATGTCTGTCTTTTAATCGTGGGAAACTACACATAACATAAAAGGTAACTATCTTTACTCTTTTTAAGAGTACAGTTCAGTGACATTAATATACGCCTGTTGTTTTGCTGTCATCATCACCCATCTACCCACAGGGCTCTTCAGAACTGAAACTGTACCTGTTAAACCCTGACTCCATATTCCCTCCATCCCTTGGCCTCTGGCAGTGCCCATTCCACTTTTTGTCTCTGTGAATTGAACTACTCTGGTATTTCACAGGAGTGGAACGATAACTTGTCTTTTTGTGAGGAGTTTATTTCACTTAGCATAATCTTCTCCACGTTCACTCATGTTGTAGCGTGTATGAGAACTGCAGTCCTTTTCAAGGCTGAATAATAGTCCAGGTTCTATTTTATTCTTACTCCAACTACGTCTGAAATATTCAGCCAGCCATTAATTAGCTCTCTGGTCCCCTCACCGAGAAGTCCTTCATGGATTTGTTCCTTCCTCGCTCTCTTACTGATTGATTGCATGTTGGGCGGCAGAGGTTGGGCCAGTCACTGGAGATACGAAGAACACCAGTCATCCTATTCTCTGGTCATCAGAGAGATGAACCCAATCCCTTGTTACACACTATCCCTGAAAGAGTAAAAAGTACAATGTATAAAGTTCTGCCGGACTTTAGTGATGACACAAGCCAATCCCACCTGGGAGAGCTGGGGGAGGCTTTACCAAAGTGGTTCCCAACCTTCCTAATGCAGGATGTATTTTCATTGTTAAAAAGGGGCTGTGATCCACAGGTTGAGAACTGCTGCTTTGCTGGAGGCCTCTGAAGTATGTGTGGGAGCTTTATTGGTGGCTGAGGGGAGGAAAGGCACTTCAAGAGGAAAAGCAGTCTGGGAGTCTGGTTTATTTTTACATATGTAGGCAATCTTACTTCAAGGTTATCAATTAAAATCTAGAGTCAGATGATCCGAGTTCAAATCCTGCCTATGCTACTTCTCTGAGTGATGTGGGGCAATTTATTTTCTTTCTCTGCCTTGGTTTCCTCATCTAAATTGGGATACTTTTCTCATAGTGGTATTAGAACAGGGCCAGGTGTAGAATATACACTCTGTGTTAGCTGCTGTTGTTACTGATACGGCAAAGTTTGGGTGACTAAAATGAGCTATGGTGTGTGTGTGTGTGTGTGTGTGTGAGAGAGAGAGAGAGAGAGAGTTGTGACTAGACATAAAGTTGGAGATTGGCTGCGTGGATCCTGGTAATAAGGAGTTTTCAAGTATTCTTATATCTCTGACTTTTAAGCTTTCTTTGTATATTCAAATGCTCAAATATCTGAATTTGTATCTGACTTTTTCTTAAATTTCCTTTAAAAAGTTGGGATCATTTGCGGGGCGGGATGCAAATGTAAGGGTCCTTATCTAACAAAAGCAATTAATGTAACCTGCTTCTGTGTACCCTCTATGAAACAATTAAAAAAAAAAAA